>NW_011494780.1:248429-250264 GCF_000754665.1 Bison bison bison | reverse complement strand
AAAAAAAAAAAAAAAAAATTACAGGCCAATATCGCTGATGAACTTGGATGTAAAAATCTTCAACAAAATTCTAGCAAACAGAACCCACATTATTTATACGCAATTTTTTATAACACTTCACAGTTAGTACCATAATTTTTATTTTTAGTTAATTCTGCAAAGGTATGAACTTAAGTGTAGAAATCTTTTGCTAATGCATCTTTGTCTCTTTCATGATGTTCACAGTGCCTGACTAGTGATAGCTGCCCAATAAATTGTCTTTTGGATTAATATAACCTTTTCAACTACATCCGTCTTAATGAATTTTTTCATATAGCATCTTGCTTTTGATTTTCATTGTATTTGTCACTCTCTTGTAGTAGAATTATTTATTTAGATGTGTTTGTCTTTATAAGATTGTGAATACCTGGAGTTATAGTAGATTTTAAATTGGATTGATGAACTGAGAGACTTTTAAAAATTAAAATTTTTTAGAAAAATTCTTAAGTTAAAAAATGATACCAATACTATCACAATACTTAGTGATATCTAAGATGGCCATTCTCCAATAATAGAGTCTCAGTAGTGAAAATAAAAATCTAAACTTTAAAAAAATCTTTGTTCATGGAAGAGCAAAAGGAGAGAGGAGAAGGATAGTCCAATAAGAATTACTTAAAAAATATTTGTTCATTACATTGATGTCTTTATCTCTGGAGACCTCAGACGTCCTAAAGCCCTTTATTCAAGCATATGAAGAAATCTTTTAAGCTGTTTCTAGAACTCCTTTTGGTTTGGATCCCATAATATCAATGATTAATTTAAAAATTCATTCATTGTATTTATTCATTCAGACTTTAAGGAAGAACAACACTATGTAGAACAATACTAATAAATTGGGATTAAAATTCCAAGAATGACAGAGATATTACCCTAGAGCACATAAATTACTTGAATGCATGAAAATCCCTTGGCCTAGCTGAAATGTACTTTTTAAAAAATGCATTCATTCAGCAAATATTCTTTGAACATCTACCATGCTAGACACTATGAAGTATTACAATAGAGATAAAATATGATCTTTGTCCTCAGGGGGGCAGTATGGCATAGTGGTTAAAAACACTATAGAGTTAAACACATAGTGGTTAAACCTATAATTTTTATAATAATTGAAGTATTGCTTCTCTCTTTACTAGTTACATGGCCTTGATCATAAACACTATGCTTAGTTTCCTGTCAAATAGGGACAAGAGTAGCTATTTCACAGGATTTTTATAAAGGTTTAAGTGAAATAATGGACATATAGTGCTTTACACAGAGCTTAGCATATAATAACAACTCCAAAAGTGTTTTTCAGTCTTATCACCTAAAATAGAAGCATTCTTTTCTGTAGTCAACCTTTTCATAATATTAGATTCATCTTCTTTATTATAGTTTATGACTCCATTCCAAATACAGATAGACTTGGTATTCTACATGGTACTCTTATCCTAATTCTTGCACTCTAAGAGGCATGAGGGAACAATTTCTTAGAATAGTGACAACAAGGGCTTGGCTTGGTACTTTTTTTTTTTTTAAAGCAATTTTGCTTCTATTTTTCAACAGTGAGATTGACATGTGAATTTTTTGTAATGTACTAATTAAGCTTTGGAATGACAAAGATGGCCTTGAAGTGATTGGAAAATATCCTCTCTCCTATCATCTGGAGAAATATTAATAAAATTGGCATTTGAAAAATTCCTTAAATTACTGTGGAATTTGTGAATGAAATCATTTGGACCTAAAGTTTACTTTGTGGGAAGTTTTGTAATTACATATGTAAATTTCTTAATTGTTTTTAGTCCATTCTGTGTACATTT
>NW_011494780.1:247717-248329 GCF_000754665.1 Bison bison bison | reverse complement strand
GTGATCCACACAAAGGCTTTTGGCATAGTCAATAAAGCAGAAATAGATGTTTTTCTGGAACTTTCTTGCTTTTTCCATGATCCAGCGGATGTTGGCAATTTGATCTTTCGTTCCTCTGCCTTTTCTAAATCCAGCTTGAACATCAGGAAGTTCACGGTTCACGTATTGATGAAGCCTGGCTTGGAGAATTTTGAGCATTACTTTACTACCATGTGAGATGAGTGCAATTGTGCCGTAGTTTGAGCATTCTTTGGCATTGCCTTTCTTTGGGATTGTAATGAAAACTGACTTTTGTAGTTCTTTGGCCTCTGCTGAGTTTTCCAAATTTGCTGGCATATTGAGTGCAGCACTTTCACAGCATCATCTTTCAGGATTTGAAATAGCTCCACTGGAATTCCATCACCTCCACTAGCTTTGTTCGTAGTGATGCTTTCTAAGGTCCACTTGACTTCACATTCCAGGATGTCTGGCTCTAGGTGAGTGATCACACCATCGTGATTATCTGGCTCGTGAAGATCTTTTTTGTGCAGTTCTTCTGTGTATTCTTGCCATCTCTTCTTAATATCTTCTGCTTCTGTTAGGTCCATACCATTTCTGTCCTTTTTCAAGCCC
>NW_011494780.1:243438-244788 GCF_000754665.1 Bison bison bison | reverse complement strand
CAGCTATGCCAACTTTCTTGTGGCAGCTTTTGCATCGTATATTTTTCCATCTTTATTCTCAGTCTTCTGGTATTTTTTAACTTAATTTCTGTATCTTGTAACTTTATTCATATAGGAAGAATACAGTTGAGTTTTATACTTATCTAGTCAAATAGTTTTTTATCATTTAATTAGATCATTTACTCTACCTATAATGTATTTAATATTTGTTATATGTATATGTGTGTGTGTGTGTGTGTTTAATCGTTCAGTCATGTCCAATGCTTTGCAACCCCATGGACTATAGCCCTACAGGTTTCTCTGTCCATGGGGATTATCCAGGGAAGAATACTGGAATGGGTTGCTATGCCCTCCTCCAGGGGATCTTCCCAACTCAGGGATCAAACCCAGATCTCACACATTGCAGACAGATTCTTTACCATAGGAGCCACCAGGGAAGCCCATGAATACTGGAGTGGGTAGCCTATCTCTTCTGCAGGGGATCTTCCTGACCCAGGAATTGAACCAGGGTATCCTGCATTGCAGGCAGATTCTTTACCAACTGAGCTACCAGGGAAGCCCACATATGTATGTGTATATATACAAAATTTTTACATACATAGCTTAAATCACTCCTAGCTGTGCCACCTGTTTCTGTTCTGTTTTTCTCTCCAGTCTTTCCTTCTTTTAAATTGATTTTAGTTATTCAGTTTTAATCCTCTATTAGCTTGTTACACTTGTGTGCTGTACTAATTAGCTTCAGGTGTATCCAACTCTGTGTGACCTTATGGACTGTAGACTGTCAGGATACTCTGTCCATGGGATTCTCCAGGCAAGAATACTGGAGGGGGTTGCCATGTCCTTCTCCAGGGGATCTTTATGACCCAGGGATAGAACCCACATCTCTTACGTTTCTTAAATTGGAAGGCAAGTTCTTTACCACTAGTGCCACCAGTGAAGCCCTTGTTAAACTTATTATAATATATTCTGTTACTTTTATTGCCTATCCTAGAGATTACCACAGTGTCCTTGGCTTATCTATCTATGTATATATCTATATAAAACACCTTTCTGGATAATATAACTACCTTTGAATCTTTGAACTACATTTATCCAATTTATATTCAAATTTTCTCACATTTTTAAGTTCTTCAAATATTTTAAACTTTACAAATATGTTAAACTCCATAGTCATTATTCATTGCAGATCTATTCAGATACTTACGAATCTCCATGGCTAGTCATTCCATGCTGTATCTCTCAGCTTCCATGCACAATGTTTTTATGTTTCCTGAAATACACCCATTAGTATTTCATTTAGTATGGGACTCTTGGTGAAAATGGATATGCTATTTTTATGTTTATTCTTTG
>NW_011494780.1:242227-243338 GCF_000754665.1 Bison bison bison | reverse complement strand
CTGTGTCACCACCAGGGCCTAGTCTTTTTAGGCTGCTGACCCCTTGTGTACCTGTCCCTGCCAGGGCTCCTGTGACTCCAGCAACTGTGCCACCTCCTCACTCTGTCCTCACTTGGGCAGACCCGAGTGCTCTAGGGCGCTTCAGGAGCAGACACCTATGGGTGGCCCACATGCAGAGGTGAGGTTAAAACCATAGTTGAATCCCAGGGGCCATGCAACTAAAGAAGAAAAGCTACCAACCTTACTTGCAGCTATAGAAACTGCATATTGACACCCCCATGACCAACTTTTTGCAACCCCATGGACTGTAGCCTCCATGGACTCCCAGGCTCCTCTGTCGATGAAATTCTCCAGGCAAGAATACTGTGGTGGGTTGTCATGCCCTCCTCAAGTGACCCAGAAGACATAGTGGTGGAAATCTCTGCTGTGGAACAGAAAAAAAAAAAAGAAAAAGAAAAAGAAAATAAATGAGAATAATCCCAGAGACCTTTGGGACAACAGTAAACACCTCAACATTTGAACTATAAGGGCCCCAGAAGAAGAAGACAGAAGGAAAGGGCCTGAGAAAATATTTGATGACATCATTTTGAAAACTTTACTAACATAGGAAAGGAAAAAAAAAATCATTCAAGTCTGAGAAGTGCAGAGAGTCTGTGCAGAGAGTCCCATAAAAGATAAACCCAGGAGGAACATGCTGAGATATATATTAATTAAATTAATAAAAATTAAATACAAAGGAAAAATTAAAAGCAACAAGAAAACAGCAACAAAAAAACATACAAGAGAAACCCCATAAGGTTTAGCTGACTTTTTAGCAAAAACTCTGCAGGCCAGAAGAGAGTGGCAGGATACATTTAAAGAGGTGAAAGAAAAACTTTCAACCAAGAATACTCTAACCAGCAATACTCTTATTGAGATTCAACAGAGAAATCAAAAGCTTTATAAACATGCAAAAGCTGAGAGTTTAGCACCACCAAACCAGCTTTATAACAATTGCTAAAGGAACTTTTCCAGGCAAAGAACACAGCCTTGATTCATGGAACAAACATTCCAAGTTCCTATGCAATATTGCTCTTTACAGCATCAGACTTTATTTCTATCGCCAGTCACA
>NW_011494780.1:241168-241870 GCF_000754665.1 Bison bison bison | reverse complement strand
GGTGAAAAATTCTGTTTTGTTTATCTGAATATATATTTCAAAATATTTATGTTGACTGTGGCTTCTATGTTTGTAGTGCATTCTTTCAGCACATTGGAGATATATTTCCACTGCCTTTGGTCTCTCTCTCTCTCTTTTTTCCCCGTGATAAGCAGTCAGCAATAGATACTATTGTTGTTTTCTCAATGATAATATGTCTCTTTATTCTTTGGTTACTTTTATGATTTTCTCTTTGTCTTTGGTTTTCAGTTGAATCTTTTCCCTTTTAAACAGGATTGTTTTTGAGTGCTAGACATTATAGATGAAAAAAGTGTAGTAATAATGAGGCTCTCAATGATATTGTCTTATCCCCAAGAGGAGTTACTTCTGCTTTTGGAGGAATTTCAGATTACCTTAACATAATCGAGGTCCCTTTAGGGTCCAGTCAAGCTTTGTTTCCCTATTTCTGTTGTATAACTCTTTGAAGAAGTAATGACTTCTGAGTTAAGATCATGAAAGGTAATATAGATTCTGCCTTATTTTCTGGAGCTCTGAGTTGCACTTTAAGAAGATTCACTCCCTGAAGGCGTCACGTCATGAAAAAACATTATCAAATGTTGAAACCACATGGAAATACTATAGTCAACATTTGCAGCTGAGCTTAAGTTTTGACTCATCTCAACATAGGCAGTGGATACATTAATAGAGAAATCTCTAGATAAT
>NW_011494780.1:239635-241068 GCF_000754665.1 Bison bison bison | reverse complement strand
ACACAACAATAGTAAAAGAATGAGTGTTTTGGAGGTTTCAGTGCAATGAGAAAATGAAAATAAATTTTTTAAAGTAGAAGATTGTAATCTTTAATCCAGTTTTCTGCCGATGAAGGACTAATGCTGAACCTGAAGCTCCAATACTTTGGCCACTGATGCGAAGAGCCAACTCATTGGAAAAGACCCTGATGCTGGAAAAGATTGAAGGCAGGAGGAGAAGGGGATAATAGAAGATGAGATGGACATGAGTTTGAGCAAGCTCTGGGAGATGATGAAGGATAGGTAAGCCTGACATTCTGCAGTCTATGGAGCTGCTGAGTCAGACACGACTGAGTGACTAAGTAATGGCAACATATAAGATTGGAAAGAAAAAAGAGATGTCATTTTTCCTGGTGATATAACTGTGTAAATAGAAAATACAGATAATTATTAATGTTACCTTTTGAGTTTAACAAAGTTTCTGTATACAAAGCCAGTATACAAAAATCTGTTGTGTTTTTATATTGCAGTTACAAACATTCTAACTTTTTAAAAGGAAATAGAAAGGACCACAAACAGGACACAGTGAAGAAGAACAAAGTAGCAGAACTTGCAGTACAAGTTTTCAAGATATTAAAATTGATAGTAATTTAGATACTGTGGTATTGGCACAAGATAGACAAATAGACAAGTGGAACAGAGTAAAGATACCAGAAAGAGACCCATGCGTGTATGAACACTTGATCTTTGACAAAAGTGGCATTGTGAAGCAGTGGAAAAAATGTTTTTCTCAGTTTCTAGTGCTAGAATAATTTGATACCTATTTGGAAAAAAATTTAAATTAGATCTATATCTCAAACCTTACCTGAAAATTAATTCCAGGTGGATTGTGGCTCTAAAAGTAAAAAAAAAAAAAAAAGTTTAATAAAGCCTTTATAAATGAATAGCAGAACATATTCATGCCCTCAGGGTTTGAAAAGACTTTTTGAAATTAATGACATAAAGCCAGTTAACTAGAAAGGAAAGTATTGATATATTTAAATAACTCAAATTTAAGAGACATTGTTTGTAAAATGACACTGTTAAATCAGGCTGGAAGACATTATTCATAACATAGATAAGGGACACAAGGCTGTTAGTTGAGACAGAGACAAAGGAAACACAAATTTTAAAAAAGGGCAAAAGTTTTGAACAGATACTACACAAAATAAAGTATCACAATGGTGCCAAATATATGAAAAGGGACATGACTTCTTATTCTTAGTAATTAGGAAAATGCACAATTAAATAAACATTCCCCACTAATATGGCTAAAAGAGAAATAGAAGGTTCAGAATGAGAACCCCATACTACTCTACATGATGCTAGTCATATCATACTTGGAGCATGATATTCAATTCTGGGGACCATGCTATGCAGAAAAAAAAGAAGTTGAGAAACTAAAGCATATTTAG
>NW_011494780.1:236981-238605 GCF_000754665.1 Bison bison bison | reverse complement strand
TCAGTTGCTTCATTTGCTATTATTTTCTCCCATTCTGAAGGCTGTCTTTTCACCTTGCTTATAGTTTCCTTTGTTGTGCAAAAGCTTTTAATTAGGTTCCATGTGTTTATTTTTACTTTTATTTCCATTACTCTGGGAGGTGGGTCATAGAGGATCCTCCTGTGGTTTATGTTGGAAAGTGTTTTTTCCTGTTTTCCTCTAGGAATTTTATAGTTTCTTGTCTTACATTTAGATCTTTAATATACATTGAGTTTATTTTTGTGTATGGTGTTAGAAAGTGTTCTAGTTTCATTCTTCTACAAGTGGTTGACCAGTTTTCCCAGCATCACTTGTTAAAGAGATTGTCTTTTCTCCATTGTATATTCTTGCCTCCTTTGTCAAAGATAAAGTGTCCATAGGTGCATGGGTTTATCTCTGGGCTTTCTGTTTTGTTCCATTGACCTATATTTCTGTCTTTGTGTCAGTACCATACTGTCTTGATGACTGTAGCTTTGTAGTATAGTCTTAAGTAAGCCAGGTTGATTCCTCCAGTTCCATTCTTCTTCCTCAAGATTGTTTTGGCTATTCAAGGTTTTTTTATTTCCAAATTATGAAATTATTTGTTCTAGTTCTGTGAAAAATACCGTGGGTAGCTTGATACGGATTGCATTGAATATATAGATTGTTTTGGGTGGTATACTCTTTCTCACTATATTGATTCTTCTGGTCTGTGATCATGGTATATTTCTCCATCTATTTGTGTAATTTTTTATTTCTTTCATCAGTGTTTTATCATTTTCTATATATAGGTCTTTTGTTTCTTTAGGTAGATTTAGTCGTAAGTATTTTATGCTTTTTGTTGCAATGGTGAATCGACTTTTCCCCTTAATTTCTCTTTCTGTTTTCTCATTGTTAGTGTATAGGAATGCAAGGGATTTCTGTGTGTTAATTTTATATCCTGCAACTATATTCATTGCTTAGCTCTAGTAATTTTCTGGTGGAGTCTTTAGTGTTTTCTATGTAGAGGATCATGTCATCTGCAAACAGTGAGAATTTTATTTCTTCTTTTCCAATTTATATTCCTTTTACTTATTTTTCTGCTCTGATTGCTGTGGCCAAAACTTCCAAAACTATGTTGAACAGTAATGGTGAAAGTGGGCACCCTGGTCTGGTTCCTGATTTTAGCATAAATGCTTTCAATTTTTCACCACTGAGAATAATGTTTGCTGTGGGTTTGTCATATATAGCTTTTATTATGTTGAGGTATGTTCCTTCTATGGCTGCTTTCTGGAGGGTTTTTATCATAAATCATTGTTGAATTTTGTAAAAGGCTTTCTCTGCATCTACTGACATAGTCATATGGCTTTTATTTTTCAATTTGTTAATGTGGTGTATTACATTGATTGATTTGTGGATATTGAAGAATCCTTTCATCCCTGGAACACTTTCTAATACCATACACAAAAATAAACTCAAAATGGATTAAAGATCTAAATGTATGACCAGAAACTATAAAATTCCTAAAGGAGAACATAGGCAAAATACTATCTGACATAAATCACAGCAGAATCCTCTATGACCCACCTCCCAGAATATTGGAAATAAAAGCAAAAATAAACAAATGGGACCTAATTAAAATTAAAAG
>NW_011494780.1:236227-236458 GCF_000754665.1 Bison bison bison | reverse complement strand
ATACGACCCAGCAATCCCACTCCTGGGCATACACACCGAGGAAACCATAATTGAAAGAGACACATGTACCCCAATGTTCATTGCAGCACTCTTTATAAAGGCCAGGACATTGAAGCAACCTAGATGTCCATCAGCAGACAAATGAATAAGAAAGCTGTGGTACATATATACAATGGAGTGTTACTCAGCCATTAAAAAGAATACATTTGAATCAGTTCTAATGAGGTGGAT
>NW_011494780.1:234758-235842 GCF_000754665.1 Bison bison bison | reverse complement strand
CCCAGGGCTGATCTCCTTTAGAATGGACTGGTTGGATCTCCCTGTAGTCCAAGGGACTCTCAAGAGTCTTCTTCAACATCACACTTCAAAAGCATCAATTCTTTGGCACTCAGATTTCTTCACAGTCCAACTCTCACATCCATACATGACCACTGGAAAAACCATAGCCTTGACTAAATGGACCTTTGTTGGCAAAGTAATGTCTCTGCCTTTCAATATTCTATTTAGGTTGGTCATAACTTTCCTTCCAAGGAGTAAGCATCTTTTAATTTCATGTTTGCAATCACCATATGCACTGATTTTGGAGTCCCAAAAAATAAAGTCTGACACTGTTTCCCCATCTATTTCCCATGAAGTGATAGGACCAGATGCCATGATCTTTGTTTTCTGAATGTTGAGCTTTAAGCCAACTTTTTCACTCTCCTCTTTCACTTTCATCAAGAGGCTTTTTAGTTCCCCTTCAGTTTCTGCCATAAGGGTGGTAGCATCTGCATATATGAGGTTATTGATATTTCTCCCAGCAATCTTGATTCCAGCTTGTGCTTCTTCCAGCCCAGAGTTTCTCATGATGTACTCTGCATATAAGTTAAATAAGCAGGGTGACAATATACAGCCTTGACATACTCCTTTTCCTTTTGGAACCACTTTGCTGTTCCATGTCCAGTTCTAACTCTTGCTTCCTGACCTGCATACAAATTTCTCAAGAGGCAGGTCAGATGGTCTGGTATTCCCATCTCTTTCAGAATTTTCCACAGTTTATTGTGATCCACACAGCCAAAGGCTTTGGCATAGTCAATAAAGCAGAAATAGATGTTTTTCTGGAACTCTCTTGATTTTTTGATGATCCAGCGAATGCTGGCTATTTGATCTCTCGTTCCTCTGCCTTTCGTAAAACCAACTTGAACATCTGGAAGTTCACGGTTCATCTACTGCTGAAGCATGGCTTGAAGAATTTTGAGCAATATTTTACTAGCTTGTGAGATAAGTGCAATTGTGCGGTAGTTGGAACATTCTTTGGCATTGCCTTTCTTTGGGATTGGAATGAAAACTGACCTTTTCCAGCCCTGTGGCCACTGCTGAGTTT
>NW_011494780.1:233042-233408 GCF_000754665.1 Bison bison bison | reverse complement strand
AGCATCAATTCTTTGGCACTCAGATTTCTTCACAGTCCAACTCTCACATCCATACATGACCACTGGAAAAACCATAGCCTTGACTAGACAGACCTTTGTTGGCAAAGTAATATCTCTGCTTTTTAATGTGCTACCTGGGTCGGTCATAACTTTCTTTCCAAGGAGTAAGCGTCTTTTAATGTCATGGCTGCAATCACCAACTGCAGTGATTTTGGAGCCCCCAAAATAGTCTGGCACTGTTTATACTGTTTCCCAATCTATTTCCCATGAAGTGATGGGACCAGATACCATGATCTTCTTTTCTGAATGTTGAACTTTAAGCCAACTTTTTCACTCTCCACTTTCACTTTCATCAAGAGGCTTTTT
>NW_011494780.1:230782-232279 GCF_000754665.1 Bison bison bison | reverse complement strand
TAAAAATAAATACTAAACAAATAAGATTTTGACTGTTTTAAATTTAAAATTATTCACACCAAGCAATTGGTTAAATTACACTAAACAGTTATTTCTCTGAAACCATTATACATACTTGGGAATTCTGCTGATGTAGGAACAAAATCTAATCTCCAAATTATTTTCAAATGAAATGAAATTTTTATGAATACTAAATTTAATATTTAAAGAAGTCAACATGGTAATATTTTGCAGCTATTTCATGAAACATTTCCTAACTCTGATTTTCTAGTCTTCTTTCTGTATTATAGGGTAAATAATAATTTTACCTTCTCAAATGCTATATGTATAACCAATTCACTTTGCTGTACACTTGAAACTAACATAACATTGTAAATAAATATATGAATAAATAAAGCACAACATAACATTGTAAATCAACTATACCCCAAAACAAATTTCTTAAAAATAAATTAATGAAATTAAATGTTAGAAGACACAACAAAATCTTAAAAACATCGAAGACCTAGACAAGAAAGTGATGAACTATCAGAGTAAGAAAAGGGGAGAATTAAATTCAGAGAGCTCAGTGATGCATTAGCACTGCTTTTGTGCAGGGAGGGCATTTGCTGAATAAGATAATGAAGTTTCGAGACAGATAGACTTTCTCTTTTGGCATGGGGAATGAAGATAAATCATCTGGAGACTCCTGGCCCTGAGTAGGGTGTGAGAGCATAAGTAGTATCCACTTGAGAAAAGGAAAAGAAAGCTGTCCTTAAGAAGTAAGTGTAGTTAAATCATAGAAGAGGGCAACAGAGGATGAAATGGTTGGACGACACCACTGGCTCAATGGATATGAGTCTGAGCAAACTTGAGGAGATAGTGAAAGATAAGGAAGTCTGGTGTGCTGCAGTCCATGGGGTCGCAAAGAGTCAGAAACAACTTAGTGACTGAACAACAACAAAAAGCAAAGAAAGAACATTCAGAGAAAAGGTTTTAGATGTGCGAGTTTTCTCATCATAAAGCAGAACCTCCAGTGAATACACCAGAAAGGTTTGGGAAGAGGAAAGCATGGGGACTGAAACCTGAAGTAGGATTTCCAAATGAGAGACATTTTTTAGTTCTTATCCTATATTATATGCATGACCCATATCTACCAGAATTTATTCGACCCCTGTTTGGAACCCTTGCATGTGACAGATACCCTTAATTCCATAGCTTTCATATTCTGTCTGTTCACAAATGCCCATGTCATACACCCAATTCTACCACTCACTATGTACACTATGTACAGCTCACTGAAACTGCCCTATAACCTCTAACTCAGCAGTTGGCCCAAAAATTCAGGACAGGGAATCAAAATGTTTATTTTTGAGTAGTGTTATACTCATTCCGATGCCACTACCAGTATGACAGCCTGGTGTATCAAAGGAGCTATGGGACAGGGAAGTATTTGTAGGAACTTACCTGCCCTCTCCAGGGCTTCCCTTGTGGCTAAGATGGTAAAGAATCCGGCTG
>NW_011494780.1:230185-230682 GCF_000754665.1 Bison bison bison | reverse complement strand
GCCACTGCTCTGGGACAACCCAGAGGGATAGGGTGGGGAGGGAGGTGAGGGGGGGTTTCAGGATGGGGAGACACGTGTATACCCGTGGCTGATTCATGTCAATGTATGGCAGAAAACTACAACAATATTGTGAAGTAATTATCCTCCAATTTAAATAAATAAATTAAAAAAAAAAAACCACAAAGTTGTGTCCTGCTGATGTCCATAACCATGTAGTGACTGAGACAGACTTAGAAATCCTAAACACAACAATCTGCTATTAACTTATCATATTTCCACTGAAGATATTGCCCTTGCTGCTAACATTTGGAAAGAACACAGTCCTTAAAAGTGCAGGTGTTTTTTGTTTTTTTTTTATGTTTTGTCTTTTTTTTATTTAGTATTATTTTTGTATTTAATGTGTTATCTGTTAATAGAAGAAAATGTTATAGTCTTAGTCTCTCATCTGCCAGAGCAGGCAGAAAGATGGTGACCAGGGCATCACTAAATAACATTGT
>NW_011494780.1:229742-230085 GCF_000754665.1 Bison bison bison | reverse complement strand
CTGGTATTCCCATCTCTTTCAGAATTTTCCACAGTTTCTTGTGATCCACACAGCCAAAGGCTTTGGCATGGTCAATAAAGCAGAAGTAGATGTTTTTCTGGAAATCTCTTGCTTTTTCCATGATCCATTGGATGTTGGCAATTTGATCTCTGGTTCCTCTGCCTTTTCTAAAACAAGCTTGAACGTTTACAAGCTCACAGCTCATGTATTGCTGAAGCTTGGCTTGGAGAATTTTGAGCATTACTTTACTAGCTTGTGGGGTAGTTTGAGCATTCTTTGGCATTGCCTTTCTTTGGGATTGGAATGAAAACTGACCTTTTCCAGTCCTGTGACCACTGCTGAG
>NW_011494780.1:229245-229621 GCF_000754665.1 Bison bison bison | reverse complement strand
TTCACAGCATCATCTTTTAGTATTTGAAATAGCTCAACTGGAATTCCATCACCTCCACTAGCTTTGTTCATAGTGATGCTTTCTAAGGCTACTTCACTTCACATTCCAGGATGTCTGGCTCTAGGTGAGTGATGACACCATCATGATTATCTGGGTCATGAAGATCTTTTTTGTACAATTATTCTGTGTATTGTTGCCATCTCTTCTTAATATCTTCTGTTTCTGTTAGATCCATAACTTTTCTGTCCTTTATTGAGTCCATCTTTGCATGAAATATTCCCTTGTTATCTCTAATTTTCTTGAAGAGGTCTCTAGTCTTTCCCATTCTATTGTTTTCCTCTATTTCTTTGCATTGATTGTTGAGACAAGCTTTCTT
>NW_011494780.1:227790-228603 GCF_000754665.1 Bison bison bison | reverse complement strand
TCCCTGGGTTGGGAAGATCCTCTGGAGAAGGGAAAGGCTACCTACTCCAGTATTCTGTCCTGGAGAATTCTATGGACTATATGGGGTTGCAAAGAGTTAGATACGACTGAGCAACTTTCATTTTCACCTGCCCCCTCAGAAAATTTCCAAACATTAAGGACTTATATCAAGAAAATCAGAGAGAAAAGAAGAAAGTAAAACCTGCTAAGAACTGTTCTTAGACTCCATTTTTACAACGATGGTATAAGGCCTCTGCTTACACCCTCTTCCACCCCAACCAAATTCTTGTGATTAGGAAAACATCAGATAGTTCTTCAATAAAACCAACATTCTCTACCACTTTAGATCAGAGCAACATTGAGCCCAAATTATAACAATAGACTGGAGTAACTATTCAGTTTGCCAGCAATTCCATCTCTAGGAACTCATTTGAAAAAGGAGTACTAGAGATGTGGGCACAGATTTGTTGATAAATGTATACTTCAGCCTTAATTACTTAGAATAATTGAAAACAAGCAATATGTTCAGTAATACAAAACTGTTTAAAGCTATTTTGTTATATCTATGAAATGGAATCATGTAAAGCCATTAAAAATCATGTAGAATAATATTTTCTGACATGTGCTAGGTTTAAAATATGTTTTCAGTGATAAAAATCTATTTACAAAATAGCATATATCTTGTAGTAAGTTTGAAAAATATATTCTCTCTATCTTCCTCCTCACCATTGAGAGAGTCAGTTCCTAGGCAGGTTGATAGGAAGTCTAGGGGTCCCCAAAGAGAGAGGGGTCTGGAATTCTCAAGGAGGAAGAA
>NW_011494780.1:226480-227690 GCF_000754665.1 Bison bison bison | reverse complement strand
GAAAAACATGTTGCTGAATAACCAACAAATCACAGAAGAAATAAAAAAGAAATCAAAATTTGCATAGAAACGAATGAAAATGAAAACACAACAACCCAAAACTTGTGGGACACGGTAAAAGCAGTCCTAAGGGGAAAGTTCATAGCAATACAGGCACACCTCAAGAAACAAGAAAAAAGTCAAATAAATAACCTAACTCTACACCTAAAGCAACTAGAAAAGGAAGAAATGAAGAACCCCAGGGTTAGTAGAAGAAAAGAAATCTTAAAAATTAGGGCAGAAATAAATGGAAAAGAAATAAAAGAGACCATAGCAAAAATCAACAAAGCCAAAAGCTGGTTCTTTGAAAGGATAAATAAAATTGACAAACCATTAGCCAGACTCATCAAGAAACAAAGGGAGAAAAATCAAATCAACAAAATTAGAAACGAAAATGGAGAGATCACAACAGACAACACAGAAATACAAAGGATCATAAGAGACTACTATCAACAATTATATGCCAATAAAATGGACAACGTGGAAGAAATGGACCAATTCTTAGAAAAGTAAACTTTCCAAAACTGGACCAGGAAGAAATAGAAAATCTTAACAGACCCATCACAAGCATGGAAACTGATTCTGTAATAAAAAATCTTCCAGCAAACAAAAGCCCAGGTCCAGATTGCTTCACAGCTGAATTCTACCAAAAATTTAGAGAAGAGCTAACACCTGTCCTGCTCAAACTCTTCCAGAAAATTGCAGAGGAGGGTAAACTTCCAAACTCATTGTATGAGGCCACCATCACTCTAATACCAAAACCTGACAAAGATCCCACAAAAAAAGAAAACTACATGCCAATATCACTGATGAACATAGATGCAAAAATCCTTAACAAAATTCTAGCAATCAGAATCCAACAACACACTAAAAAGATCATACACCATGATCCAAGTGGGCTTTATCCCAGGGATGCAAGGATTCTTCAATATCCACAAATCAATCAATGTAATACACCACATTAACAAATTGAAAAATAAAAACCATATGATTATCTCAATAGATGCAGAGAAAGCCTTTGACAAAATTCAACATCCATTTATGATTGAAAACTCTCCGGAAAGCAGGAATAGAAGGAACATACCTCAACATAATAAAAGCTATATATGACAAACCCACAGCAAACATTATCCTCAATGGTGAAAAATTGAAAGCATTTCCTCTAAAGTCA
>NW_011494780.1:224965-225801 GCF_000754665.1 Bison bison bison | reverse complement strand
CCATCTCATCCTCTGTCGTCCCCTTATCCTCCTGCCCTCAATCTTTCCAAGCATCAGGGTCTTTTCAAACGAGTTAGCCCTTTGCATCAGGTGGCCAAAGTATTGGAGTTTCAGCTTCAACATCAGTCTTTCCAATGAACACCCAGGACTGATTACTTGGGTGGACTGGTTGGATCTCCTTTCAGTCCAATGGACTCTCAAGAGTCCAACATCACACCAACACCACAGTTCAAAGCATCAATTCTTGGGTGCTCAGTTTTCTTTATAGTCCAACTCTCACAACCATACATGACTATTGGAAAAACCATAGCCTTGACTACATGGACGTTTGTTGACAAAGTAATGTCTCTGCTTTTGAATATGCTATCTAGGTTGGTCATAACTTTTCTTCCAAGGAGTAAGTGTCTTTTAATTTCGTGGCTGCAGTCACCATCTGCAGTGATTTTGGAGCCCAGAAAAATAAAGTCTGACACTGTTTCTACTGTTTCCCCATTTATTTTCCATGAAGTGATTGGACCAGATGCCATGATCTTCGTTTTCTGAATGTTGAGCTTTAAGCCAACTTTTTCACTATCCTCTTTCACTTTCATCAAGAGGCTTTTTAGTTCTTCTTCACTTTCAGCCGTAAGGGTGGTGTCATCTGCATATCTGAAGTTATTGATATTTCTCCTGGCAATCTTGATTCCAGCTTGTGCTTCTTCCAGCCCAGAGTTTCTCATGATGTACTTTGCATATAAGTTAAATAAGCAGGGTGACAATATATGGCGTTGATGTACTCCTTTTCGTATTTGGAACCAGTCTGTTGGTCCATGTCCAGTTCTAACTGTTGTTTCCTG
>NW_011494780.1:224308-224865 GCF_000754665.1 Bison bison bison | reverse complement strand
CAGGCACTTCCCACCCAACCCCCCCGTCTTCCCTTTTCTGCTCTTTGTTGCATCGATTTCATTTTTCCATGGAGTTTAGCTTTCTTTGTCTTACGATGTTAGGGCCACATTTCTTCTTTGAAGGAAAACGAAAGCTTGGGAGTTTTGGGAGATGGTGGTATTGAGTTTTTAGGGTTAGGTGAATAAATCAAGTCACATACTGGTAAGAATGGGACATTTCACATATGTGTTCTAAGTATGGAGGCAAGGGACAGGGGTGCACATCTGTAAGGGATGTAAAACATGGTCTTACTGATGATGGTGAAGTGGAGGCCTACTAAGGCACTGTGATTATATTTCACAGAGACCCCTATAATCAAAGAGTAATATTTTGCCAATGTGTAAGAGACAGTTACTTAACTTTGGCCTAAAGAGTCTGTTAGAACTAGGCAGAATGGGAGACATCAGGAACAATGATAAACTTTTTTTTTTTTTTAAACAATGTGATAAGGGATCTGTTTTTTTCTTCCATATCTTACCTTATTTTGACTTTTTCTTTTCTTTCAAAAAACATTACT
>NW_011494780.1:214613-224208 GCF_000754665.1 Bison bison bison | reverse complement strand
CAGGTCTTATGGACTCTGTGGGAGAGGGAGAGGGTGGGAAGATTTGGGAGAATGGCAATGAAACATGTAAAATATCATGTAGGAAACGAGTTGCCAGTCCAGGTTTGATGCACGATGCTGGATGCTTGGGGCTGGTGCACTAGGACGGCCCAGAGGGATGGTATGGGGAGGGAGGAGGGAGGAGGGTTCGGGATGGGGAACACATGTATACCTGTGGCGGATTCATTTTGATATTTGGCAAAACTAATACAATTATGTAAAGTTTTAAAAAAAAAGTTAAAAAAAAACACTCAACATTCAGAAAACTAAGATCATGGCATCTGGTCCCATCACTTCATGGCAAATAGATGGGGAAACAATGAAAACAGTGTCAGACTTTATTTTCTTGAGCGCCAAAATCATTGCAGATGGTGACTGCAGCCATGAAATTAAAAGACGCTTGCTCCTTGGAAGAAAAGCCATTACCAACCAAGATAGCATATTAAAAAGCAGAGACATTACTTTACCAACAAACGTGCATCTAGTTAAAGTTATGGTTTTTCCAGTAGTCATGTATGGATGTGAGAGTTGGACAATAAAGAAAACTGAGCACTGAAGAATTGATGCTTTTGAACTGTGATGTCGAAGAAGACTCTTGAGAGTCCCTTGGAAGCAAAGAGATCCAACCAGTCAATCCTAAAGGAAATCAGTCCTGAATACTCACTGGAAGGACTGATGCTGAGGCTGAAGCTCCAATTATTTGGCCACATGATGCAAAGAACCGAGTCATTGGAAAAGACCTGATGCTGGGAAAGATTGAAGGCGGAAGGAAAAGGGGATGACAGAGGATGAGATGGTTGGATGAAATCACTGACACGACAGACATGAGTTTGAGTAAGCTGCAGGAGTTGGTGATGGACAGAAAAGCCTGGCGTGCTGTGGTCCACGGAGTCACAAAGAGTAGGACATGACTGAGCGACTGACCTGAACTGATTATGCATTGTCAAGAACCTTTAGTTCCTTTTCAAGGACTATAGATAAAATTCTGAGCCATATCTTGTGAGCTGTCTTGTAGATACTGAAACCCCCCCAGGTGGAAGAATTTAAGTACATGATGACTATGATGGAGGCATAACATAAGCTGCCACATTTCTGAGAGTTGGTCTCAAAGAAATGGAAACAAACAGACCCTGGATCTGAAGAGTAACTATATTTAAAACAATCAAGATGGAACTTCTCTGGTGGTCCCATGGTTAAGACTCTGTCTTGCAATGCGAGGGATATGGGTCCAGTCTCTGGTAGGGAACTAAGAACCTACATGCTGTGGAGCAACTAAGCCCGAACACCACAACTACTGAGCCTGAGAGCCACAACTAGAGAGTCCATGCACTGCAATGAAAGATCACAAAACAATGCAACAAAATCCTACATGCTGCAACTAAGACCCCCACACACAAAAAATCAAGATGATGTTGATCAGACCAGACCACCAATGATTAATTCAAGATGACTGTCAGAGCCAACTGTGCTGTTTCTGCAGGTAAAGCTTTTGCGCCCTGATTGTCCAGAGGTTGGGGGCGAGGGGAAGGAGTCAGCCTTTGGACAGGCATCTGCCTTCCCCACACCCCCAGTTACCGGCATCCAAAATAAAGCAAGGCACACTTTCCATCAGCCTGGCCTCTTTATTGGATCGGAGAAGGCAATGGCACCCACTCCAGTACTCATGCCTGGAAAATCCCATGGACGGAGGAGCCTGGTAGGCTACAGTCCATGGGGTCTCAAAGAATTCGACAGGACTGACCAACTTCACTTTCACTTTCCACTTTCATGCCTTGGAAAAGGAAATGGCAACCCACTCCAGTGTTCTTGCCTGGAGAATCCCAGGAATGGGGGAGCCTGGTGGGCTGCTGTCTATGGGGTCGCACAGAGTCGGACATGACTGAAGCAGCCACAGCAGCTTTATTGAATTTTGAGTAGCTAGCAGCTGGACTCCACTTTCAGTAACAAGGAGATCCAGAAAGTTTGTCTATTTCCATCTCCCAGCCACCAAAACTTAGCTATCGCCTATCACCTCCAATGGCAAGATCAAGTTTTGCTGTCCTGAGAGAAATGAGGATATGGGAGCAGAGATATAACACAAGTATATGATCTTGCTTTCATTGTTTGCACACTCCAGAGTGTAACCTGTGAAATTTGAGTCTAACACATAAATCACTCCAGACCAACACTGCCTCTCATATTGCGGGCGATTCGCTCAGCCAGCGGAAGTCAGGACTGACTTCCCAGAAGAGGAACCAACTGGGCTAACAAAATAGAAGGATGGGAATAGCAGACTGATGGGGCCTCTTGTATTGCCAAGTCTTCCCTGAGTGTGTTTTTTTTTTCCTGAGTGTTATTTGATTTTCAACTTTGACTGATTGCTGACTTGTGAGAAAGAAGATAATCTACTTAGAGTTGGTGAGGATACTGTGCTCTCATGCCTGTGTAGTAAGTTCACCTTGGCTATACTGTAACTGCCTGTTTATTTGTCTCTGAATAATGTCCGGATCTTAGTCACATCTGCTCCCTAAGCATTGAGAACAGAGCTTTGAAAGTACATGCCGAGGCCATTGGTACACAAATGACTACACGAGAGGGTGCTCTTCACGAACACACGTCCTTCCACAGTCAGAACGGGAGTCTCTTCCCTTAGGTCTTACCAGCGGTGGAATGAAGGAGCACAAAGATCATGCCTTCTATTATTTCCCCTTGCAGAGCAAGGCCATTTGCCTTTGCTAGGATGTGGCTCTGGCCACATTTTATTCCCAGGAAACGACTAGTCTACCTCTGTTGGGTTAGATTCCAACCAGCTAGACTGGCCCTGAGGTGAAGAGGGCAGGTGATGGTTGTATAAGGCTTAGTGAGAAAGTCATCATAGCTGAGTATATGCTTTGTAGGAAGATAAAAGCATATACTTCCTATAAGAGTTTTATTCTCAAGAAGAAGAAAGGCTGTGGGTCAGTTGAGTGTATTAAGTTGTCAGTAGTTATCAGATATCACCCCGGTTGTCCCTGTGGGATGTAGTCTGTGTACCTCTCAGTCAGGAACATAGAGAGGTGGGTCCTCATGACTTGCACTTGTCCTTGTTCCTGCTGAGGTGAGATGGAGTCCTTGGTTCTGGAGACCCATGGGGGAGCCCCTGGGCAGGGGTAGCTGTGGAGATAGAGGCCAGAATTTTATGCAATTTGCAGTTGTAGCCTTGGGTCTCACTATTTCCCAAACTGACCTTCATCACGAAACAGCAAACATTAAATACTGGCATTGCAGAGCAAATGACTTGCCACTTCCTCAAGAATATTGAAGTGAATGTTGTGTGTGTTATTCAGTGAGTAGCCATTCCCTTCTCCAGGGGATCTTCCCAACCCAGCCATCAAACCCAGGTCTTCTGCATTGCAGGCAGATTCTTTACCACTGAGCCACCAGGGAAGCCATTTCTCATATTAGCTTATTTATAACATGTTGTTTTGATCAATAGTTGTTGGGAAGGCATTTGCAGTCACTGAGCTCAGTTTCAACATCTGTAACTGGGAATATTAGCATTAAGCTACTTAACAGTGCCCAGAGAAGGCATCAAGAGGTGGCAAAAACACATCAGAATTCTTGGGACTTTCTATCCTACTTTTCCTGAGGATCATCTTCCAACTTCCCAGGTCTGTCCTTTGTTGATACTCAGGCTTGCTTCCATTTCTCTCCTCTGCTACCTCTCTGTAGGGCTCCATTTTCCCAGAAATTTCAGAGGTATGCCCCACACTGACCTTGGCTATGTGTCTCACTCCCTCCACCGGGAGGCCGCTCCCAAGGGAGGGGACTATGTGGATTTCTAGCCCACGGCCCAACACAGTATCCGTACCTAATATTCACCTACTTGGCCTTGAGTCAATGGACAAACGAATAGATATATTCAGGCATTGTTTTACAGTGGCAGCTGTGGATTATAACAGGTGCGGAGTTGGTGAGGGACAGGGAGGCCTGGCATGCTGCGATTCATGGGGTCGCAAAGAGTCGGACACGACTGAGCGACTGATCTGATCTGATCTGGGAGAAAGTCTGAACCAAAAGTTGACAGGCTATGATGGTAGAAATTTCATGGTGCGTGATAAGTTCCCAAGTAAATGAAAGAGGGCAGGAGACATAGTTGGGACGTACTGCAATTTACCAGCGAAATATCCACACACTCAGGTTGTCATCCAACAGCCCTGCAAACTTTCAGGCCAGAATGAGGGAAAGAGTAGGTGAAAGGTGAGTGCTACCTTCTGCAGATGAACTGAAAGTGAGAAAGGATAAACAGAGAGAGAAGTGCACAAACACAGCTTAAATGTCTTGTGTTTCTGTTAAGTTTTAGAATCTTTTAGATTTAGTTTTTCACATAATTCATGATTTCCCAGTCCAAGAAGTCCCAGGACATATGGGGTCAGAGTAATGACAGTAAGGCCATGTAGTTTCCAGACCCTCAATCCTTGGGCTTCTGTCATCAGGAATGGAGTGAAGGCTGACAGATGACTGACTTCTAATATAATCCTCCTCCTTGCCATGTCCTCATGCCCCATTATATGGTCCCTATTTGTCACAAAGCAGGAAGCCATCTGCTCTGACCCTGTTTTGCCCCATAGAAAAGCTTCATGCCATCTTTGTGGAGTCCTGTATGTGCCACATCACTTGTGGATAGAGAGGTGGGGTCCACGTGATGATCAGGCTGCTTTCTCCTCTTTATACCCATTGATCTTGGACTTGCAGCCTTTTCAGAGAGAGAGGCAACCGTCATTTGGTCTAGAATCCGTGTAACTTGCTGTCTACTGCAGGCCCCTCTGAGGGCAGGACAGAAATCAGCCTGAATTGATACCACTGGTGCTGCCATCACCATCTCCTCCATGTCCTATGTCTCCTTCAGGAGCCCTCTCATCAACGGAATCCTGATGGATCCTCCTAAATGTACAGGGACAGTGACCAAAGGCCCAGCCAGGCCCTCTGATTGTGTTAACAATTCAAGAAGATGGTGTGGTCACCAAAGAACCACTTGAAAAAGATATGCAGCCACCCAGTGGTCTTACCTCCACCAACTCAAGTCCAACAACCTTTCTCATTCCCCCTTGACAGGAAGCACTCTCTTGGTGCCAGAAGCACTCTCTTGGTGCCAGGGACAAGTGTGTCGTGTTAGTCCCTCAGTCATGTGACTAGTAGCCCACCAGGCTCCTCTGTCCATGGAATTCTCCGGGCAAGAATACTGGAGTGGGTTGCCATTTCCTACTCCGAGGTATCTTTCCCAACCCAGGGATCAAGCCTGGGTCTCCTGCATTGTGGGTAGATTCTTTGCCATCTTAGCCACCAGGGAAACCCATGGACATGATGGTGACAAATACCTACACTCTGTCCACTTTATAAATGTGGCAGGGGAACTAGGTGAGGAATCCAGCAATGGTGCTGGAGATAATAGAATTGTGTGCAGAGGACAGCAGTTTGCCAGGAGAGGAAGGGGTTATATCTGTTCAGTGGAGTTGGTCAGGAAAATCTAAAACAGGGGATTCTGTCTGCACTGGGATTTGAAGGATGAGCAGGGGACTTATGAAAAAGGGGAGGCGTTTCTAGGAAGGGGGAGCTGCATGGGCAAAGATCTTTAGACCTAGCTCACTGGAAGAATTTCAAGTATTTTAAAGCATGAGCACAGGGTAACTGAGCACAAATTATGAACATAAGAATAATTTAGAGGAGACATGGCCAACAGTTTTATGAGAGTTTCTGTAATGGTTGGGCTTACTGATGACACTGATTGAGTTGTTATTGAATTCCCACAGAACACAAAGTCAAATGAGTGTCTGTGATGCTCCGCCACCTGTCAAAGCAGAGAGGGCTCCTGCAGGTGCAGCCCAGGTGGCCCTTCTACTGGCTGCAGCTCCAGCCCCACCCCCTTCTCAGCGCTTAAACCTCCCAGCTTCACTGAGTCTCCGCTATCCAGGAAAGGAAGCTCCACATTCAAAGGCCTGCAAAGAATAGCACACACAGCTGAAAGGAAACTCAGAGGAGAGGATCTCAGCAAGAAGTTGCCATGGACCTGATCCCATACTTTTCCACAGAATCCTGGGTTCTCCTGGTTACCAGTCTGGTGCTCCTCTATTTGTGAGTAACTGTTCAGACTCCTCTCCTCTGTAATCTTGGACTTGGGGTGGTAATCAGGCCTCCCTTTCCCTGTCTGTTATGAAGATCAAAGTTAACAGATAGGATGTTATTAAAGCTTTAGGAACTACCAAAAATATTTCCACTTTCTACCTGGAATGAGAATCTCAAAATCATGAGTCAAGTAATACATGTTGTTGTTCAATCTCTAAGTCGTGTCTGACTCTTTGCAACCCCATGAACTGCAGCACGCCAGGCTTCCCTGTCCTTCACTATCTGAGTTTGCTCAAACTCATGTCCAATGAGTCAGTGATGCCATCCAACCGTTTCATCCTTTCTCCCTCTTCTCCTCCTTCCCTCAATCTTTCCCACCATGAGAGTCTTTTCCAGCGAGTCAACTCTTACCATCACGTGGCCAAAGTATTGGAGCTTCAGCTTCAACATGTCCTTCCAATGAATATTCAGGGTTGATTTCTTTTAGGATTGACTGGTTTGATCTCCTTGCTGTCCAAGGGACTCTCAAGAGTCTTCTCCAACACCACAGTTCGAAAGCATCAGTTCTTTGGCACTCGGCTTCTTTATGGTCCAAGTCTCACATCCATACATGACTACTGGAAAAACCATAGCTTTGACTACATGGACTTTTATTGGCAAAATGATGTCTCAAGTGCGTGCACGCTTAGTCACTCAGTCATGTCTGACTCCGAAACCCTGTGGACTGCAGCCCGCCAGGCTCTTCTGTCCATAGGGATTCTCCAGGCAAGAATCCTGGAGTGGGTTGCCATGCCCTGGTCCAACAGATCCTCCCAACCCATGGATCAAACCCAGGTCTCCCACATGGCAGGCGGATTCTTCACTCATAAACATGAGTAATTCCCTGGAAGGATTCCTGCCTGAACCTCTCAGGACCACTCAAATTGGAAACCTTTATCAAGTATCCATTTTAGGGTTGGTCCCATGAAGACTTCAGCTGCTTTAACTAATCATCATCACTTTCTGTGAGTCTCACAGTGGAGGTGGGAAAGGAGGCGATGAGTGAGTGTAATACCAGTTTTGGAGTTGCTCATCTTATTTATTGCCCACATGTTACCTCCCTAAGTTGACAGTTCCAGTTCTGAATCAGCGACTGGCAGCTCCAGCACCAATAGTCCACAATTCCTGTGACCTGGTTTTCTGTTTCACTTTATAGATGCTGGACTTATTCACATGGATTTTTTAAGAAGCTGGGGATTCCTGGACCAAAACCTCTGCCTTATTTTGGAAATATTCTGTCCTACAAAAAGGTGCGTGCTATTTGAGCTCCAGCTTTGCTTCTTATGGTTGCAAATCTCAGGTGAGTTCCATAATAAAAATTCCCCTTCTTAGGAAGAAGGTATGAGGTTTCAAGCTCTCTAGAAATGGCATCATAGGCTCTACTCAACACGTGGCCAAGGTTATCCCATGGCCCCACTGCCAACTGCTAAGCACTTCAGGTTTGCCTCCCCAGACAGCTGAGTTCTCTGATTCAGCACAGGACTTGATTTCCATCTTGTGAGTGTTGTGAAGAGGATTTTCTTTCTGCCAGATTCAGATTCTCAGGAAGGCACAATCCCCCTTAGGAGAAAAGAATGAGGGGGGTGCCCAGTCATGACTCGTTAAGCTGAGTACACTGGAGTCAGACTTTTCTGTTGCCAGCATATGCTGTGGGTTCCCCTTTTTAAAAATTCCTTCTGGATTGATTGGAAACTTCACTTTCTAAGACAACCCTCATACTCACCCTTGAGTAACTGGCACATACGTGTATTCCCTCAAGAACTGCTAACACCAGCAGTTATTTCCATACACCGCTTGTAACTGGTGACCACTGAGGGGATTTGAGAGCTGAAACAAGAACTTCCTGCTGTACTTCTGTGCCTTCAAAGCAGGCACCTCTTGTGTGGGTCTTTGCAGAGTGAGTGAGTGAGCATCTAACAGAGACAAGATGATGGCTGTCTTCGACTTCAGATATTTATCTACTAAATAAATTGGTTTTAAAAAATAAGGCAGAATCACTTATATAAAATCACTAGAAAGGACGTGATTTGGCAAAATTATTAAAATTTTAACTGAAAGGAATGTACCAGGTGGCAAATGGACTGTGAATTCTAACCAAGCCTTGATATTCATCCAGCTCTGATGCCTCCCCCAGGGCCCAGCCCCTGAACTGAAGGTTGTGAGCTGTGTCCAGATGTTCAGAGGCAGAGCCCTGTGTGCAGGCTGCTCTCTGTCTCAGATTTCCTGTCCCACAGACACGAGGCTTATTTCTCAGATCCTGATTCTCCCAACTGAGCTCTTCATTGTCTCATTACTGCCTCAGAACTTCCTGAACCTTCTTTCCCTCTGAAGAAGTCATAATTTCCTCTCCACCTTTCCCAGACGAACTTCTTTAGTAGATGCACCCCAAACCCACATTTCTGAAACTTTTTTTTTTTGCATAGTTAAACCATCAGATATCACAGCATAAACTTAGCTACAGGAAGTTTTGTTTTGGGGTTGTTTTTTTTTTCACTTTCTACTTTATATTTTTGATTCTTTTAAATATAAATTTATTTATTTTAATTGGAGGCTAATTACTTTACAATATTGTAGTGGTTTTGCCGTACATTGACATGAATCCTCCACGGTGTACATGTGTTCCCCATCCTGGATGCCCCCCACCTCCCTCTCCGTCCCATCCCTCTGGGTCATCCCAGTGCACCAGCCCCGAGCACCCTGTCTCATGCACCGAACCTGGACTGGTGATCTGTTTCACATATGATAATATACATGTTTCAATGCCATTCTCCCAAATCATCCCACCCTCGCCCTCTCCCACAGAGTCCAAAAGACTGTTCTATACAATAGACTCCAGTTTCATCCACCTCATTAGAACTGATTCAAATGTATTCTTTTTAATGACTGAGTAATATTCCAATGTGTATATGCACCACAGCTTTCTTATCCATTCGTCTACTGATGGACATCTAGGCTGCTCACAGAAGTGAGAACTCAGGGCATGTGTTTTCATTGCACTGTCCTTTGTCCTTTGTCCTGTGTGTGGTTGTGGCATCTCCCCATCTTTTCCACGTTGAGCTGGAAAACTAGAAAGCGAGTCCACTTTGAAATTCATTCATTCACTCTCTCTCTTGAACTGAGAGCATATGTTGAGTAATAAAGAGAGAGAGTGAATGAATGAATTTCAAAGTGGACTCGCTTTCTAGTTTTCCAGCTCAACGTGGAAAAGATGGGGAGATGCCACAACCACACACAGGACAAAGGACAAAGGACAGTGCAATGAAAACACGTGCCCTGAGTTCTCACTTCTGTAAGCAACCTAGATGTCCATCGACTCAACATATGCTCTGCTGCTGCTGCTGCTAAGTCGCTTCAGTCATGTCTGACTCTGTGTGACCCCATAGACGGCAGCCCACCAGGCTCCCCCACCCCCGGGATTCTCCAGGCAAGAACACTG
>NW_011494780.1:213915-214513 GCF_000754665.1 Bison bison bison | reverse complement strand
ACGGTGTACATGTGTTCCCCATCCTGGACGCCCCCCACCTCCCTCTCCGTCCCATCCCTCTGGGTCATCCCAGTGCACCAGCCCCGAGCACCCTGTCTCATGCCTCGAACCTGGACTGGTGATCTGTTTCACATATGATAATATACATGTTTCAATGCCATTCTCCCAAATCATCCCACCCTCGCCCTCTCCCACAGAGTCCAAAAGACTGTTCTATACAATAGACTCCAGTTTCATCCACCTCATTAGAACTGATTCAAATGTATTCTTTTTAATGACTGAGTAATTAATGACTGAGTAATTTAATGACTGAGTAATCTCTCTTGAACTGAGAGCATATGTTGAGTGATAAAGAGAGAGAGTGAATGAATGAATTTCAAAGTGGACTCGCTTTCTAGTTTTCCAGCTCAACATGGAAAAGATGGGGAGATGCCACAACCACACACAGGACAAAGGACAGTGCAATGAAAACACGTGCCCTGAGTTCTCACTTCTGTAAGCAACCTAGATGTCCATCGACTCAACATATGCTCTGCTGCTGCTGCTGCTAAGTCGCTTCAGTCATGTCTGACTCTGTGTGACCCCATAGACGGCAGCC
>NW_011494780.1:213262-213815 GCF_000754665.1 Bison bison bison | reverse complement strand
AAAATTATTAAAATTTTAACTGAAAGGAATGTACCAGGTGGCAAATGGACTGTGAATTCGTAACCAAGCCTTGATATTCATCCAGCTCTGATGCCTCCCCCAGGGCCCAGCCCCTGAACTGAAGGTTGTGAGCTGTGTCCAGATGTTCAGAGGCAAAGCCCTGTGTGCAGGCTGCTCTCTGTCTCAGATTTCCTGTCCCACAGACACGAGGCTTATTTCTCAGATCCTGATTCTCCCAACTGAGCTCTTCACTGTCTCATTACTGCCTCAGAACTTCCTGAACCTTCTTTCCCTCTGAAGAAGTCATAATTTCCTCTCCACCTTTCCCAGACAAACTCCTTTAGTAGATGCACCCCAAACCCACATTTCTGAAACTTTTTTTTTTGCATAGTTAAACCATCAGATATCACAGCATAAACTTAGCTACAGGAAGTTTTGTTTTGGGGTTTGTTTTTTTTTTCACTTTCTACTTTATATTTTTGATTCTTTTAAATATAAATTTATTTATTTTAATTGGAGGCTAATTACTTTACAATATTGTAGTGGTTTTGCC
>NW_011494780.1:187485-213162 GCF_000754665.1 Bison bison bison | reverse complement strand
GTGGAAAAGATGGGGAGATGCCACAACCACACACAGGACAAAGGACAAAGGACAGTGCAATGAAAACACGTGCCCTGAGTTCTCACTTCTGTAAGCAACCTAGATGTCCATCGACTCAACATATGCTCTGCTGCTGCTGCTGCTAAGTCGCTTCAGTCATGTCTGACTCTGTGTGACCCCATAGACGGCAGCCCACCAGGCTCCCCCACCCCCGGGATTCTCCAGGCAAGAACACTGGAGTGGGTTGCCATTTCCTTCTCCAATGCATGAAAATGAAAAGTGAAAGTGAAGTTGCTGAGTCTTGTCTGACTCTTAGCGACCCCAGGGACTGCGGCCCACCAGGCTCTTCGGTCCATGGGATTTTCCAGGCAAGAGTACTGGAGTGAGTTGCCGTTGCCTTCTCCGCAACATATGCTCTAGACGATTTTAAATCTGCTAGACACTAGAGATTATTGGCACTTTATCTTACTAATTCTGCTAGAATTCTAGAAAGGACTCATTAGATAAATGAAAAGGCTGCTTAGCTTGGAGATGAAAGTGTGTATAGGAAACTCTTCCCTCAGCTTCAGTTTTCTCACATGTCCATGGAGAATTAGAGGGTTATGAACTTGTGTACAAGAAAAAGCCTTCAGAAAGACAAGCAGTAATTAGTATTCATTGACAAGGGTAGGTGGTTAGTATCTACACTACTCAAAGAAAATTTGAGTGATTTTTAAATTCTCTGTTTCAAATATCTCCTCTATTTTTGTCTCCTCTACCCTAAGATATCTCGTAGGAATAAGAGTTTCCTTGCATTTGCCAGTGGAAAATAGTAAGCCTGATTTCACGGGATTCAAGTCATTTTTATCCCAATTTGTGGTAGTGTTCAGTACATTTGGAGAAGGCAATGGCACCCCACTCCAGTACTCTTGCCTGGAAAATCCCATGGACGGAAGAGCCTGGTAGGCTGCAGTCCATGGGATGGATAAGAGTCGGACACGACTGAGCGACTTCACTTCACTTCACTTCACTTCAGTACGTTTAAACTAATAACCTAATTTTTTTCTCTTTCAGGATATTTGGGATTTTGACAATCAATGTTTTAAAAAGTATGGGAAAACAAGGGGGTAAGTATTCTGGAAATTTCCATTGGATAGACTCGTTATGATGAGGATCCTGTCCTTCTGTGGCATGGAGGACAATCTCAGTCCATAGCTCTTGAGATAAAGCCATCTGTTGCAAAGCTTTGGAAGCTTATTCTTTCTATGAGGAAGATGTCACCAGGTATCCAGCTCTGTAGTCTGAGTCAGGCCTGGGGAGCTTCAGGTCATCACTTTGCTCCAGGCTTTGAGGCCCAGAGACTCCTAGCATCACTTTATGCCCAGTATCTTGCTTTCTCCCCTTCTCCATTTTTCCTTCCTTGGGGAACCTATAATTGCATAAAATGCATTATTCTAGAACATTCTAATATGTGCTTACAAGTGCATTTTTTACCCTTTCCCACATTATTCACTTTTAACTGAAAGCCAAAATTCCTTTATATAAACTTTGGATTTAATATATCCTTTTCAAAGAAGGACTAGGGGTAATGCATGACAAGAAAAGGAAACCATTTCTGATCAGCTTTTAAAACATTTCTCTGGTTTTTGTTGTTTTTAAGTCAAAACTTTTCAATCTAAGTGTATAGAAGTATTGCTTTAACAACTCTATCCTTCTGACTTTGAAGAGATGTGGGATATTTCTAACCCAGAGTGTTTCCAGTGGGCTGATAGACTTGATTTTATAGAGTGGCCCCAGCTGATTGCAGTGGCTGGTCCCTTTTACAGCTGATGGAGGTTTGGTGAGAGCAGAAGAGAGTTACCATGGAGAAGGCAATGGCACCCCACTCCAGCACTCTTGCCTGGAAAATCCCATGGATGGAGGAGCCTGGTAGGCTGCAGTCCATGGGATGGATAAGAGTCGGACACGACTGAGCGACTTCACTTTCATTTTTCACTTTCATGCATTGGAGAAGGAAATGGCAACCCACTCCAGTGTTCTTGCCTGGAGAATCCCAGGGACGGGGGAGCCTGGTGGGCTGCCGTCTATGGGGTCGCACAGAATCAGACACAACTGAAGCGACTTAGCAGCAGCAGCAGCAAGGTAGAGAAAATAGTGTAAAGATTCTTTCTGCTCAAGATAACTTAACTCTTTCCTAATGTATTGGCAGCATTCTTTAATACAATGCTTAGTGGTAGCAGTAATTGTGAGCTTTGTATCTTTAGTTTTGGAAATGTTTCTAATGTTTTTTTTTTTTTCCCATTAAAATGTATGTTTGTGGTAGGTTTGGGGATTATACCTTTCATGTTGATGTATGGCAAAACCAATACAATATTGTAAAGTAAAAAATATATATATATCGTTTTCAAAAAAAAAAATCATTAATGATGAGAGTACCCTGTATTCAATCCAGGCTTGAATACAGGGTACAGTTCAATCCAATTATGTAAAAAGTTTTTACATAATTTTTTTAAATTGAGATAAAATACCCATAACATAAAACTTACCATGTTTACTGTTTCAAAATATATAGTTCAGTAGTATTAAGTACTTTCATATTGTATGCAACAAATCTCCAAAACTCTTTTTCTCTTCCCAAACTACACCTCTACACCTGTGAAACTATTTCCCATCACCAGGCATTCGTCATTTTAGGTTCCATCTCTGAACTTGACTCTTCTAGGCGTTTGTATTTTAATGAATGGCTTAGTTCTCATAGAATAATGTCCTCAAGTTTCATCCGTACTGTAGTACGTGTCAGAATTTCCTTCCTCTTCAAGGATGAATAAGATTCCGTTGTATATATATTTGCCACATTTGTTAATCCATTCATTCATCAAGGAACCCTTGAATTGCTTCCACTTTGGGGCTCTTGTGAATTATGCTGCTGTGAACCAGGGTGTACAAATACTACCTTGAGATCCTGCTTTCAGTTCTTTTGGCCACACACCCAGAAAAAGAATTGCTGTAACTGTCTTTCTTTTTTTAATCTTTTATTGAGTGGCTGCACCATTTTATGTTCCGCCAACAACGCACAAGCTCTCCAGTTTCTCCACGTGTTTGCCAACAGTTGCTCGTCTCTGCTGTTTTAGTAATAGCCATCTTAATGAGCATGATGTGGTGTCTCATCATGGCTTTTGTTTGTCTTTATTAAAGAGTGAGACTCATTTCTCCTACTGCTGTTAAGATGTGAATGACATTTGACATTGTGTTAGTTCAAGGTGTACAAGACAATGATTCAATGTATGTATATATTCCAAAATGATTACCAAAATGAGTTTTGTTAATTTACCTCAAGTAGTTATAGCTTTTTCTTTTACTGAACTTTTATTTTAATTTAGTCCTTTTATAAGAAAAAGATGTAATCTCTTGGCAACTTTCAAATATACAATTCATACTGTTAACTGTAGTCACCATGTTGTATATTATACCCTTCAAACTAATTTATCTTACTACTGGAAATTTTTACATTTTGATCACCTTTTCCTGTTTCCCCCACCCCTAGCCCCAGCTCTGGCAATCACTAATCCATTTTCTGTATCTAAAAGTGGAGGGTTTTTTGATCCTACACACAAGTGATATCATAGAGTATTTGTCTTTCTCTGACTTATTTCACTTAGCACAATGCCCTCAAGGTCCAGCCACGTTGTCACAAATGACAAGAACTCTTTATTTTTTATAGAACTAATATCCCATTGTATATACATGCCACCTTTTCTTTATCCATTCATCCATAGACAGACACTGAGGCTGTTTCCATATCTTGACTACTATTAATAATACTGCAGTGAACAGGGGGGGGAAGATAACTTTTCAAGACAGAGATTTCATGTACTTGAATTTCTACCCAGAACTGGAATTCCTAGATCATAATATGGTTCTGTTTTTAATTATTGAGGAACCTGAATATTTTTTCAATAGTAACTCTACCAATTTACATTCCCAAGATCCTGATGCTGGGAAAGATTGAGGGCAGGAGGAGAAGGAGGCAGCAGAGGAAGAGATGGTTGGATGGCATCACCAACTCAATGGACATGAGTTTGGCAAACTCCAGGGGATAGGGAAGCCTGGCATGCTGCAGTCCATGGGGTTGAAAGAGTCAGATTCAACTTAGTGACTAAACAACAACAACAACAACAGGGCACAAGGATTCTCTTTTTTCCAGATCCTCTTCAGCAATTATCTGTGTTCTTTTTGAGAAAAGCCACTCTCACAGGTGTGAGGTGATACCACACTGTGGTTTTGACTTGCATTTCCCTGATGATTAGGGATATTGAGCACATTTTCATATTCCTGTTGGCCATTTGTGTGTCTTCTTTGGAAAAAGTCTTTTCAATTCTTCAGCCTATTTTTTTTAAGTTTCTTATATTTTTATTTATTTATCTTTTTTTTTTATTATTACTATTTGGAGAAGGCAATGGCACCCCACTCCAGTACTCTTGCCTGGAAAACCTCATGGACAGAAGAGCCTGGTGGGCTTCAGTCCATGGGGTCGCTGAGGGTTGGGCACGACTGAGCGACTTCACTTTCACTTTTCACTTTCATGCATTGGAGAAGGAAATGGCAACCCACTCCAGTGTTCTTGCCTGGAGAATCCCAGGGACAGGGGAGCCTGGTGGGCTGCCATCTATGGGGTCACACAGAGTTCGACACGACTGAAGTGACTTAGCAGCAGCATTATTACTATTATTTTTTTTTACTTTACAATATTGTATTGGTTTTGCCATACATCAACATGCATCTGCCACGGGTGTACACGTGTTCCCCATCCTGAACCCCCCTCCCACCTCCCTTCCCATACCATCCCTCTAGGTCATCCCAGTGCACCAGCCCCAAGCTTCCTGTATCCTGCATTGAACCTGGACTGGAGATTCGTTTCTTATACGGTATTATACATGTGCGTGTGTTTTGGCTATTGAGTTGTGTGGGTTTCTGATATATTTTGGATATTAAGCCCATATCAGGTAAATGATTTGTAAATATTTCCCCCATTTTCCAGGTTGACTTTACATTTTTTGATGATTTCCCTTTCTGTGAAGGGCTTCCCTGATAGCTCAGTTGGTAAAGAATCTGCCTGCAATGTAGAAAACCCCAGTTCAATTCCTGGGTTGGAAAGATCTGCTGGAGAAGGGACAGGCTACCCACACCTATATTCTTGGACCTCCCTTGTGGCTCAGCTGGTAAAGAATCCGCCTGCAATGTGGGAGACCTGGGTTCAATCCCTGGGTTGGGAAGATCCCCTGGAGAAGGGAAAGTCTACCCACTCCAGTATGGCCTGGAGAATTCCATGGACTATGGGGTCGCAAAGAGTTAGACATGACTGAGCGACTTTCACTTCACTTCACTTCACTTGCTGTGAAAATCTTTTGCTTTTTAGTTTAACATGGTCCCACTTGTTTCTTTTTGCTCTCGTTCTTTTTGCTTTTGGTGCCATATCTAAAAAATATTGTCAAGACTGATGTCAAGGAGCTTGTCCCTTATGTTTTCTTCCAGGAGTTTTGTGGTTTCAGGTCTTACTTTCAAGCCATTAATCCTGTTTGAGATGATTTTCATAAATTATACATCAAATGATCTGTGAGGCTGAGCATCCTTTCATGTACTTGTTGTCCATTTGTACAACTTGTTTGGGAAAATGTCTTTTCAAGTCCTTTGCCCATGATTAGGTTATTGTGATTGTCTTCGAATTGTAGTCATTTTTGTGTATTCTGGATGTTAACCTCTTATCATGAAGCTTTCCCCTTATGTTTTCTTCTAAGAAGAAAATAATAGTTTAATAGTTTTAGTTCTTACATTTGGATATTTGATACATTTTCACTTAATGCTTTGTATAGTGTAAGGGTCTAGCTTTATGCTTTTACTTGTGGATAACCAGTTTTCACAGCACAGTTATTGAAAAGATTGTCCTTTTCCCATTGAATGATCTTAGTATCCTCAATGATAATAATCTCATTGTATATACGAGGGTCTTTTTCTGAGGTGTCTATTCCATTCCATTGGTCTATACATCCCTATATATGGTAGTATCACACTTTTTTGATTACTATAAATTTGTAGTAAGTTTTGAAATCAGTAAGTGTGAGTTTTCTAATTTTAGTCTTTTCCAGGATTGTATTGGCTATTTGAGGTCCCTTGATTCCATATAAATTTTAGGATATTTCTTTTTTTGAAGACAAAATGCCATCGAGATTTTGGTAGGTTTTGCCTTGGCTCTGTAGATCAATTTGGGTAATAAAGAGGTCTTAACAATTTAAATATTTCCAATTCATAAACATAGGATATCTTTCCATTTATTTACATACCTTTACCTTCTTTCAGCAGTGTTTGGTAGTTTTCAGTGTACAGATCTTTCACTTTCTTGGATAAGTTAATTCCTAAGTGTTTTATTCTATTTGATTTCTATAGTAAGTGGAAAAAAGTTGGACCCTTACCTTACACCATTTTCAAAATTTAACTGGAAATATATCAAAAACCTAATGTAAAAGCTAAAACTACAAAACTCTTAGAAGAAAGCACAGAGAGAAAATTTCATGACATTGCATTTACAGTGTTTTCTTGGATATGACACAGAAATCCCAGGCAACAAAAATAAAAATGAATAAATGGGAATATATCAAAATTTTAAAACATGTCCATCAAATGACACAATCAACAGAGTAAAAGGCAACCAATGGAATGACAGAGATATTTATAAGCCCTGTATAAGACAAAGGGTTAATATCTAGAATATATCAAGAATAATTACAATTATAGAGTTAGGTGGCATCATCAACTCAATGGACATGAGTCTGAGCAAACTCCAGGAGATGTGAAGGACAGGGAAGCCTGGCGTGCTGCAGTTTGCGGGGTCGCAAAGAGCTGGACACGACTAAGCAACTGAACAACAGTGAACAACAGTAACTCTTCTCAAGGTGGGGTCATAACGCACTATACTATTTACCTTTGGCAGATGTTAGCATTACATGAATAACCATCCATCAACTTAGCTCAGATTGTTTCATTCCCAGATAAGCCTATAGCATTCTGGACAAGGTGGTAGTTGTACGTGTATGTGTGTAGAGAGTGGGGGTGGGCGTAGCAGAAGAACAGCCACTCTCTGTAACTAGGATTGTGAGCTAGCTGCTTATATCAGACCCTTGTGCCTTCAGGAATAACCCAGGCATCATTCCTCTGAAAATTCTCTCTTCTTGATATTGGAGTGTTACAACACAAATCCAGCCTTAGGGCTTTGTGTATAACATAGCACTCTACTCATGACGGGCAGCTCATCTTATTATAGAATGCTGAAAAGCTGTTTCTCAAAGAGAAAATACTTAGCGTCAAAGAAAGCATAACTTTGCTCTCAAGTGTTAAGTACTTTTCTTCTGAAGATGGTCCCGGGACTGAATAACTAGTAGGAAAAGCAAGATCTAGGTATTTGGCTGTGGCTTTGGCATCCCTCAGCCCACTAGACTCCAGGAAAGTTCACTGAGATGTCAAGTCTCTGCATCTACATGGGAGTAATATGTGGCTGTCTTTCATGTCACTTGAGCTAGTAAGACAATCTAGGTCCCTTTCATTTATTAACCCATAAACAAGTAGTTTATTGAGTACTTATTTCATGTCAGACTCTTTTCTTGGCATTGGTGAGACAACAGAAAACAAAGTAAAACTCCTTACCCTTTTGAAAATTTCACTCTAGGAAGCAGACAGTAAGAATAGAATGTTATGCAATATCAAGGAAGTATGATCGTAAGGTAGGATCAGGGGACAAAGAGTGAAGAGGCTGCTTTAAATAGGCTCATCAGGGGGGCATGTTTGGGCAAGATTCCATTTGAAAAGAGATCAAAAGGAAATGAAAGCGTGTCTAGCACTGTGAAGACTTGATCTTTGTACGTCTCAGCCTCCGAAACTGTAAGAAGTAATGTCTGTTGTCTAAGTCACCAAGCCTTGGTACTGTTGTTATAGCAGCCCAAATGGACTAAGATGGTACTGTATGGGGCTTCGATGCCTGAGAGCAAGTGAGAATACTGGAAATGTTTGTTAACCACTTCAATTTTGCAGTAGTCATCACGGCTCTGGACCCTTGAAAAAAATCATTGCAGTTTACAGAAAACAATTTAAGGAGCTGATGAGAATTCCACTAATGTACTCAGGACAACTGCACTTGCAATCTTTTAATGATACAGTCTCTCCCCAGCACCCTCCTCAGAGCCTTAGCTACATCCTTATTCCGGAGAGTATAAATCAGTGGATTCAATGTGGGAGTGATGATGCTGTAGAACACAGAACCGACTTTGTCTTGCAGTGGAGTGCGCTGGGACCTGGGCCTCATATATGAGAAGATGGAAGCACCAAACCAGAGGGAAACCACAGTGAGGTGAGAGCTGCAAGTGGCGAAGGCGTTTCTCTTACTCCCACGCATCTGAATGACACTGTGGAGGATGAAGACATAGGATGTAGAAATCAGGACGATGGGGAGGAGGAGGAGGAGGAGGGTGCTGATGTACACTGTGGCCTCGTACACAGAGATGTCTCCACATACCAACTTCACAACAGCTGGAAACTCACAGTAGAAGTGGTGGATTTGTCGAGGCCCACAGAAAGGGAAGTGCATCAAGATTGCCGTGTAAATTAGGGAATTCAGGGACGCTCCCAACCAAGACATGGCAGCCATCATTAACGTCACCTTTCTGTTCATGAGAACAGTGTAGCGCAGTGGATGACAGATGGCAACGTAGCGGTCATAGGACATGAAAGCTAGGAGAAGACACTCCGCACCGCCCAGAGTCAGATAGAGGAAGTGCTGGCTCGCACAGCCCACAAAGGAGATGGACTTCTGGCCAGAGAGGTAGTTGGTCGCCATCTAGGGGATGGTGGTGGAGACATGCATCAGCTCCATGAGCGAGAGCTGGCTGAGGAGGAGGTACATGGGTGTGTGGAGCCGGGGGTCAGCACAGATGAGCAGAAGGGTGAGGCTGTTGCCACTCACAGCAATAAGGAAGACCACCATGGTCAAGGAGAAAAGGAAAAGGTGGGCGAGAGAGTCATCAAAGAGCCCTTCCAGGACGAAGTCTGCCAGAGAGGACTGATTCCTCTGCCACGTCTCCCCGTCCTCAGCCCCTGGGAAACAGGAAGTGGAGATGAAATGTGATGTCAGGAATACTGGGGTTCATCCAACCTGACGATAAGCCTCTTCTGATCCACAGAAGAATTTTGAAGAATAATATTTTTCTAGTTCTAATTATTCTACAGCTCTGATTATTGAAATTTCTCTTTTTTAAAATAAGAGAACTTCAAATCTCTGCTCACAAATATGATCCCTCTGAAATTTCAAAATACCTAGGCTCTGTTAGTGCTAGACTTCTAAACAAGTCTCTCCTCATTAAGGAAGATATATATACATTTATATGTGTATATATACATATGTTCTTTTTTAAGTATATATACTTTATAGATGCACTCTAAATTTTATATATGATATAAAAATATATATACAGATCTTTTCTTACATCAGTCAGGGTTTAACCAGAAAAGCTGAACTACCAAGAGATTTATACATACATATACATTTAATGGATTGTGTAGAAATTTGGCCTTACTTGACTGTGAAAGCTGGTTAAGCAGTCTATGTAAAGCTGTCACCTTTCTATCTGATTCTAGAACTTGAACTCCATGAGGCAAGCAGTCAGGAAGGGAAGATGAGTATAAAAGTGTGGTAGCTCAAGGTCAGACTGGAACCCACAAACATGACATAAATCCCACAAGGGCAGACTGAGACCCATGTCATTATTGTTGCCTCTGGAATTGGTAGCATGGTTTCTCTTGCACAAGCTGGAGGCCTGCTTAACAAGGCTAAATGCACAGTCCTAGCCGCGGAGTCGGAGAAGCTAGAGGAAGATCCAGGGGAAGGCAGAGTAACTGCCGGTCCACAGCTGCCTCACACCAGTGAGGGGAGTCAGCACATCAGCAGCAACAGACGCTTCCCCCTGCCCTCTAAATCTTCCCGAGAATCTCTCGGGTGGCCCACCTTAACCAGAAACTCACAGCAACGGGAATTCTAGTAAATGTAGTTCATCCTAGCTAAGATGACACATTAAAAAACTCCAGAGTTTGTCTTCAGTATATTTGGCAAACATATACTTAACACGTCTCCTTAAATGACACATCATCCCCAATAAACACAACAAAGCCATCCTTCTGCCTCCTGTAACTGTCCTGCACACCATCAAAAGTATGCAGATATTCACAGCAAAACAAGGAAGAAAGATCCACTGCTGTGGCCCACAAAACGAGTCATCCTTTCAACGGCTAACCTCTTCTGTGGATGCCGGCCTTCTTTCTCACTCGGTGCTGTTCATGCCAATGGACTCCCAGGTTTGCTATAGCAGCACGGATAGAGCTCTACATGGGCTCAACAACATGGACTTGCAGTCACCACGGCCAGCCTAGCCACCACTGAGCGCCCATCTGCCAGCAGAGACCCCGCTCTGAGCCCCTGATATGACGTCATCCCATAGTGATATCAGACACTTGGTGATAGGCTGATTATACTGGATAGCTTCCATTATTGAAGGGACTTTACTTTTTTCTTATTGGAGTTGACACTTTACATATGGATTTGCCTCCCTTTCTTACAGCGCTGCTGTCAAAAGATACCACCTATGGATATATACAATGCTCTGTTCACCATAATGTTATTCCATGAAGTAATGTTATTACTGCCAAATAAAGAGTTGATTTCACAGCAAATGAAATGTGGGGATGGGCCCATGTTGAAGGAATCCATTGGTCTATTCCATACTCTCCAGCATCCTGAGACAGCTGCCCAAACAGACTTCTGAAGCCTCAGTTACAGCAACTGGTAGTTGACAACACCTCATATTGCTGGGGCATTGTCCTCTAAGATGTGGTATATGTTCTAAATTTCTATATCAATTTATGGTGCTGTTTCTCCTATTGCAACAGTTCGTGGGACCAGAAATCAAGAGGTGGAAGTGGGAGTGAGTCCCCCACTGTACATTTATAACTGGGATCCACTGCCAAATTTTTTACTCTCACACGTTTAGGCTCTGCGAGTTACAAAGGAAGGAATTCCTTCATCAGGCAACACAATTTCGTTTACTGAGAGCTGAGACTGCCACCCTGCCACTTCGGACTCTTCTTATCACTGAGTCAACAAGCAAAGAAAGTTACTCTGCTAGAGGTTGTGATAGATCCTGACTAGCAAGGGAAAACCGAGGTGCTACTACATGGGAATAAGGAGAGACAAGTCTGGAATTCAGGTTTTCTAGGGTGCTCTCTGTACTCAAATGTCCAGTGATGAAGATCAGTGGAAAATCACAACAACCCAATTCAGACAAGACTGCTAACGGCCCAGATCCTTCAGGAGTGAAGGTTAGGGATGCTCTCCCACCGAACAAGTAACCATGACCCACTGAAGACAAAGGGAATATGGAATGGGTTGTGAAAGAAGGTATTTAGAAAAACCAGCCATGACTGTGTGAGCAGCTGCAGAATGAAAACTTGAAATATAGGCATTTCTTACTTATTGATATGTGAATATTTTATGTATAGATATATTTACTAAATATTTCTGTTTATTTCAATCAGTCATCCCTTTGTCTAACATAAGATATATTAATATGGTTAGCTTCATATCTCAGTGTTTAAATTACAGGACATAAAAGGAGAGTATGAATTAGGAGTAAAATTAATTTCACCTTTTTTATGGATAAAAGGTTAGTGTGTTTTATATATTCTTCTTGGGAGAGGGTTACATGTTTTTTGGTTGTACATGGGCTAGTTGTATCCAGGTAGGTGGAAGGGTACATTGATATTGTCTTTATTTGAAGATTGCTAAGTCACTTCAGTCGTGTCTGATTCTGTGCGACCCCATAGACGGCAGCCCACCAGGCTCCCCCACCCCTGGGATTCTCCAGGCAAGAACACTGGAGTGGGTTGCCATTTCCTTCTCCAATGCATGAAAGTGAAAAGTGAAAGTGAAGTCGCTCAGTCATGTCCGACCCTCAGCGACCCCATGGACTGCAGCCTTCCAGGCTCCTCTATCCATGGGATTTTCCAGGCAAGAGTACTGGAGTGGGGTGCCATTGCCTTCTCCAATTGAAGATTAAGTATAGTCTAAAGAGAGGTGCATGGGTGCCAAGGTGACACATAACAACTCACCATGATTATGTCTTTGAAAACAGGAAAGATATGACCTAGGAAGACCTGAGAGCATGAAAATTACAAATCAGGCTGATAAAGCTAGGATCACAACATTTAATCAGCCAGATTTCCCAATCAGCCCTTTACCTAATTCTCATATGAATACTGATCAGAATAAGAGCTCAATCTCCACAGTGAAAGTGAACTTTAAAAAAAAATACTCTAAATTGATCCCCAAATACCCACCCTCTCCCTCTTTGTGTTTTTCCCTCTAAGCGTCTTCCTGGATCTTCATGTATTCCAGATTACTTACTTTTTAGAGTGAAGAACTCGGGATTGAATGTATTCTTCCGGGTGTAATTTGACCAGTAATCTCTCTCCATTTCATGCAGCAGAGGAGCATCTTTAGGGCTGTTGCCTTACACTGTTATTTCAAACTCAGCTTCCTGTGGTCTGAGAGCCCAGTGTTCCCCACATTCCCGCTGGTCATTCCAGCCCCATCAGCACATCCATACATTTCCCTTTACTTAGGGATCCATATACTTCCCTCTTTCCTCATTAGTTTCTATCTTTCTCTGTAAATCTCCATAGCATAATAAATTTCCCCATTGTCTGGTTCATGCCTCTCTTCCTCCCATAGGAACTTCACTAATAGTTTACCTAGTCTGATTTATGTCCCTCAAGAGACTTTCCTCTGCCTTCTCAGGCTGCTTTCCTCATGGAATCACCAATCATCAGCCTGTAACTTGAGGGTTCCAGTAATATGCTGACAATGCCAGAGGATGCCTTAGTTTCAAGTAAAAGTTTCTTGTGGGGAACACAAGTACAGTAGTGAAATAGAGGGTGCAGAATACTTCCACACTGACACACACGTTAGCTACTGAACATCCAAACAGGTCCTTTCTGAGACGTTCATCAGATTCCCATCATAACTCTCAAAACTGCCGTTTACAGAGGAATAGATAGAGGATATCGTCTACACAGTCTTTGCTGTTTACATTAAATCTCTGAATGACAGAGCATCAGCAGGAGCACGACAGTATGTAATTCTGGAACGCTCTTGCAAAATGTGTTCAGATTTTGAACTCCATCATCACGCATCAGCACAAATTAAGTAACTAAACTTTTCTTTAATCTGTTAGTTGAGCCTTTGAATCATGCATATGCTTTCTCTGCCCCCAAACATTTGAGCCACCTCTCCATCCAAAGACAGCAATGAGCACTTGAATCATAACCATTTACATTAATGTTTCCTGGTTAAGAAGCTATACTTAATACCAGTGTCATCATCAGTGAGTCCAAAGTCAAAAGAAAAATCTATTTTGGATTTCATGTTCTATTGGATCATTCAAGGCACTCTCTTCTTAGCTTTACACCTCCTTTCCCACTTAATGAAGTAAGAATCTGGCCTTTAGCACCAGTGTTTTGAGAATAAGCCCCTTCCTGACGACATGATGTTTCCTCAGCAGGAATCATAACAGCTAGAAGGAGGAAAGACTTGGCCTGACATGAGCCAATCATGAAGAAAGAGAAGCATCATCTGTGAGAAATAAAACTTCCCTAAACCCAGAGGATCTATGTCAGCAGAGGCAAATGGGGGACATGGCAATCAGGGATTCCCACCCAAAGGACACACCCTAAATCTCCTCTGGAAACCATTACTCAGGGTGCCAATTAGGCTTGCATCGTGCATGAGATCAGCATTCCCGAAGGGCTTTGCTTGAAGTTTGTTTGTAGGCATCAGGGGACTGGCATATTTTGAGGACTGTGGCTCAGAAGATAACATGGGAATTTCATCTCCAAGGGCCAGTTAACCGTGGAGAGAAACAGTTCCTAGAGTCCCTGGTTTATTTTACCATCTTGAAACTCGACTCTCTTGCCCCTTTCCATCCAACCCTTTGGAGAAGACAATGTGAGGAAGACCTAGTCCCTGTTGCCCACAGGACCCAGTGGAGGGTTTCCCCATGTGTCATACCATGGGAGAAAAGGTAAGGAATGGAGAGTGTGATTACCAGTAGCACTTCCCATCCTTGCTGTTGGTCATTCTCCAGTTTTTTAGACTACATCAGTATAACATGTGGAAAGACTTCAGATACAGAATTTTTAAAAGTGGTGTAGCTATACATCTCCTCCTCATTTACTGGCATCTCAGTTATGCCCTTCTCTTCCTCTCCATTACCGTTACCATTAGAGGTAAAGGATCTATTGAGATATCCTTTGCTTCTCTTTCTCAACTCAGACACTGAAATGTCTTATTTCACCGAGTTTATTTTGTTTATTCTTTGAGTAGATTCACTGTATCACCACTTTCTTTGAAACTTCTGTCTAAGGATTTACTTGGTGCTCTCATTCTTACGAGCATTTAATATCCTTCCAGTTAAAGTAGTTATAGCATTTATGTATTGATTTATTGACCAATATTTGATGATAATCTGCTAGGTCCCAAGCACTGCATTGCGCACAGTGAGAAACAGGCAAGCATGCTCCCTTCCCCCATGAAATCGAGAGAAAGTAAATAAATATATCATGCTGGGTTAACAGTTTGTATTAATTCACATTCTTCAATTGCCAGTGACATTAAAACAAAACTTACACTATCTTAAGGGAAGGTTGTGGGATCACAGCAGTGAATGGGGTAGAACTAATCTCTGCATCAGCTAGAGCCAATTACTTGAATCATGTCAATGCCTTCTTTTTCCACCTTTCATCTTGGCTTGGGTCTCTGATCTCATTCTCTCAGACATTTTTAGATGGAGAGTACCCATACAGCTGGAAGCTCTCATGCCATACTTTTAGCTTGAAATCCAATACTCCTCCACCTCCAAGAAAACTCCAGGGAAGAAATCCGTTCAACAGTTTAGCCCTGTGGCCACCCCCTTGGAGCAATCGCTCTGTGTCAGAGCCTGCAGTAAAAGGACAGACCTCCCTGGCACAGGTGCCTATCTCTTGCAGCGGTTGGAGAGGTAGGGTGGTGATAGAACAAGGAAAACGGAGATTTGGAATGGAGTACTATTACACAGAAAGTGTGGTTGTGAAGGGGTGGCGTTAGAAGTAGGGAAGGAGAGCATGAGAAACAAAACAATGCATATCCATTGCTAAATGAGGATAAAGAAGACTTTACTGTGTACAGTAAAACAGGGAGACCACTGTCGCAACCTGGGTCACAGGGAAAGCCTCTTTTTAAAATGCCGTCTAAGCTGAGGTCTCTAAATTGAGATAAGGATTATCCAGAACATTGAAGGCAAAAAGAGATCCAGATAAAGTCAAAGATGTACAAAATCCTTAAGTTGGAAAAAAAATCTTGATGTAATTAAGGAGCTGAAAAGAATCCAGTATGACAGTAGATGTAATTGCAGAGCAAAGTAGGAGATGCCAGGATAGACATAAGCATGAGGGGAAGGGGAAGAAAGAGAGGGTAGGGAGAAAGGGAGGGAGGGAGAGGTAAGGAAGGAAGGAAGCTAGAAAAACCAAAGACATGGAGGGGAAGGAAGGAGGAAGGAAGAAGAAGGAGAAAGGAAGGAAAAAACCAAAGTCCAATAAATTTTATTCAAAGAAAAATGTGAGTTCTTAGAAAGTTTTAAAATAAGGAAGCATCAAGATACAACCACTCAAAGCTGGGGAAAGAACTGCCTTGACCTGGACCTAATCCAGGCCAGGAATAGTGCCTATTCCCACCAGCCAAACTGGAAAACCAGTTTGGAGTACTGGGTGTAATCCTCAGAAGAGCCTTGCCTCAATGGTGAGGAATAATTCTACCTAGACTAAACCCTGTTGTGGTTCTACTTAACAAATCCCAAAAGCAAAACCCAAAAGGATCAGATTCCCAATAACTGCATTCCAAAAAAAAAGCTCAAGAATATTTTTAGGAATACAAAAATATCTAACACACAAGATAAATTTTACAATGTCTAGCATTCAATAAAAAATAATAATAATAACCAGGCTTGCAATTAAACAAAATGAATATAAAAATCAGTGACTTGAAGTCTACTCAGAACTGATACTCAATAGACAATTTGAAGTATTCTATTGACTATATTGATTAAATCAGACAGAACCCTGGTGGTCTAGTGGTTAGGATTCTAGGCTTTCACTGCTGTGGCCCCAAGTTCAATCCCTGGTTAGGGAACTGAGATCCTGCAGGACACAGGACACAGCCAAAAGAAAAAAAAGACAAACACATTAAATAATTTATTACAACATTTTCCATACATTCAAAATGATAGAGGAAAGATTAAATATGTTAATAAAGACATATTTTAAAGAAGATAAAACAGAAGCACGCATGCACACACGAGTTTCTAGAGGTGATGGCTACAATGTCAGAAATGAAAAGCACAGTAGAGGATCAGCAGCAGACAGGACATTGCAAAAGGAAATATTGATGCATAAAGACTTAGCAATAGAAACTACAAGAAATGAAATGATAGGAAAAAATTTTTTTAATTAATGAACAGAGTATCTGAGCTTTAGGACAACCTCAAATGGCCTAATAAATATATGTATAATTGGAGTATTGAAAGAGAGGAGAAAGGACAGAGAAAATATTTGAAGAAATAATAGACACTATTCACTAGCTAGACCTAACTGAGAACATCCCATTCAACAAAAGAATAATACACATCTTTCCAGTGCATATGAAACATTTATCAAGATACATCCTGTCACAAATGGTAGGATTTCCTGTAAGGCTGAATAATATTTCATTGTATGTACATGCCACACTTTCTTTATCCATCTGCCTGATAACGGACATTTGGGTTGCTCCCATGTCTCAGCCGGAGAAGGCGATGGCACCCCACTCCAGTACTCTTGCCTGGAAAATCCCATGGATGGAGGAGCCTGGTAGGCTGCAGTCCATGGGGTCGCTAAGAGTCAGACACGACTGAGCGACTTCACTTTCATTTTTCACTTTCATGCACTGGAGAAGGAAATGGCAACCCACTCCAGTGTTCTTGCGTGGAGAATCCCAGGGACGGGGGAGCCTGGTGGGCTGCCGTCCATGGGGTCACACAGAGTCGGAAACAACTGAAGTGACTTAGCAGCAGCAGTAGCATGTCTCAGCTATTGTAAGTAATGCTACAGTGAGCATGTGAATGCAGGTATATCTTTGAGGTACTGATTTCAGGTCCTTTGGACATAGAGTCAGAAGTGGAATTGCTAGATCATATGGTAGTTTTATTTTTACTTTTTTGAGGACCTCTGTTTGTCATAATTGTTTATTCTCTTGACAACGGCCATCCAAACAAGTGTGAGTTTTGTGGTTTTGATGTGCATTTCTCTGATGATTGTTCATGTTCAGCATCTTTTCTTGTAAATGGTTTTTGGGAAAATGTCTTCTTCAGAAAAATGTCTCTTCAGAGACATCCTTAACAAGATCATTTAATTTTGGATATTGAGTTGTAGGGATCCCTTATATATTTTGATATTACCTGGCAGGCTACAGTCTATGGGGTCACAAAGAATTGGACATGACTGAGTGACTGAGCACAATCCTTTATCAGATTGTGGTTTAAAAATATTCTTTGGAAAAATGTCTCTTCAGATCTTTTGCCGATCCTTAATAAGGTCATTTATTAATCTCGTTTTTGAGTTGTAGGAATTTCTTATATATTTTGGTTATTAATCCTTTATCAGATTATGGTTCAAAAACATTTTCTCTCACTCTGGAGGTTGCCTTTTCATTTTGTTGATTAATTCCTTTGCTGTGCAGAAGCTTTTTAGTTTGATATAATCTTTCTTATTTTTGCTCTTGTTGCCTGTGCTTTTGGGGTCATATTCAAGAAGTCATTGCCAAAGCCAATTTCAAGCTTTTTCTCTATTCTTCTAGAATTTTTATCTTTGGGATCTTACATTTAACTACTTAAGCCATTTTTAGTTGACTTTTGTGTGTGGTCTATGATAAGGACTTGATTTCTTCTTTTTTATGTGTATATCCAGTTTTCTAAAAACCACTTATTGAAAAGGCTTATAATTTTCTCCACTGTATTGAAAAGTAATTAACCAAAGTATCAAATTTAAAATTACTTTTAAACTAGGTATAGCTCTTTAAAGATCCAATAACTGAAATAAAGTATAACTTTAAAATATTTTATTAAACCAAAAGAAGGCAGGAAAATAGTAATAAAGAAAAAAAAAACAGAAAGGAAAAACTTGTTTTTAATTTTTATTTTTGGCTGCACTGCACAGCTTGTAGGATCTTAGTTTCCCAGCTAGGGACTGAACCCATGCCCCCTGCATTGGGAGCACAGAGTCTTAACCACTGAGCCACCAGGGAAGTTCGGGGGGGGGGGCGGAATTGAAGCAAATTCAAAAATATCAATTTTCATTGAGTGAAGACTAAAAAGCCTTTCAGTACCCACAAAGTGACATGTTGTTTGAAAGTAGACTCAGACCAAAAGCCAGAGATTTTTACAATGGATAAAGAAGCACGACCTGAAAGTGTGTGCATCATGCTGAATGAGAAACCAAAAATGAGATGACTTGTCTATAAGCATTCTGTAGGTCTACACCATGACACCAGTTAACGGCAAAACTGTGAGGAAGAACAGGTTTATTCAGAGGACCATGGTCCCTCTGACTCAGGAAGTCTCCCACTTCAGAATCACCCATGTCCTGCATTCTTTCTTTCAGCCCTGAAAGCAGCCCAGGTCACCAAGAATTAAGGGCTGGACTCCCAGCAACCAGACTCCAGAGGAGCTCCGATTTTCTCTTTCCTGAGAGTCTCTATTGGTTTCCTGAATACCGATCCCTTCTAGGTCATCAGTATGGATATTCCATGACAAACACCTTTCCAAAATTTCTTATGACTCTTCAGTTACCTGGATTTCTTCATTGTCCCTCTTTTCTACTCCTTTTGGTCATTTCATACCACCTTAACATTTTTCAGCACACCCAAGAAAGATGTTTAAAGCAAGGGTTTAAAGCATTGATGGTAACGATGTACTGGGTGGTTACTGTATACCTAAGAGTGAAACTGAGGAAATGGAACAAGGACTGGGAATCGAGGTGACAGTTTTCAAATCTTTCACCTCACATGAAATAATACTATTGGAAGGTAGATTCAGATTTTTCAAAATGTACACTGTAAACTCTATGGCATGACTCAAAGTTTTCAAAAGAAGTACAAAAAATAAGTGAGATAAAATCAACTTTATTTTTTAAATAATAAAACTAGAGAAGGCAGAAAAGGGAAAAAAGAAATAGAAGAAATGAAACTAATAGAAAACAGCTAGCAAAATGGTATATTTTAATCCAACTATACATAGTAACTTTAAAGGTGAGTGGACTAAAAGGAACAGTTAAGAATTGACAGACTGTTTAGAAAAAAAAGCAGGACTCAACTATATGAGGATGTATTAGTCATGGTTCTTCAGTAAAACAGAACTAATATTGGCCACTCCTGTGCTCGTGGAGGACAAAAAGTTCCACAATCTGCTGAGAGCTAAAAACACAGGAAAGCTGGTGGTTTAATTCTGTCCACGTCCAAAAGCCTGAGAACCAGGACAGTTGATGGCATAAGCTCCAGTTGAGGTCCAGAGGCCCAAGAATCAGACGGCTGATGATGTAAGTCCCAGTCCACGTCTGAAGGTCTGGGAACCAGGAGCACTGATGTCCAAGAGCAAAAGAAGATGAATGTCCCAGCTTAAAACAGAGAATAAATTGGCCCTTCCTCTGACTTTTTGTTCAGGTCCCAACTGACTGGGCGATGCCTACCTGCAGTGGTGACTGCAATCTTCTTCACTCAGTCTGTGGATTCAAATGTTAATCTCTTCTGGAAACACCCTCACAGCTGCACCAAGAGATGTTTTACCAGCTCTCTGGGTGTCCTTAACTCAGGTAGGCTGACACATAAAACTAACCATTACAGTGCTCTACGAGCCACCTATTTTAATATTATAAAAGAATACTTCCAGTTTCAGCTCCAACATGTAAAGAATTTGGAAATCATAACACATCATTACGATGTGAAAAAGATGAAAAGACTGAAAATCATTGACTTTTTGGGGGCCAATTAGAGAACTGAGGTTGCACGGCAAACTTGCACCCCAAAATCTGGAAAGACAGACAAATCCGCAGACTCGAAGCTGAGATCTGCTTAACAGAGTGCCGAGGTCCAGCCCCGGCTGATCCAGGGTATTCAAAGGGGAGACGGCGTTGGCGACTATTTATTTATTTATTCACCAAAGATATAAAGAGTAATAGAATGAGGATAGCTCAGTAGGAAAATTCAGTGGAGAAAAGCTGAGTAGCTTGGTTTACGTGGAAAATCAATATAACCCGTGACACCAGGTTAGCTCTGACCACGGAGGCCGCAGGCGCCCTCTCGAATAGTGGAAGGTGCCCCACCTTAGACACCTTCTCGAGAGGGTCTTAGAAGCCCAGGCAAATAAATGGTCGCAGAGGATATCCGCGCTCCAGATGGAGACTCAGCTGGAAGTTAAGGGGAAGAATGACATGGGGAGACCAAGCTTTGGTGAGCAAGGCCCATAGCTTTATTTTCAACAGGGGCTTATATACCCTAAGTTACACATAGAGGATAATAGGGGATGCAAAGTCAGCAGTCTTTGATCCTTATCAAAAACCAGGGTTTCTTTCCTGCAAATTTATCATACACAAATGGTTTAGGTGATTTACATCATCTTCTGGCCAGAAGGCTTATTAACATTTTATGACTCTTGACAAAGACTTATCAACAAAGACATTTTCTCTAAGAGTAATTATTTTAAGGTTTGGCGCCATCTTCCAAAGATAAAATTGCATTCCTATAGGGCAGATGTGTAATGGGTCTACAACAAAGGAAAGAATTTATTACCTTAAGGGTCTAAAGTTACTAACACCAAGGCCACTACTTATTTTTTCTACATACCAACTATATTAATACACATTCAAGGATACAATTCAGGGGATGTGGAAACTTGGCAACAAACATTGGCTCATCAATGAAATCTTTTACTAGTTTTATACTGGCAGTTTTAAACTCTCTGAGAGGCTCTAAGCTATTTGAATATCTTAAGCTTCCCGTGCCTCTCGAGGCTGGGAGACTGTAAACAATCTTATGCATAGCTGTAGGAGTCCGGGTAAACTTGTCAGGCAAGTTAGAGAGCCATCTGAGGGGTTTGGATTTAAACACTCCTAATTACCCAGGAACTTTATTAATTGGAGCTGTAAGTTAACTCTGACTGAGAGAGTGAGATGGTGGTAGGGGACAGCCCCCAGTAAAGTCAGAGGTGAGAGCACAAAGCAATAAAGTAGGCAGACTCTGGTTTTTTGGGGGTAGAAGCTCGAGAATATCCGGGGGGACTCCTGAGGCTCAATCCCGCCTTTGCGTATGTCAAGCTTCCTTCCTCATGACCTTTGTCACGAGTGGAATGTCTCTCGCCGGCTCCTGGCAACAGAGAACCAAAATCTACTGGAGCCATAACCTAGTGGGCATACTTAATGACAGTTTTGACAAATTGCTGGTGGGTGAGTGTGGGGAGCTTTGGGGGAGCTGCAGTATTGGGAGAGCTGCCTATTTTCCTGGGTTTTGCCTCCAGGAACCCCACCAGATTCTCAGAGTGAAAAGCTGAGAACGATCCCCTCCTGGCTTTAGGCAGGGGAGGAGGAGTAGAAATCCCAGGAGATCTGTGCACAGTGCTTTCCACAACAAAGGCTGGCCTCCAGAGGAAAAGACTTTGGCAGAACTTTATCCAGGGCCACACAGAGTGGGCAGCTTACACACCAGTGCATGTACCCACCGATTCTGGGGGCAGGGGAAAAAGGCTCAGTTAACATCGGAGATGGTCAACAGCACCTCGAGGGAGTTCCCTGGCAGTCCAGTGGTTAGGACTCCATTCTCTCACTGCCAAGGGCCTGGCTTCAATCCCTGGTTGGGGAACTAAGATCCCACAAGCTGAGAGCACAGCCAGAAAAAAAAAGTCACTTTGAGAAGGCGCAGGATAAACAGTGGTTGCCAAACTGTCTTCTGGGGGCTTCACTGCTGCTCCCAGAGCTACAGTTTCCCTGGCGAAGAGCTGAGTTTACCGTCTTACAATCCTGGAGGCTAGAAGTCTGGGATCGAGGTGCTGGCAGGGCCAACTCCCTCAGAAGCTTCAAGGCGAGGATTCTGCTTTGCCTTTCCCAGTTTCTAGCAGCCCTAGGCATTCCCCGGCCTGGGGCAGCATGACTCCAGCCTCTTCCACGGCCATCTTCCCTCTGTCCTCATGTGGCATTTTCGCGTGTGAGCGTCTATGTTTACGAGGTTCCCTCTAAAGATATCAGTCATATTGGATTAGGACCCACCCTAACGGCCTCATCTTTTTAACTAATTTTTATTGGAGCATAGTTGCTTTACCGTGTTGTGTGAGTTTCTGCTGGACAACAAAGGCAATCAGCTATGTGTATACATATGTCCCCTCTCTTTTGGATTTCCTTCCCATTCAGGCCGTCACGCTAATGGCCTCATCTTAATTTCCAAATAAGGTCACGCTCACAGCTAGGACTTCAACATATCCTTTTCTTTGGAGGACAGAAATCAACTCATAAGAGCAAGTATCTTAGAGAGTTAAGGAGAACTCAGCAGAGATCACTGAATGAGGAGGACTGCTCAGGTTGAAAAAGGAGACAAGCCAGGATGGGCAGGGACATAGCAGAGGAGACGGGTTAGGGAGGGGGCTGGACGTTTTGTAAGAAGCCATGTTAAATTATTGCCAGAACATCTATTCAAAGTCGAGGCGGAAACACATTACAATGGTTAGCAGTGGTGGTTATTAGCAATAATTTTAATTTTCCGTCTCTGCTGTGGAAGTCACATGGGGCATTACATGAAGAGGCTAGCCCAGCGCAAATACTTAACAAGTATTTCCCAGCATTTGCCAGATGATGTTAATAACCCTGCGCACACAGTATACGGATCCGACAAGGGGAAAGCACAGTGAACACTCGAAGCAGAGGCGTGGCCGGGTGAGAGGAACAGCACGAGCAGAGCAGGGCACACTGCCCCAAGCTTCCCGTCCAGAAGGAGCAATACTGGTACTTACTGGAAAGAAAAGGAAGCACATGACTGAACAGGAAGAGAGTCTACAAATCTGTCAAATTTTGGCAAAAAAGTGAGAGAAACCTACACTGTGGGATGTCCGCGCCGTGTGACAACAGCACCGGCTAGGACACATCAGCCTGCAAATGACCAAAATGCAACCAAAACCGCCTCACATAATAAGGAGCAACAATCTCATATAACAAGAAACTCGGGATTAGGGAGATTCCAACCGTTTCATGAAGCCAACAAAGACCACGTTTCTCCTTCCTGCTCCACAGTTACCATGCTCCTCTCACTCCAGTACAGCTGCTGACGTCAGAAGACGAGCTATGTCTTCCCAAACATCTCTTTCTAAAAGCTAAAGAACTTTCCCCAGAAGCACCCTGGAGGATTTCCCACCCGACCTCACTGGCCAGGACTCCCTCCCATGGGCCTGCCTCTCCTGAAGCACGTGGAGTACACATCCCGAACAGTTCAATTAGGAAGAGGCAGAAGAGAGGGAGGAAAAAGTGCTCCAAGTGGCTACCGGAAAGGTACCCCACAGGGGCTTCCACATCTGCCTACACACAGGACATGCAGGGGCCTGAACAGAACATGAGGCTGGAATCTGAATGAACCACCCAGGATGGAAACGCATGAAGTCAAAGATAAGGGCCAAGCAATGGGTATCCCCGGCCTGCGGTACAAGGTGAAGAGAATCACCTCATTTCCCACCAGTCACTGGGGGGATGACTACAGATGCCAATGGACTCAACCAGAAAAACGGCCGGAGGCGCAAGCTGGAAGAGCAGGAGAACGTGTGCAGGTGCTCCCCGTCCACGGCATTGTAGAAGGAGACCTCCCCAGCCCCGTGATCCAGGAAAACTCCCACCCGCTGAAGAGCTGGCTCTCGCTTGGTAGGACTCACGGAGGTGCCTGTCAGGGGCCAAAAGCCAGCAGAGCTCCAGCCAACTGCCCAGATTCCCGCCTTGGGGCACATTGTCGAGCCACCAGGGATCCCCATGATGTCCTCCCGACACACCCCTGCAGCCACCTCCAGGCTGCCTCGGTTCTCAACTTCCCAGTAATGTTTCCCTGAAGTGAAAACATTTTTCCCCAAAACACAGGGTAAATGCTGAAATCGCTCCACAAAGCCTGTGGTCCTCTGCGGATTTCTCCATCCGGTAGCGTAGCTCCATGCTGTAAAAAACAGTGGCCAAGAACTGGTTGATGCTCCGTTTTTCACGTATCTCCCTTCCTGGGAGAAGACAAGTTTGGAATGAGCGGTGTCCTCAGCTAGATTTACAGCCACTGCAGAGAAAATGAGAGCTGAGATCAGTGATGAAGAGCTGACCACTAACCCTGCTCCAGAAATGCCCATCTGTCCCGGCTTCAGTTCCATCCTTCTCCTCCTATCAAGTACTGTTAGGGACGAGACACCTCACTGCCCCTCAACTGCTCCTCAGCTGGACTAGCAAGGTGCAGTTTGCATTAGCAACCTGAAGTCTTCACTTCCCTTCAGCTCTCAAAGACTACAGCCTAGAAAATGGGAGCTTATTATTCCACGGCCCCAAGTCTTCACCATCAGCATAAAATTTGAAGAAACAATAACAAATACCAATGTGCTGAATCCGTACCAGCACCAAGGCTGTCACCTGGCTGGTTCTTTGTACAGGAACACACGGGTGTCCTCCCAGGTCTCTCTACTGTTTCTCGTGGCTCGCTGGGCATCTCCACAAGCCCCCAGCAGGTAACTCAAGCCAAATTCAGAGCCTCGAAGGCCCCTCCCTTCTCTTGAGACTAATCCCCCCTCACAAGCACACATCTTGTTTTCTTTGCTCTCTAAGGCTTAAGGACATGACCGTCACCCAAATGCTCATACTTGGAAATCTTAACCTTATTTGATTCTTCTTCCCCTCTGACCCTTGTTGGCTAATGAATCACCAAGTCCTATCAGTTCTACCTCTGAGATGATCCCTCGGGTTCTTCCTTCCTCTCCCATCACCATTGTCTACATTCAGACCTTCAGCAAATGTGTCTATAACTTCCTCCCTGGCCTGCCTCCTAATTCTCTTCCCTCCCAAACCCTCCATGTCTCTTCAGTTTGCTGAGAGCTGTGTTTTGTTTTTTCTTAATTGACATAGATGTTAGATTTTGACAAAGGTTTCTTTTTCCTGCATCTACTGAGGTGATCAAATTTATCTTTTTTAAAGTGCTAATGTGGTGAATTACACTGATTTGCAAATATTAAACCAAACCTGCTTTTCTTCGATAAATCCCATTTAATTGTGATGTATTATACATTATTGAATTCAACTTGCTAAAATTTTCTTTCAAATTCTTCTGTGTCATGAGGGACATTGATCTATAGTTCGCTTTACTTGTAATGTCTTTGATTTTAGTATCACGGTAATGACTGGTTCCAAATAGGAAAAGGAGTACGTCAAGGCTATATATTGTCACCCTGCTTATTTAACTTATATGCAGAGTACATCATGAGAAACGCTGGACTGGAA
>NW_011494780.1:187017-187373 GCF_000754665.1 Bison bison bison | reverse complement strand
AGCACAAGCTGGAATCAAGATTGCTGGGAGAAATATCAATAACCTCAGATATGCAGATGACACCACCCTTATGGCAGAAAGTGAAGAGGAACTAAAAAGCCTCTTGATGAAAGTGAAAGAGGAGAGTGAAAAAGTTGGCTTAAAGCTCAACATTCAGAAAACGAAGATCATGGCATCCGGCCCCATCACTTCATGGGAAATAGATGGGGAAACAGTGCAAACAGTGTCAGACTTTATTTTTCGGGCCTCCAAAATCACTGCAGATGGTGACTGCAGCCATGAAATTAAAAGACACTTGCTCCTTGGAAGGAAAGTTATGAACAACCTAGATAGCATATTCAAAAGCAGAGACATTA
>NW_011494780.1:183846-186917 GCF_000754665.1 Bison bison bison | reverse complement strand
TGATGCTTTTGAACTGTGGTGTTGGGAAGACTCTTGAGTGTCCCTTGGACTGCAAGGAGATCCAACCAGTCCATTCTGAAGATCAGCCCTGGGATTTCTTTGGAAGGAATGATGCTAAAGCTGAAACTCCAGTACTTCGGCCACCTCATGCGAAGAGTTGACTCATTGGAAAAGACTCTGATGCTGGGAGGGATTGGGGGCAGGAGGAGAAGGGGACGACAGAGGATGAGATGGCTGGATGGCATCACTGACTCGATGGACATGAGTCTGAGTGAACTCCGGGAGTTGGTGATGGACAGGGAGGCCTGGTGTGCTGCGATTCACGGGGTCACAAAGAGTCAGACACAACTGTGTGACTGAACTGAACTGAATGCAGGTCTTATAGAACAAGTTGGGAATAGTCTCTTCAATTTTTTGTTAAGAGTTTGTATAGAATAAATATTTCTTAAATGTTTGGTGAAATCACCAGTGAAGCCATTTTGGGAGGTTTCTAACTATAACATGAATAAAACTATTCCAGTTATCTATTTTTTCTTGAGTCAGCTTTGGTCATTCGAGTCTTTTAAGGACTTTGTCCATTTCATTCATGCTGTCAGATTTATCAGCATAAAGTTGCTCGTAATATTTCCTTATTATCCTTTTAGCATCTACAGAAGCTGTAGTAATGATGCCTCTCTCATTCTTGATACTAGTAATATGTCTTTTTTTCTTCCAGTCATTCTGCTTAAAATACATTTCAATAAAATTTAAATTCTCAAAGAGACAACTTTTGGTTCCACTAATTTTCTGTTGTTTTTCTGTATTCTGTTGCAATAATTCCTGCTCTGATTTTTAATTGTTTCCATCCTTCTGTTTCTTTAGGGCTTTATTTGCTCTTCTTTTTCTAATGTTTTATGGTAGAAACTGGTATCACTGGTTTAAGAAATTCCTTTGTATTACATGTGGTTAGTGCTATAAATTTCCCCTTAAGTATTGCTTTAGCTGTATCCCACAAATTCCTTTTCATTCAGTTCAAAGTACTTCCTAGTTTCCCTTTTGATTCACCTTTAGCTCATGGATTATTGAGAAGTGTGTTATTTAGCTTCCTAACATTTGGGGACTTATCAAAGCTTTTTGTTTTTTTTTTTTTTACTGATTTCAAAACGCACTGTAGTCAAAGAACATATTATGCATGGCCTGAATCCTTTTGAATACTGTAGCCCACAGGCTCCTCTGTCAATGGGGATTCTCCAGGCAAGAATACTGGTGTGGGTTACATGCCCTCCTCCAAGGGATCCTCCCAACCCAGGAACTGAACCCAGGTCTCCCACATTGCAGGGAGACCTGCATCTTTACCATCTGAACCCCCAAGGAAGCCCTTTGAATACTGATGTCTTATGGCCCACCTTGTTCTACCCTGGAAAATGTTCCATGTACACACAAAAAGAATGTGTATTCTGCTGTTGTTTGAGGCAGTATTCTAAAAATAACAGGGTGGTCAAGATGACGGATAGTTTTATTCAGTCTGTCTTTGATGATTTTCTGTCTACTTGTTCTAAAATTTATTTTTAAAAGGTATTGTAAATTCCAACTGCAATTGTGAATGTGTCTATTTCTCCTTGCAGCTCTATTAGTTTTTGCTTAATATATTTTGAAGCTCTGTTGTTAACTGTGTAAATGTTTAGAACTGTTATATCCTCCTGATAAACTGACCCATTTATCATTAGGAAATGACTTTCTTCATCTCTGGTAATATTCCTTGCTCTGAAATCTATTTGATAATAACATAACCATTAGATTTTTGACTAATGTTAGCATGATGTATCTCCACTGTTTTTGCCTGGAGAATCCCAGGGACAAGGGAGCCTGGTGGGCTGCCATCTATGGGGTCACACAGAGTCGGACACGACTGAAGTGACTTAGCAGCAGGAGCATGATGTATCTTTTCTCATAACATGTATGGGTCTTTGTATTTAATGTGTGTTTCTAGCAGCATATAGTTAGTGGGGTCTTGCATTTTTTTATCCAGTCCAATCAGTCTCTGCCTTTTAATCAGGATATCCAGATCATTTATGTTTAATATGATGAGGTTTGTACCTATCATCTTGCTGTATTTTCTACCTGTTCTTCTTTCCTCTTTTTTGCCTTCTTTCTGATTAACCAAGTGTTTTTATAATAATGATTCCACTTTATCTACTTTGTTGACTTATTAGCTATAACTTTGTTTCCAGCGGTTGCCATAAAGTTTACAAAGGTACACCTTTCACTTAACAACCTACCTTCAAGTGATATTATACCACTTCACATGTAAGAATGTATAACAGTATACCTTCATTTCTCCCCTCCCAACATTCATGTTCTTGTTGTTATAAAATAAAAGAATATATTATTTTCTGTTTGTTTAAACAACCACTGTATTTGTCAAGCTTCTCCACAGAAATAGAGCCAATAGGATGTGTGCGTACTTGTAGAAATTAGAAGGAACTGGCCCATGTGATCATGGTGACTGGCAAGTCCAAATCCATGGTGTGTAACAGCAGCAAGACCCAGGGAAAATTAATGTTCCAGTTCCTTCCGCAAGGCAGGAAGAACCAAAGCTGCAGACGGAGTCTGAAGGCAGTCTGCTGTAAAAGTCCCTTGTTCACGGGGGAAAGGCAGCCCTTTTGTTCTATTCAGGCCTTTACCTGACTAGATTAGGCTTGCCAACATTATGGAAAGCAATCTGCTTTCCTCAAGTTTCCTGATTTATATGTTCAGTTCAGTTCAGTTCAGTCACTCAGTCGTGTCCGACTCTTTGCGACCCCATGAATCGCAGCACACCAGGCCTCCCTGTCCATCACCAGCTCCCGGAGTTCACTCAGACTCACGTCCATAGAGTCAGTGATGCCATCCAGCCATCTCATCCTCTGTCGTCCCCTTCTCCTCCTGCCCCCAATCCCTCCCAGCATCAGAGTCTTTTCCAGTGAGTCAACTCTTCGCATGAGGTGGCCAAAGTACTGGAGTTTCAGCTTTAGCATCATTCCTTCCAAAGAAATCCCAGGGCTGATCTCCTTCAGAATGGACTGGTTGGATCTCCTTTGCAGTCCAAAGGG
>NW_011494780.1:182823-182929 GCF_000754665.1 Bison bison bison | reverse complement strand
TTATGCTACCATCTTGGTCAATCTTGAGACAATTTCAATTGATTATTCTCATCACATCATGTTTCCTACCTTTTTGCCTGCCTGGTAATTTCTGATGGGGTGCCAG
>NW_011494780.1:180646-182484 GCF_000754665.1 Bison bison bison | reverse complement strand
TTTTTTCCTCTGTTTCATTTTGCATAGTTTTCACTGCTCCATCTTTTCAAGTTCATGTCCAATCACCTATTAGCCCCAACCAGCTTATTCTTCATCTCATAGTTTTCATCTCCAGAATATCTCCCATGTCCACAATATGCATCTTTACAAAATAGTTGCAATAACTGCATTAATGTCCTTCTATGTTTATGCTACAATCTTGAGTCAATTTCAATTGATTATTCTCATCACATCATGTTTCCTACCTTTTTGTCTGCCTGGTAATTTCTGATGGGGTGCCAGACATTGTGACTGTACATTGTTGGGGACTCATTTTTAAAATACCTATCCATCTTCTTGATCTTTGTCCTGGGATGCAGTTACTTGGATAAATTTCATCCTTTTGGGTCTTGCTTTCCTGACATGTAAAGTGGGTCCAGAGTAGTGCTCAGTGGAGGGTTAATTATCCCCACTGATGAGGCAAGATTTTCCTGAGTACTCTACCCAGTGCCCCATGAATTAAGAGCTTTCCAGGGGCTGATAGGAACAGACGTTGCTCCTGGCCCTGTGCGAGCACCAGGAACTGTTCCTTCTAACCAATTTGAAAATTCCCTTAACCTCAGGTAGCTCTTCACAAGCACGTGCTGATCAGTCCCCCGCTGAATGTTCACAGGACGTCTCTGTAAACCATCAGGGTTCTCCCTGTCCAGCTCTCTCCTCTCCAGCACTCTGTGAACTCCCACTGCTTTGTTCTGACTCTCAGCACCACTCCTCAACTGAGGCAGTCCACCTGGCTCCCCCTGTGTTACCTTCCCTGAGGTGGCCTGGAAACCCTCAAGGCTGGAGGCTGGGGCCATCGTAGGACTCCGCTCATTCGGTTCACATTCCCGTGTATCACTGTCCTTCACTGCCTGATGTTCAGTGTTTTAAAAACTGTTGTTTCATGTATTGCCTATTTTGGGTGTCTTTGGTCAACTGCATCTCAAGAGTAAGTCCAGTCCCCTGTCACTTCGCTTTATCTGGAAGTGGACATCTACAACATGGCTCCTGATCAGGGATGTGCTCTTGAGAATGCAGCTCATGTCATGTCAGGCCTTGGTACTTCTCTGGAGATCCAGTCTGTTTACCTCCAGTCGTTCTTACACTCATCTTCTCAAGCTTATTCCTGCCTTTCCCCGTCCGCATCTTACACTGAGTCATATCAAACACCCTCCCCTCTATCTTCTCCACATCTCAGCTCATGCTGCCACCTCTGCTTGGAAGCCGCCTCTCATTTTCCACTTGGCAAACTCCTACTTATCCTTCAAAGTCCCAAACAACTGACACCTGTGCTGTGAAAACCTCCTCACCTTGCCCCAGCAGAGAGCCTGCACTTCTGTGATATTTCACTCATACCACTGGAAACACTGGGCCCCACGGTACTGCACTAAGTGATGTGTCTGTCTCTCCAACTTGCTCATGCGTTCTTAGAAAGAATAGGTCCTTTTCTTTTTGTGTAACTAGTACCTTTAACATCCTAATGTCCTTTACCTTTAAACGGATGGTTCTTCAGTGAAGCGTATATCCATTTATCCCTAAGTAGTTATTTACCATTTTCTTGACCCTCCTGTTGGCTGCATGCTCTGCTTTCTCCTTCCTTTTCAGACTCCTCTCAATGTTCATTCTCTGAGCTCCAACTCCCTGAAATTCTGCTCACCTTGGAATCGCTTCAGCATTTCCTTCATCATTGGTAGCCGGCACACAGTCTTCACCGTTAGGTCTTCAAAGGAATAATTCACATCCTGATTCTCACACCTAGGAAAAGCACAGAAGGCTGCTCTTCTTAGGAGACAAACAGGACGGCCAAGACCCTCAACTCC
>NW_011494780.1:178811-180504 GCF_000754665.1 Bison bison bison | reverse complement strand
GTTCAGTTCAGTCGCTCAGTCATGTCTGACTCTTTGCGACCCCATGAATCGCAGCACGCCAGGCCTCCCTGTCCCTCACCAACTCCCGGAGTTCACTCAGACTCACGTCCATCGAGTCAGTGATGCCATCCAGCCATCTCATCCTCTGTCATCCCCTTCTCCTCCTGCCCCCAATCCCTCCCAGCATCAGTCTTTTCCAATGAGTCAACTCTTCGCATGAGGTGGCCAAAGGACTGAAGTTTCAGCTTTAGCATCATTCCTTCCAAAGAAATCCCAGGGCTGATCTCCTTCAGAATGGACTGGTTGGATCTCCTTGCAGTCCAAGGGATATACCATATAGCCTAGCAATTCTGCTCCTACTACTTAACCAAGAGAAATGAAAACATATGTCCACACAAAGAATGGCAGACAAATATTAAGGCAGAACCCTTTATAGTAACATTTGGGTTATGTCCACCAACTGGTGAACAGGTATACAAAATGAGGTATATTCTGCAGTGGAATACTGTTCAGGAATAAAAAGGGAATGCAAATATGATACGATGCTTCAACATAAATGAACCTCAAAATCATCATCCTAAATTAAAGAATTCATATACAAAAAAAATGTGTTATTTCAAAGATTCTGCTATAATATATGTTTGAATATGGAATTGGAACTTCACTGCTCAAGCAAGTTGTAAACGTTCTAGACAGTTCTTGGAATTTAAGTATCTCATATTACCTGAGCTCATCAAACCTAAACTTCACATTAATTTCCCTTGGAAAGTAAATCTTTGACTCTTTAATTATATAATAAAAATAGTAACACAATTAGCAAAAGAAAAAAACATGTCTTCTACTAAACCCACTTACCAGGAAGGACACTCAGCTCTAAAGACAAGAGGGAGATGAGTTAGTGATGTTAACAATTCGATAAAGATAGAGACTATGCCCTTCCCTGCTGGTCTCACCTGGAGCAGCTCCAGGGTGGAGCTCTGGCTCTTCTCCTTCACCTCTAGGATGAGCTTCTTCAAGGAAGTGATCATTTGATTGAGCCTAGATATGTTCTCACTTTGCTTCTTCTTTGTCTCTTCTTCTTCCTGCCTCAGTCCCTGAAGAAACAATTGCTCTTCTTCATTCAGGAGGACGTGCAGCTTTGCAAACTCCGCGATGACTCTCATTCGCTGATTCTTCATCTTTTCCTGCAGCCACAAGAGACTAGCTCAGTCCTCTCTCTGCCTGGTCCTTCCTCCTAAATTCCCTGCATGGGACTCCCCAGTAGTCCACGATCCTTTCATTTGAATCACCTCCTCCAGAAAAGCTCCTGCTCACCCCCTACAAATGTCCTCTACTCCTTTCTCTATGCCTGCTTGATATCTTCATACTATAGTATTAACTCGTTCTTCGTAGTATCTGAGTTTCTACTACTGATTGTCATGCTTTGTTCGTATAGTTTTCAAACTAAAATGCACTTTCACACCTATTATTTAATTTAGCCCTCAGAACACCTAGTGTGTAGTTGTGGTAAATCTCAGACATACAGGTGCGTACCCACATCATACCTCCCAACTGGACAACAGCTCTGGGGGGAAAGTTCATTTGCTTTCCACAATGCCATAGACCCAAATCAACACCCACCTCAGAAGCCAACCCAGGAGGACTACAGGAAGGAAAGGGGCACCACCCTTGAGGTCTGAGGATGAAGGGTGTG
>NW_011494780.1:172792-177749 GCF_000754665.1 Bison bison bison | reverse complement strand
TGCGGGGGCAATTTCAGCTCTCGCTATAATTCTGTTTTGAAAAGAACAAATACACATGTGTCTGTGTAACTGTGTATGCTTATAATTGAATAGAAAATAATCTGGAAAGATATATAACTAGGTATTATTAACAGTGCTTATTTCTAGGGAATAGGAATGGTGGAGGGAGTCAGAGGGAGAACTAGAAATTTAATAAACTTGTTTTGTTTGGATTTCTACAAGAAGCATATATCCTTTTGTAATTTAAAACACCCAAATCAGCTATTAAAAAATCGAGCCAATTAGAATTAACAGAGTAAAGCTGCAGAAGGTGAGCAGCTAGTAGCAGAATGTCAGGCAGGACCTTAGAGGCAGACAGGTTAGAGACGGCACACATCAGGGTCAAACCTCACGTGCGTGTGAAGCCTCTAATGAGATAAACAGCTCCTCTGAATGTGACTAAGAAATTTTTTTCAAGTTTTCACTTTTGTTTGCTAAGAAGATTCCATTTTTAAAGGCCCTTAGCGATTCCAGTATGCATGAATTATGCTGCCCCCTTACCCAAGACGCTACCTATGCATTTCTGTATCCTGGCAGCTAAAGAGGTCCCCTGGGCAAACCCTTTGGGGAGATTAGAAAACTTCTTCCCTGCAGTAACAGAAATTGCCACAAGGTGGCGGGAGGGCAACACCGAGCATTTCAAAGCTGGGTAGACCCACAAGTTCAAAAAAATCACTTTTTCTTCATTTAACTTCAGACTTTTGTGTTTATACAGAACTACAACAAAAGAACATCCATTTTATAGAATGAAGACATTTTCTGACTTGTAATCATGTAGTTTAAACGACACGAAACTTCAAATCAGATCTGAGTTTCAGTCTAGACCTTCGTCAACTAGCTATAGATCTGTGGTTAAGTCAGTCTCACACATTTCCTAGGCTGCAGCTTCCTTACCTAGAAGATGAAGGCAACCACGATAGATGTTCTTTTCTTAAACACCATGCCAGCTCTGAGGTTTTGTGAATTTCAATCATTGTAACCTCTGCATCCAATCCAGGCAAATAGGTCTTACCTCCAAAATACAGGTCAAATCTGCCCATCTGCCTATTTGCCACCCCCAGCCACCTCCTTGTTCAAACCACCTCTTGTCCAGACAGCTATCAATACAACAGCCTCATGACCGGTCTCCCTATTTCCAATCTTGTTCGTCTCTCAGCCAATGTCCTCGGGGCAGCCAGAATCATCTTCTAAGACCAGTCCAGTCACGTCAGTCCCCTGCTGAGCTTCTCCAAGGGCTTCCCTCATCACTGAGGAAATTCAGCCACCTCGCGGTCCGACAGATCGCCACTCTTGCCTGCATCTCCCAACTCATCTCACGCTACTTTTCCCCTTGCTGATCATGCTTCGGGCGCACCGCTCTTCTTTCAGTGTCATGGGGATGTCCTGCTCTTCCCAGCCTCAGGGTCTGAATTTGCTGTCCACTGCCTGGGATGTTCTCCCCACAGTTCCTCTGATAGTTCCATCAAGCCTCAGCTGAAATGTCATCTCTTCAGAGAAGACTGCCTGCGCCCTTCTTAGAGCCCTCGTCCCTTCTCTGGCGTGGCACACTATGTCTTTCATAGCACATATTATCATCTGTGATTATTTCTTTGTCTACTGTTTACCTCCTACCCCTACCCCAGCCAGACTACAGTAAGCTCCATGGTCTTTTCATCACTGTACTCCTTTTCTGGGTCTGGCACTATAGGACAGCATCTGACACAAAACGGGTGGTTCAACAAATATTTCTTAAATGAGTTAATAGCAGAGTCAACAGACTAAATATTGGCTTGAAGTAAAGAGGTGCTGGGCTTGGAAGCCTTTTCCAAAAAAACACTTTGCTCCCTGAAGTTTATGAAGTTATTTCTCTCTGTGTGTTCTCTCGTTCTCTCCCACCATCGACGACTCCATTAAAGGCAACTTCTGCTCTGAATACTCTCCTCAGAGAAGGCACTAAGATGTAGGCCCAAGGTCCTCTATCCTGTCTGTGTATCAGAATGTCTTAAAAGTGCTTCCAGGTGGCTCTAATGTGGATCCTGAGCCACTGCTGTGGCCTAAGAGAGCAAGCAGAGTGGGCTAGGAATTAATCAAAGCAGGTTTCCTGGACGCGGTGCTCAGGTGTCAGATCCTAAGAGAAAGCGTCCAGCACACTGTTTGCAGAGCGCAGGTGTGGGCACAGACGGGGGGATTTTCCACAGACTTAGGGAACGCCAACACTTATGACACAGTGCACGTGCCGAGAATGGGATGGTGGAAACAGGGGAGCTTTACCCAAGAGCAAGCCAATGTTTTTCAAGTTAACTCGGGGCGGGGATGTGTATGTGCTAAGTCACTGCAGTCGTGTCTGACTCTTTGAGACCCTACTGACTGTAGCCCACAGGCTCCTCTGTCCATGGGATACTCCAGGCAAGAATACTGGAGTGTGTTGTCATGCTCTCCTCCAGGGGCTCTTCTCCACCCAGGGATACAGCTCGTATCTCTTCCGTCTCCTGCACTGGCAGGCAGGTTCTTTACCACAAGCACCAGCTGGGGTGGGGATGGAGGTGGGTAAACAGAGCAGTGATTACACAGAAGAGGGTGCAGAAAAGGACCAATCCTGGGGATTTCCCTGGTGGTCCAGTGGCTAAGACTCTGTGCTCACAATGCAGGGGGTCAATCCCTGGTCAGGGAACTAGATCGAACATGCCACAACCAAGATCAAGGATCCCAGGTGCCAGAGCTAAGACCTGGCACAGCCAATTAAACAACAATAAATAAAAAATTTTTTAAAGCAAAAGCTTATAAATATATAATCTAATATATATAGAGAGAATCTAAAACAAAATAATCTAAGGGAAAAAAAAAAAGGTTAGACTGATAATTCTAAAATGCTGTGTTTCTAGTCTCCTATGCCCCCTGCCTCCTGTCCCTTCTCCCTGGACTTCATGTCACAGTTACTTCACTCTCACCGTGTCCCCAGTGAGCACCAGACATCTGGACTGCGGTCCTGGACTCCTCTCTCTTCCCGACCCATCATTACAATTAGTCACAATGTTACTCAGTTAACCCACACCCGCCTCTTCTCCAGAACCCCTGTCCTGCACTGATTCAGGCCCTACGGCCTCCTGCTTCAAATGGTGCACCGACAGCCTAACTGCTCTTCTGCATTCATCCCCCGTGGACGTCACGATGAACGTGGTAAAACAAAGAGCTGAGAGCCAATCATGGCTTCCCTTGCCTTCAAGTCCTTCAATGATCCCGATTTGCTGGAAGAGAAAACTCAGGCTTTTCAGTGTAGTGAACAAGATCCTCCACAACGCAGACCCTGTCTCTTTCTTCAGCTTCAGCTCCCACCAACCTCCCTCGCATGTGCCCCCCTCCCAAGGCAAAGAACAACCTCATCCATCAAGAGCAGGCTCATGTTTCAGTCCCCTGTAAAGGTGATCCTCACTCCTGTCTGATGCCTCTAATCTCAGACCTTCTGTATGTTGATAACTCACATACACTGAAATTACCGGTCTATATGCTTACATCCCCTACAAAACAAGACCCACGTCTTCCTCCTCTATTTATGTCCAGAGTCTAGAACAATGCCTAGCATACAGGAAGTACCAATAAAGGCTACTGAATAAAGAAATGAATATATACTTTCTAGTCTAACTTTGGAGAAGGCAATGGCACCCCACTCCAGTACTCTTGCCTGGAAAATCCCATGGAGGGAGGAGCCTGGTCGGCTGCAGTCCATGGGGTCACTGAGGGTCAGGCACGACTGAGCGACTTCACTTTCACTTTTCACTTTCATGCACTGGAGAAGGAAATGGCAACCCACTCCAGTGTTCTTGCCTGGAGAATCCCAGGGACAGGGGAGCCTGGTGGGCTGCCGTCTATGGGGTCGCACAGAGTCAGACACGACTGAAGCGACTTAGCAGCAGCAGTAGCAGTCTAACTTTGCATGTTTCCTGTTTATAGTCAGCTGATAAAAATGAACAGCATTTGACAGTTTACAATACACTTTAACTTGTATCATTACATTCATGCTTTCAATGAGTACTTACTAGATACCAATTCAGATGGAGACCACTGGAGTGACACCTTCAGTAATGGAAGGGGGTGGGGCTAGTCTGGAAAGGATGATCAAGGAAGGTCTTCAAGCTAAAATCTAAAAGGATCTAAAGGACAGAAGGTATGGGTAGAGAGAGAGAACAGGCTTGAAATAAAAGCAGGAAGGCCAGTGTGGCTGGAACAGAGTATGATAAACTAATTTATTTAACTGAAGCTTCTTAACCCATAAGATAGGTAGAACAGAGAATCTCCAAATTCAAACATTAAGTGATTTTCCCAACTGATGAAGCTAGTAACAAAATCTAGGCTTATCCCTCCAAGCCAGGCTTTTCCCAAATCATCAGCTGTTGATGACATCTGTAGGCACAAACCTGTACTGTCCAATACAGCATCCGTTAGCCATGTGAGTTCCTGATACATGGAGAGCCCAAACTGATGTGTGTAAATGTGAAGCACACACATATTCAAAGGCCTGTCATGAAAAAATTAAAATATCTCATTGATAATTTTCATATCGATGCTGGATATTTTGGATAAATGAGTTATTAAAATTAGCATCACCTGTTTCATTTCAACACTAGAAAAACTTTGAATAACAGATGTGCCTGGTTCCTTTTGTTTCTATTGGACAGCACCGGTGTATAACCCCTCAGGATGACCCAGCTGCCGGGAGGCCAGTCCCTGGAAAGTTCTGCGATGATGACTGAGCCTCCACTGCCCTCCCAATTCCAGTTTTAAACTCCAGCTCTGATCTGTGAGTGTCTTCACTTTTTTGAGCCTGTCAGGGGTGGGGGTGAGGGTAGGTTTATGCCTCCAGTGCATACACTAAAGGTTCCCAGGGCATATACCGGCAGCCCAGCCCCGTAAACGGCCTGCTCACCCGGTAGCTCTTGCAGGC
>NW_011494780.1:163685-172515 GCF_000754665.1 Bison bison bison | reverse complement strand
TCAGCTCCTCCTGGAAGTCCTCGGCCTCCATGCCGCCCCTCTGTCCCGGATGAGTCGCCTGCGGGCGGCGGGCGGTGGCCTTCGGACCCGGGGCCGGCGAACTCCTCTGCGGTTCGCGATCCAGCGGGGGCGCGGGGTTGGGGGGCGCTGCGGCCCTTTCCGCCCGCTCCGGAGCGTGCGAACCTCCGGTTTCCGCGCGAAGAAGGCCCGTAGGAAGTGACAGAACGGCGGGCTGCGACAGGACCAACAATAACGATGCGGAAGTCCCCCGGGAAGCCTAGAGAGGCTTCGAGGCGCGCGTCGGTTTGCGGGGCGCGCGGGAGTATGGTGGTGCTACCGCAGCTGCAGCGGCTGCTGGTGGAACCAAACAGGGAGGTGCTAATGAACTTGTCCTTCCGGTTTGCCGGCTGCTCCCGGAAGATTTAGGGTCTAGAATCCTAGGCTAGCTGCTGCCCAGAAAGGCATTCCGGGCGAGGTACACCCTAGCGGCGTGGAGGGCCAGGCGGAGAACCTGGGGCTGGGGGCGTCTGTGCAGCCCCGCTGCAAGCGGGGCTAAGGAGGCGCCTTGCCCCACAGGCTGGCTTTTTCTGAAGTTGTCCTTTTTTGTTCAGCTTCATTCTGTCAGTACAAAGGCAGACGTACAGATACACAGACACAGGAAAGGAACCCGTTCTTGACCTCCAACCCCGAGGTCTAGTTGAGATGCTCAAAAGGCAGGATTTCTTGCTGCTCCCACAAAACCCACCCACTCAAAGCTCAACTCTCCTGGAGTCTCCTGGGCCGACTGGAGAGCCAGCTTTCTGGGAGGCGAGCAGGAAAGGGAGTGTTTAGCCCCCACGACCTAGTGGGGAGCCATCTGATCACCCTACCACCCTGATTTCTCTTTCTTCCCCAGCACAGCGGACACACCAGGAAGAGGAAGCCCAACCTCAGGGCATGGGGCACACTCAGCCAGTGCAGATAGTGGTTCTAATAATTAAGGTAGGGGGAAGAACCTAGGGTTAGATGGTTTCCCCCAGGTTTGAGACTTCCCACCAGTATTTTAGGTGGTTCGACGCAGAGGAAGTCTGTAGGCTGGGGATGTTCTGTGTCAGCTTTTGGGTGATCTGTGAGCCGCTGTTGTCTAAGATGCTAGGAAGGAGCAGCTGCTGGTGCTAGAGCTGTTCCTGACCCTCCCACCCGAGACGGTCAAGACCAGGGTGTGAAAGCGGCACCTGGGGAGTGGAGCTGAAGCTGTAGCTGTTGTGAGGATGTTGCGAAAGGCCAATGGGACCGGGAGAGTGGAAAGAAATCAGGTGTTTTCGATGGGAGTGCTTAAGATTCCGAAGCGTGGGGGGCTTCCCTGGTGGCTCAGTGGTAAAGAATCCGCCTGCCAATGCAGGAGACACGGGTTTGATCCCCGGTCTGGGAAGATCCCACATGCCGCAGAGCCAGTAAGTCCGTGCGCCACAGTTGTGCTCTAGAGCCGGAGGGCCACAACTGCTGAGCACACCCACAGCAACTGCCGAAGCTGGCACTCTAGGGCCCGTGCTCTGTAATAAGAGAAGCCACCACACTGAGAAGCCTGGGCACCAGGACTAGAGGGTATTCCCCGCTCTCCTCAACTAGAGAAAAGCCCACGCAGCAGCCGAGACCTAGCACAGCCAAAAATGAAATGAATGATTAAAAAAAAAGATTCAGAAGCACAAATGAATTGACTTTTGGTACCCAACTTGAAGACAGCAACCATTTTGCTCTCCAAAGGAGCATCCATTGAGGCTTTCAACACGCAAGATGCTTGCCTGTCTCAGGGAACCATTTGTTTCTCTTCAATGGAGCTTTGATCTTGTGTTTCTGAGGTGCTCAGTTGTGTATTCTTCCCACTCTATTCCTTTTCTTATGAAAGAAATGTTTCATTCTTCTTGTGTCCCAAAATCAGATACTGCCTTTCCTGTAATATGCTCCATAACTGGTTACTAATGGTATGATCAGATGATTTGGAAAGGGGGTTCCTGTGGTCACTGTTTTGGGGTTTTGATGGAAGTTCTATACAATGTCTTAAATGTTTAAATTAGAAAACTGATAGCTGCATTTTCTTTGTGAATTGGAATACCATATTGAGAAGGAATCTGCGGGCATTCCCTGTGGCCCAGTGGTTAGGACTCTGTGCTGCACTGTGGAGCCCAATTCCATTCCTGGTCCCCGGTGGGGGGACTAAGACCCTGAGTCCCACAGGCTGCACAGTGCCGCCAAGCAGAGGAGAAAAAATAGAGAGAAGGAATCTGAGTCTTAAATATGAGCCAAGCAAGAAGAGGGGCTCTCATCTGTTACTGATGCAAACATGAGTATCTGTGGTGTGTCTGTGTATCTGTATGTCTGCCTTTGTTTTGAACTGTATCTCTTTAATGTCTCTGTGTCTTCAATCCTGCCATACTTCCAAAATGAGCATCCTTCTTTACTGAAAATATTGAGGCTCCCTAATTTACAATTTTATTCATATGGAATTTCAGGGGATCTCAATTGGCTAAACAATCTTAACAAAGAAGAACAAAGCAGGAAGATGGACACTTCCCAATTTCAAACATTATTACAAAGCTACAGTAATTAAAACGTGGTACTGCCATAAGAATAGATACATAGATCAATGGAATCAAATTGAGAATACAGAAACGATGCCATACATCACCAAGCAATTGATTTTCAACAATGGTGCCAAAAACTATTATATGTAGGGAAAACAAACTTTTCGACAAATAATGCTGGGACAGCTGGATATCTACATGGAGAAGAATGAAGCTGGACCCTGTCTCATAACATATACAAAAATTAATTCAAAATCAAAGACCTAAATGTAAAGCTAAAACTATAAAACTTTTAGAAGGAAAGTTAGATGTAAGCTTCATAGTCATGGACTAGGCAATAGTTTCTTAGCTATAACACCAAAATCATAAGCAACAAAAGAAAAAAATTGATAAACTGGATTTCATCAAAATTAAAAACCTGTGCATCAAAGGATGCTGTCAGTTAAATGAAAGACCACCCACTGAATGGAGAGAATATTTGGAATCATACTTGTGATGAGGATCACACAAGAAGAACTCAACAACAAAATTACAAACAACCCAATTTTTTTTAAATGGGCAAAGGATTTAAATAAACGTTCCTCCAAAGCAGCTGTACAAATGGCCAATAAGCATATGAAAAGATACTCAACATCATTAGTCATTAGGAAAATGCAAATCAAAACCACAATGAAATATCATTTCACCCACTAGGATGGCTAGAATTTAAAAATCAAACAGGGAAAAAAGATAATACGAAATGTTAGCAAGGATGTGGATAAACTGGAACCCATTTATACATTGCTACTAGGAGTGTAAAACAGTAACTGGTACAGCTGCTGTGGAAAAAAGTTAGACAGTCCCTTCACAGGTTAAACAACGTTACCATGTGCCCCAGTACCTTCACTCCCAGGTATCTACCAAAGAGACCAGAAAGTATGTGTTCACACAGAAATTCGCACATGAATGTTCATGGCACCATTTTTCATAATAGCCCCAAAGTGGAAACAACCCAAATGTCCACAGCCTCTAAAATGAATAAATAAAATGTGGTATAGCCATACAATGAAATAACACTCAGTCGTAAAAGGAATGAAGTGCATGATGCTAAGGGAAAGATGCCAGGCACGAAAGACCACACACTGCATGGGTCCATTTGTAGGTAAAGCCCACCCTAAGAAAATCTGTAGAGACAGAACATAGATTAGTGATTGCTTATGTCTGACGGGTATGGGGATTTGGGGATAAAAGCTAAGTATTTTAGAGTTTCTTTTTGAGTTGATGAAATGTTCTTAAACTGTTGGTATTATGGATACACAGCTCTGTGACTATACTAAAAGTCATTGAATTGTATACTTCAAATGGGTGAATTATATGGTATGTAACCTACATCTCAATAATGCTATTTAAAAAGGGACACCATCAAGGAGAAATTCAGAATGATGCCAGTTGCTTTTTTCTTGGCTGGGCTCTGGTTATAACTAAATACCAGATTCTTTATGAAACACTGTGTAGCAGAAAGAAAACATTATTATTTTGATAGCTGTTGCCAGAGTGTCTTTGGGGAACCAGATGTCTTTCCTTCGGAATAAACCTTCCTAATTTACTGGAGGATCCTTTGAGATTCCATTTGCAAACCTGGAAACCGCTCTTTCTTGAGAATTTGAGGGCAAGGAAGAGCTGAGAAAGGAGATGTTTCTGCAAAAAGGTGGAAGGCTGGAAAGCTTTTGGACCGAAATGACTGAGAGACTCAATAAAAAAGCAGCCTGATACTCAGCATTAGATTACCTACTGAATCATACTGTGATATAAATGTTCCTTACTATTAGCCCTGAATCAGCAGTAATGATTTCTGTGTTATATTGAGGACTATGAATTTTAAAAAGTAGTCATAGTAATCTTCCAAAAGAGTGTAGCCAAGTGTTTGAATACATCAAATCTACATAAAGGACCCTGGGTTATATATGAGTGAAAAGCCAGGGTTTCTTAATAAGACCTATGCTGCGGGACTGGGCGCATTTTTGGTTACAGGACTTCGAAGGTGGGGGAGCAGAGGACGTGGACAGCTGGAAAGAGGAGGAGACCCATTGAGACAGGAAAGAGGATTGTCCTCAGCAACAGGAATGCCAGCTCGGTGGTCAGGATTTATTGTGCAGGACAGGGAAAGGTGCTGTTTTATGGAGGCTTCTGCTGGCCAACTCTGGAAACAAGCCTGTGAAAGCTGTGATGCTGACACCGGGGAATTCTGGTGAGAAGGCACGACAGGACTCTCCAAGGAAAAGCTTCGGACACCAGGTCTCACCCCCCACCCCACCATGGCTCTTGGATTCGCAGCCACAGCCTTTAATTTGCCATGGAGCTACACCCCCACTCACTGGATGTCTGGACCAAGAGCTGATCACGGGGTTTCCTTCACAGGGGAGCCAGGTGTCTTCATAACTCTGCAGAAGCTGAGACTTTGTCTAAGTGGGAAGAGACCTAAACGGAAGGGCAGGAGGTAAAATGCGCTGAGTACTCTGGCCCTGATTCATTGGAAGGAACCATCCAGCTGTTGGGTGGTCAGGACACATTTGCTGAGACCCTGCTTTTCTACTTTATAGCTTATGGGGGCGTTGTGCTCCCCAGAGGGTGAGGGACCCACCCTGGGGGACCTTCAGGATCCATACATCAGGGGCGGGCAGAAAGAGGGACCTCAGAGCCCCTCTCGCCTGCTTCTCCAGGCCGTTCTCTTATTTCCACCACTGGGAAGTTATCCGTGGGTGCCTTGCATCTTTTGGCACTCTGTGAAGTTGGGGAGTAATTAGAAGAGGGGGATTTGTGCCTCCAGATCCTCCACCATCTCCCCAGGCCCAGGAGGACAAGCTCCAAAAGCGTGAACAAGAGACAGAGCCCCGTGACCCCAAACATGGTCTTCAAGAAGATGCTCTTCTCAGAGGGGCGAGAGAGGTAACAGTTGGTACTGCCAAGGCAGGGCTCTAGACGACATACAAAGGAACTGGGCATCCTGAACCCGTACAGGTGGTACTGCCCCCCCAAGGCTGCCCCCTCAAGGGCCAGTCGCACCCCGAGCTGTGCCACGTAGGCCCAGAGCAGCCTGGAGCTGCCAGCCCTCGAGGCCTCTCCGCCCTTCTCCCCTTGGCTCAGCGTCTCTTCTTCCGTCTTCACCTTTTCCGATGCCTCCCAGTGCCAGATGATGTGATACAGAATGAAACCCATGTAGAGGGCGCTGGGCACAGCCACCAGCGTGACCTGGAAGGCCCAGAAGCGCAGCGGGGAGAGGGGGTGGAAGGCATCGTAGCACACGGCCTTGCAGCCCGCCTGCTGAGTGTGACACACGAACTCGCTCTGCTCCTCGCTGCCGCCGAAGACCCCCGTCCCGCCGGCGGCCAGCAGCACCAGGCGGAGCCCCAGGAGCGCGGGAAGCAGGAGGCGGCCCACGGGAGTTGGGTGCCGGCTCTCCTCCGCGGCCACCCGCCTCAGGAAGCTGCCGCACATCCTGTTAGGAAGCAGAGGACAGCGGTGAGCGTCGGTGCGCTGCGCGCCGGGCCCCAGGAGAAGCGCCGGGCCGCTCTTCACTCCCGATCCAAGGATGGGTAGGGCAGGCTTGCTTGCTCCTCCCCGAGAACCTGGTTGATCAGATACCACGACCTGACTGTACCTCTTTGTAGTTATGGAGTCATCTCTCTAAAATACTAATTGTGAATGAGTGTGGCTGTGACTTTGTTTTCTTGCCCCTTCCAGTGCTGCTGGGAATTCCGGTGAGAAGGCATGACAGGACTCTCCAAGGAAAAGCTTTGGAGGCCAGTACCCTCCATCCACCCACCCACCACGGCTCTTGGATTTGCAACCACAGCCTTTAATTTGCCATGGAGATAAGTCCCCACTCACTGGATGTCTGGACCAAGAGCTGATCACGGGGTTTCCTTCACAGGGGAGCCAGGTATCCATAACTCTGCAGAAGCTGAGACTTTCTAAGTGGGAAGAGACCTAAATGGAAGGGCTGGATGGGATGGAGCAGAGACAGGCTCTGCTCTCGACCTGCAGGGAGAGCAGAGCCTGTCTTTGTCTTTCTCTTTCCCTCCCTTCCTCTCTCGCTTCCCAAAGGCTGAATAGTCAGAGTCCTCTGAAAACCGCTGCCTCCCCAGGCCCCGGTGCTCACAGGCTGCCTGTCTGGCCTCTGCTCCCCTCACAGTGGGGAGACCAAGAAGAGGTTAGGTCATGGGGGTCAGTGGGGGTCCAGTGAACAGAGCGAGTGTTGAGGCTTGTCTGGTCTGATGTTCCAAGCAGCTTAGGAAAGAACACTTGGAAGAAGACCCAGCAGAATCTACTAGTTAAATGTCACGGGGTTTGGGCCAAAGCCAGAGCTGACTGGACAAAATTCGAAAACTCAACCCTGCTTTGTCATTGCTCTTTGGGCTATCTCCCTCGTGGTGAGACGTGACTGGAGTCGAGGACAGGCTGCAGAACTCCTTCACTTCTCGGGACAGAATGCCATCACAGCGTGAGGCCAGTTTGCCACTTTTCATCTCCTCTCAGCAGCCCTCAACATCCAACTGCTCTTCTAACTCTCCTCCATCAGCCCAAACGCTCACACACCTGGTTCCCCTGACTTACAGAAGAGAAAATAGAGACTATAATGTGAAACCCTGCAGCTGCTTCTTTTATCTTCACAGTCACATCCTGATGTAGCATCTTCGAGAAACAAGTGTCTTTCCACTTGTCCAAGGCAACCCTCCCTTTCAAATCTATGTCCCTGGGGCACTCCTTCCAGCTGCTTTGAGGATTTGACCCCCAAATTACCTTTCCTGTAATTCCGACCATCCTTGTTTCCTCTCCGACATTGAACTGGCTTCAGTTTCTTCCAGTTAAGTCTAATATTAGTAACCTGAATTTCTAAGTTAATATGGCAGCAAGTGCAACATGCCTAATTGCTCTCTTACCAGCTATTATAATACCCAGGGAGATGCACAAAACAATCTTAAATGATTATTAGTGTTATAAAGTATAGATAAGAAGGGGCCATATGCCAGAACTTAGGGAGAATGGTCACTTCTGTGCAATCAAAAGAGATATTGAGATGCCTCCAAGAGACAGTTCTGAGGGCTTCAATTGACCAAAGAATTATGTCACCATCCACCAACTGTGCGAAACCATATTTTGAGCCACTCAGAATCCGAGTTTGAACCTCTGCCTGCCCCCTCAGGCCCTCTCTTCCTTCTTTGTCACAGACTGTGAAAACTCCAAGCGTATCAGGCTGCTGAAAATTCTTTTCAGTAAAATTGGGTTAAAATTTTAAAAGAAATTTATTCCAGTCTCTAGAAAGATGCAAAACTGGTCCCATGACTAAAGATGGCAGATTGAAGATAAAAGGTTATCCCCTCTCATCCCTAACACTCCTCGAAAATAAGAGTAAATGGATCTTTATGAGTGCACCCACTACAAAGAGAGTAGAAGAGCATCAGATTGATCCCTGAAGGCAATAGAAAAGGTTCTGGAGAAAACTCAGTCAGCATGCCAGAAAGCACACTGGATAATTCTTTCAGAATTCAAAGGAAGAAGATGAATAAAAATAATAAAAGGTAAATAGATATGGATCAAAAGCAACAGTTAGAACTGGACATGGAACAACAGACTGGTTCCAAATAGGAAAAGGAGTACGTCAAGGCTGTATATTGTCACCCTGCTTATTTAACTTATATGCAGAGTACATCATGAGAAACGCTGGGCTGGAGGAAGCACAAGCTGGAATCAAGATTGCCGGGAGAAATATCAATAACCTCAGATATGCAGATGACACCACCCTTATGGCAGAAAGTGAAGAGGAACTAAAAAGCCTCTTGATGAAAGTGAAAGAGGAGAGTGAAAAAGTTGGCTTAAAGCTCAACATTCAGAAAACGAAGAAAATGGCATCCGGTGCCATCACTTCATGGCAGATAGATGGGGAAACAGTGGAAATAGTGGCTGACTTTATTTTTCTGGGCTCCAAAATCACTGCAGATGGTGACTGCAGCCATGAAATTAAAAGATGCTTACTCCTTGGAAGGAAAGTTATGACCAACCTAGACAGCATATTAAAAAGCAGAGACATTAATTTGCCAACAAAGGTCTATCTAGTCAAGGCTATGGTTTTTCCAGTGGTCGTGTATGGATGTGAAAGTTGGACTGTAAAAAAACCTGAGCGCCGAAGAATTGATGCTTTTGAACTGTGGTGTTGGAGAAGACTGTTGAGAGTCCCTTGGACTGCAAGGAGATCCAACCAGTCCATCCTAAAGGAGATCAGTCCTGGGTGT
>NW_011494780.1:162800-163585 GCF_000754665.1 Bison bison bison | reverse complement strand
TGAAACTCCAATACTTTGGCCACTTGATGCAAAGAGCTGACTCATTGGAAAAGACCCTGATGCTGGGAAAGATTGAGGGCAGGAGGAGAAGGGGACGGCAGAGGATGAGATGGTTGGATGGCATCATCGACTCGATGGACATGGGTTTGGGTGGACTCCGGGAATTGGTGATGGACAGGGAGGTCTGGTGTGCTGCAGTTCATGGGGTCGCAAAGAGTTGGACATGACTGAGCAACTGAACTGAAAATCTGTTTATAATTTGGAAATCAAGACAACAATAAAGTCGCTAGATGTATTAGATGGGAAAGCTTAGCGAAAGCTTTCCTTAGAAAGGAGTGATTTTTCCATAAATGTTTCAGTTTTGTTTGGTGACTGAGGTCCACAGCGAACCAAAAGAGAGGTCAAGTTTCAAGGCTGGTCCTGGGTTTCTCAGCCTCAGCACTGTTGACATTTGGGGCCTGTGTCTTTAGTGTGGGGCCTGTCAGAGGAGAGCTGGCCCATGAGCTGTAAGACCTTTAGCAGCGCCCCTGGCCTCTGTCCACTAGACGCCAGCAGTGCACACAACCCCCACAACGGTCTCCAATCAATGCTAAGCGTCCCCTGGGGCGCAAATCGCTCCAGGTTGAGAACCGCTGCTTTCGGGTAGCACTGATCCATCACCTGTCCACTCTTGGCTTCAGTTACCAGCTCGTAAAGCAAGACATCTGTACCAGAGCATCTCCAAGGGCTTTTGCGGGGCAGATCATCGGCCCATTTCCAGGTTGGTCGTACACCCTCCCGTGATG
>NW_011494780.1:159833-162700 GCF_000754665.1 Bison bison bison | reverse complement strand
GCCTCCAGCCCCGCCACTGCTGAGGGCGGGGTCCCAGCACTTGTTGTGGGGGTGGGCAGCACTGAGCTCTGAGGGTTTCTGCCTCAGCTTTCCCGTCAAGTCACCAGGCTAAATGCTAATTTAGTAAACTCTCACCCTCGTCTCATTTCAAAGTGCAGCTCCAAACACACATCTCCCCGGCAGACCTGGGATTTAACAGAGAGCGGAGAAGGCAATGGCACCCCACTCCAGTACTCTTGCCTGGAAAATCCCATGGACGGGGAAGCCTGGTGGGCTGCAGTCCAAGGGGTCGAGAAGAGTTGGACACGACTGAGTGACTTCACTTTCACTTTTCACTTTCATGCATTGGAGAAGGAAATGGCAACCCACTCCAGCGTTTTTGCCTGGAGAATCCCAGGGACGGGGGAGCCTGGTGGGCTGCCATCTATGGGGTCGCACAGAGTCGGACACGACTGAAGCGACTTAGCAGCAGCAGCAGCAGCAGGCCCAGCATGTTCCAAGTGTCAGGAGTTTGAGTGGTTTCCAGAAGCCCTGTCTCTGTTCTTCTCTCTTGCCCATGCCCACCCCAGACCTGTAGCCAGACACCCAGATGTTCTCTGGGAGGCTCTCAGAACTGAGCTGAGGTATCCAGGTTTCCCCACAGAGGGAGAGAACAGGATAAAGCAGGACAAGAGGACTTGCTTGAGAACCCCTGGTTTGGAGCACCCTTCCATGTCCTTTACGCCACGGCTGTTACCACCAGCACAGGGCTTATTCCACACACATTCCAGGGCCTAGAGTGTGTAGGCAGTAAATATCCTGCCCCATCTTCCCAAGTCTGCAGACCAGGGGAAGTTTCTGATAAACTAAAGCCCAAATATAGCCACCCCTCCTCCCCTGCTTTCCTGGGACCCCCTGCTTTCCCCATCTATTCCAGCCATCCCCTGCCCACCCTTCTCGTTCTCTGAGACCCTCTCCCTCCTCCCAGAAACATATCTTTGCCCACAGTGGGTCAGAGACCCCAGGCCAAACTATGGGACCCAGAGAGCTGAGAGCTCAGCATTGTTGAGAAAGCTCGAGAGACCTCTCTGTTTCTGGAAGGGGGGAAATAGTTGGCAAATCAATTTATTCAAGAGGGGGTTGGCAGGACCTAAACTCTGTCAAGATATTAGAAGCAGTTCCTATGAGTTCAAGAGTTGGGAGAATGAGGAAAGCCCAGAGTTGGAGGAGATTTTCAAATATATAAACATATTTTTTTAATTCCATCATGATTTTGTTAAGAATTTTTCTGAGCATCTCTTTTTTGGGGGGGAGAAAAATTCCAGGATTCCATAGGTGGCAGAAGCCACCTCTGGAGAGAGTTAAGACTCAACATGGCCATGAAGGAAGGGTGTCCACTGAGGCCAGTGCTGGGCCCAGCCCCTGCCTCCAGCTCACCCCACCTGGCCTTGAAAGCATTCTAAATCTTTTGCTAAAGGGTGGTTAAGGGTGCAGCGGCCCTGGCATCCCCAGGTGTGCAGAACCGCAGGCCATATCCCAGGCTTAGTGAGTCAAGACTGAATGTTAATGTTACCCCATCGTGGGCGGTGGGCGTGAGCATTAGAATTGCAACTGAGCAGCCCAGAGCCCGGGGTGGCCCCCTCCGCTACCCCAGGCCCTGGCCCAGCCCAGCCTTGCGCTGCCCCAGCACTCACCTGGCAGCTTCGAGCCAAAGCACCCGCAGCAGAGGAAAGAGGCAGACAGAAAAGTCCTCAGGCCGGAGCCTGCAGGGTCCTCGCTCTCCCCCAGGCCCTGCCTCCCTCCACCACCCACTCCTTCCCCCACCCCTTGTCATTCCTGGCAGCCTTATGCAGGGTCAAAGAAATGCAGCCAGAGGGGCAGGCAGCCCAGCTGCTAAAGAATGGACTCCGGAGAACAACCCTCTGTTGTCGAGGGTCAGGGGTACATCATCTACATGAACTGAAATGGGGAGATCATCCGAAAGGAGGCAGAGGCTTTGGCGTCTTTTCAGTGCGGGGCTGGCAGGCAACAGCAGAGAGCATTCCCTACAGTTGTCTTGGCTGGGAGAAATAACGCGGGCCTCCCCCATAGCCCGATGGGCGTCTGCCTGCTCCTCGTCCTCTCAGCAGCTCAGGGAGCCCAAACCCTGGGAGAATTCCAACACTTGAGTTCCAGATACCGCCCCTGTGCAGATGCGGGGCATCATGCCACTATTTTCTAGCATTTAATATTTTTACGGAGAACTTCAAGTCCAGCTTGGTAATCTTCACCTTTTAAGCCATTTGATCTTTTTACAGTTTGCCAGATGAATTTTTTTCTTTTTTTTGGGGGGGTGGGTGGGCGGTGCCCACACTGCATGGTTTTCGGGATCTCAGTTCCCCGACCAGGGATTGAACCCTCTGCAGTGAGAGCATGGCGCCCTAACCACTGGACGGCCAGAGAATTCTCAAATGAATGTTTTACCTTGGAAGCCTGTTCACTCCTCCAGGGGATACTATTCAGCAGGACTTCAGAAACCTCTCACTGGCTCTCTTCTGTTCACATCTGGTCCACAGGAAATACTGATGCATCTCTAGGCCAAAAAACTCTGGGCACGTAGGCCGTATCCAGCGCAACCACACCGCCTTCTGTTCATCTGCTGGATATCCTATCTCTTGACTCTCTGATTTATCAGTCCAGGGCCCACCCATTGGACTCTTTCTGGGCATGAGATGCAGGCAGAAGGCAGCATCCTCTTCCAGACCTTTCCATTGGGAAGAACTAAAAGCACATCTCTTTCCCAAGTAGCTTCCCTCCAGGGTCTTCCCTGGTGACCCAGTGGTTATGACTCCGTGCTTCTACTGCAGGGGGTGCAGGTTCAATCCCTGGCTGGGGAACTACTAAGATCC
>NW_011494780.1:110748-159684 GCF_000754665.1 Bison bison bison | reverse complement strand
TCGCAGCATGGCCAAAATAAAAATTCAAACTGAAGATAACAACAACACCAAAAAAAAAAAGCAAAGTAGCTTCTCTCCAGAGTTAGCCCTCTTTGCCTTTACTTTCCAACAATTCAGCCAAACTTAGATGTGGGCATAGAGTTTGAGTGTCATAATTGCTGTTCATTTGGTTTTCCTTTGCAATACTGCATCTCAGACTAGCAACCACTTTAGAATGTCCTACGTATTGTATTTTCCAAAACATTGCATCTTGAAATCCCAGTCCGAATTTCCAATATCTTCTTACACCAACATTTATTCAGTGCATGTAAGTGATGGATCTAAGTGCTAAATGGTTATTAACTCATACTTCATAACAACCTTATGAAGTACATACTATTACTACCCTCTTACAGGGGAGAGAAATAAAGAACTGAGAAGTTGAGTAACTTATAAAAGGTCAACCAACTAGTGAATGGAGAAGCTGGGATTTGGATAAGCAATCTGGCTGTAGATAGCAAACCCTTAAACTCTACTATGCTGCTAGCCTGCTCATATTTCAAATCACCAGCCTTTAAAGACCTATTAATGGTAAATCCACTATAATTTCATACCCTCGTGAAAATAAAAACCCTCTGCTTACATTTTCCACATCTTAATGACTAATTCTGCCATCCACCCTGGAGCCCAACCAAAACCTTTGATGTCATCACTGACAGCTTCTCCTTCATTGAGCACATCTTATCAGTCTACTGGTTGTGGAGATTCTGTCCCTTGAATTAAGAAGACGCCTTAGTTCAAGACTGAATTACTGAAACGGCTTCTGTTTCTAGATTTGTCTACCCCTAATCCATTCTCAGCATTGCAGACAGAATATTTAACTCAATTCTTATTTAAATTTAACAACATCTTTACCAGTTTCTTTGCTCTGGTTGCTTCTTGAATGTCATACCTTCCTTCTGGATTAAATCTTATTCTCCTTTTCCGTGTGTGTGTGTTCATCTTAACTATTTTGTGTTCAGTTCAATCGTGTGAAATATATTCACATTTTGGTTCAGTGGATTTCCAATTCTTTCATCTCGTAAAACTGGAATTCTGTCCCCATTTCACCCTCCTGACACCATTCTGTTTTCTATTCCTATGAATTTGACTACTTTAGACTCTTCACATCAGTAGAATCATACAGCATTTGTGACTGGCTTATTTTCAGTTCAGTTTAGTCACTCACTCACATCCGACTCTTTGCGACCCCATGAACTGCAGCATGCCAGGCCTCTCTGTCCATCACCAACTCCCAGAGTCCACCCAAACCCATGTCCATTGAGTCGGTGATGCCATCCAACCATCTCATCGTCTGTCGTCCCCTTCTCCTCCTGCCCTCAATCTTTCCCAGCATCAGGGTCTTTTCAAATGAGGCAGCTCTTCGTATCAGGTGGCCAAAGTACTGGAGTTTCAGCTTCAACATCAGTCCTTCCAATGAACACTCAGGACTGATCTCCTTTAGGATGGACTGGTTGGATCTCCTTGCAGTCAAAGGGACTCTCAAGATTCTTCTCCAACACCACAGTTCAAAAGCATCAATTCTTTGGTGCTCAGCATTCTTTATAGTCCAACTCTCTGTCTTCAAGGTTCATTCATGTTGTAACGTCTATCAGAACTTCAGTCCTTTCTAAGGTTGAATAGTATTCCACTGCATGTATGTATGTGCAACATTTTGTTTATTCATTCATCCATTGATGAATTGTTAGGTTGTTTCCACCTCTTGGTTATTGTGAGTAATGCTGCTATGAACATGCTGCTGCTGCTGCTAAGTCACTTCGGTCGTGTCCGACTCTGTGTGACCCCAGAGACGGCCTCCCACCAGGCTCCCCCGTCCCTGGGATTCTCCAGGCAAGAACAACTGGAGTGGGTTGCCATTTCCTTCTCCAATGCATGAAAGTGAAAAGTGAAAATGAAGTCGCTCAGTCGTGTCCGACTCTTGGTGGCCCCATGGACTGCAGCCAACCAGGCTCCTCCGTCCATGGGATTTTCCAGGCATGAGTACTGGAGTGGGGTGCCATTGCCTTCTCCGGCTATGAACATAGGTGTGCTAAATTTTTTTCTTCTTGAAGTACAAACTTTGGTAGTTCTACCAGGGAACTGTTTAAGGTTAAACGCTTTGTTTTCTTCCTTTTTTTATTGACGTATAGTTGCTATACATTATTATATGTTTCATGTGTATAACATAGGGGCCATGAAGCCAGGAATTCAAGAGTTCCCTCCTTTTCCAGACTTTATAGACTGACTTTGGTAAGTCTATAGATTTACTTTATAGACTTCACCTGTGGCAAGATCATGGCAGAGTATGCTGTGACCCCATGTTGCATACAGGCCAGGAGGAGAACAACCGGAGTATGTTTTGTAAGATTCTTATACTGCGTGTGATGGTCTGATATCCCTTGCAGGTAAACTGCAATAAGATGAAAATGTAAAATGTACAGTATTATACAGTCAAGAAAGGATTGTAGCTAATGGGCAACCAAGGAGACAAAATAGAATTATAAACATATGATCAGTTCATCCAAAAGAAGGCAGAAGAGGAAAGAAAGGGAACAAATAAAGCGTATGAGACAAATAGCAACATGGGAAGTTTGAATTTAACCATGTGAATAACCACACGAGGTGTAAATGGTCACGCCACTTCAATTTACAGGCAGAGAGACAGACTGAGTAAAGCAAGACCTACTCATATGCTAAGTACAAATAACCCACGTTTTAACTTTCTTTCTCTATTTGTGGCCGTGCTGGGTCTTCGTTGCTATGCAGGCTTTTCTCCAGTTCAGCAAGTGGGGCTGTTCTCAAGTTGCGGTGCTCGGGTCTCTCACTGCAGTGGCTCCTCTTGTGGTGGTGCACAGGCTGAGCTGCTCCGAGGCATGTGAGAACGTCCTGGATCAGGGGTTGAACCCGGGTCTCCTGCATTGGCAGGCAGATTCTTTACCTCTGAGCCACGAGGGAAGTCCTTAACCCACTTTCTAATTTCACATGTGGACCAGAAGTAAAAGGATGGAAACATATACTATGCTGACACAAAGCAAAAGAAATCCTGAGGGGCATTATTAATATCAATTAATATTAATGGTAACAGCAAAAATATTACCAGGGATAAAGAGGTCATTCCATTATTATAAAGGGACCAATTCATCAAACCCTGAACATTTACACTCCTAATAACAGAGTAGGTGACTAGCAAGGAAACCAAGGTCCAGACAGTTTGAATCACTTGTGAAGGTCACTCAGGCAGCAAGTGGAAGAGGCAGGGTGGGAACCAAGGGTGGCTCTAGAGTCTGACGTCCCCCTCCGCTAAGCCGAGGAGGAGCCACTGCATCAGGGGCCTTCAGCTCGTCTCTGCTGATGGCATGCGGTCACCTCCTTGGAAAATCAGAACTGGGAGCCCACCTTTCGGGGCCTCGCAGATGGTCCAGACCCAGTGGCCAAAGTCCTTGTCTAACTGAAGAGGGGGTGGAAGGTGGGGAGAAACACAGGACTCGGGGAACAGGCACACTTTTCAAAGTCGCCTGGATTTCTCCCAATTCCTCAATGGCTCCATTTATAAATGTCCACAGTGCCCTGGGCAGTGTGGGTATCAGGGGAGGAGGTTAAGGTTGGTGCTGGAGGTTGGGGGAGGGGGCTTCTGCCCAATTCTTTCTAAGCTTCTGACAGGACCCTAAAGCACCAAGACAAACTTCTCTTTCACAGTAAGTTCTGAGGATTGGTGCCAGGAAGGGAGGCCCCAGGGGTACCGAGAAGTCATCCCATTTCTTTATTCCACCAGACAAGGCCTTCTTTGTCTCCCTCCTCCCACCAGATGAGACCGGCCTCCTCCCACAGCTGTATGCTGACGAAATGTGCCAAGCCCTGGAGCAGCAGCATGCCCGGGGTGCAGGGGTCACCCAAGGGTGGGGGCAGAAGGAGGCCTGGCCTCTCCCTCCCTCTCTCCACAGCTGGAGGGATCTGTCTGCGTGGGGGTACAGTGAGAGACCACCAGGAACGAGGGTGGGGGAGGAGTCAGGAGAAGGAAAGAATCGCATTGCACGGCACTGGGCCTGGGAGACCACGTGACCTAGAGAGAAGGCAGATACGCTGGTCCTGGGAAGGTGTATATGACCTCTGGGACATAGAAGGGACCACACAGGTAAGAGATGGAGTTCCCAGGGTGACGAGGATGAAGGGAGATCCCAGGTGCCGAGAGCAACCTGTCAAACCCAAGATTCCTGAATGTCTTGTGATGAGATTCAAATGACTGGTGAGGCAGTTGAATAAGAACATAGAAAAGTAATAACCATCAGCTCCATTAAAAATAAAAAGTTGTGTGAGAAAGTAAAATGATTATAGCTCACTACACAGCAGAGCTGTGAATGTATTACAGTCATAATAATGAAAATAATGAAGACCTAGCCTAAGTTCTCATATAAGGTATTTTATTGGGAAGATGGATCATGGGAAATGGACGTGTGTACTGAAGGCTAGGAAAGGATGAAGGAAAATCATCATTTTCCAGGATGTTGACTTAATAATGAAACGTCAAGAAAGCATTGAGAGACAAGGAGGTAAATGTCTTCAAAGTAACCAGCTGGAAGATACGAAAAATCACTGCATGAAAAATAAGGAGAAAATATTCTTAAAAACCATATGACTTTGCATAAACCAAACACTGAAAAAAAATACTTATGGTCTCAAGCAAAGAATTTTGACTGAAAAATAATTAACGGGAAAAGGGAAGAATTGCAAAAAGATCATGTACTTGGAAGTAACAGTGTGGAAGTTTATTTAAAACAAAAAATGTGCAGGAATTCCCCAGCGGTCCAGTGATTAGAAGCCCGTGCTCTCCCGCCATGGGCACAGGCTCAATCCCCGGTCGGAGAACTAAGATCCCACACGCCAAGGAGCAACTAAGCCCGCACACAGCTACTCAGCCCCTGTGCCACAACTAGGGAGTCCGTGCAACGCAACGAAAGATCTCGGGTGCCACGAATAAGACCCGACTCAGCCGAATAAATAAATATTTTTTAAAAAGAAGAAGAAGGCCTACATCTGGATTTGGTCCTTGTCCTGAGCGCCCCAGGGAAACACTGGCCTGGATAAATGCCAAGGTCCTGTAGGTCTGTCTCATAGCGGTGTTTATTCTCACCCCATACTCAATAGACAATACATGGAAATGCCATCCTTAATCATTAGTCATGGGGGTTCCCTGGTGGTCCAGTGGTAAGACTCCGTGCTCCCAACGCAGGGGGCCTGAGTTCAACCCCCCGTTAGGGATCTAGATCCCACATGCCGCAACTAAGGGTTTGCACACAGAGACTAAAGATCCCACGTGCTGCATGCAGGCCCAATGCAGCCAAATAAAGAAATTTTTTTAATTTATTTATTTTAATTGGAGGCTACTTACTTTACAATATTGTAGTGGTTTTGCCATACATTGAAACATGTATATTATCATATGTGAAACAGACCTGCAGTCCAGGTTCATTGCATGAGACAGGGTGCTCAGGGCTAGTGCACTGAGAAATGTTTAAATAATAATAATTAGTCATGGAAGAGGAACCAAGTAACTCAGAAGGAAATAACACAGCGAGTGATATTTCAAAGCAATATTTGTTCTGACCTTTGAACAAACAAAGTATAACTTGACAGGAGGAAATTTGTAGACCAGTGAGAAGATCCAGGGCCCCCGTGAACAGGCCAGGGCTGAGGCCAATTGGAATGTGAGACCCACACCACCTATACGACAGGAGACGCGGGCCGGGGTGGGCAAGAGGAGGAAACCTCAGAATACCTGAGTCCTGGCCAGGGGTGGGGACAAGGAAAGGGCACACAGCCACTCAGACAGCCAGAGAAACTTCCTGGAGGGGTTTGGATTTCAGGGGAAGCCTAAGACAGCTTGCCAAGATGAGGCAAAAGATTGTTCCTGACCAGCCAACTGTGAGACAGCCGAGATATGAGGGCAGCAAGATGCTGACAAAGGAAGCAACCCGAGGGCAGGGCAGGACCATCGGCAGGGACTGGGCACTGCAGGGAGGAAGGAGGGGTCCAGAGAGCCGAGTGTGGTCCTGCCTCGGCCACCTCCTGTCCACCCAGCAAAGACCCACCAGTGGATTCTCCAGCAGGTGGGACCATCGTCAAGTGCAGTTGAGGATGCCCCACCCCAGGAGGGGCTCGTTGCCACAAATTACCTCCTTCTCAATAGTTCCTCAGCCATTTTAGAAGAGCGTGTTGCTCTGTATTTGAGGGACCCCACTGCAGACAGCCCATCAACTCCCAGGAGTGCATGGAAAAACCTGCATTTGCATGTGATGGGCTTTCTCTGTATCCTATGTTTTATTTTATGCATTAAACATTATATTGCGAATTCTCTGGCGGTCCAGTGGTTAGGGCTCTGCGCTCTCGCTGCTGAGAACTCAGGTTCAACCCCTGGTTGGGGAATTAAGATCTGCGTGGAGCAGCCAAAAAAAAACTTACCTTGAAGGAAATTTTTTAATTTATTTTATCAGTCAGTAGAGTCGCTCAGTCATGTCCGACTCTTTGTGACCCCATGGACTGCAGCACACCAAGTTTCCCTGTCCATCACCAACTCCCAGAGTTTGCTCAAACTCATGTCCATCAAGTGGTGATACCATCCAACCATGTCATCCTCTGTCGTCCCCTTCTCCTCCTGCCTTAAGTCTTTCCCAGCATCAGGGTCTTTTCGCATCAGGTGGCCAAAGTATTGGAGTTTCAGCTTTAGCATCATAAAATTTCTTTTATAAATAAATAAAATTTTAGCATTTAAAAATAATAATTATCTTGAGAATAACTAGCAAGGGAGTAGCTCGCTGTGCTGTGCTTTGTCACTCAGTCATGTCCGACTCATGTCTCAGAACTGTAGCCCACCAGGCTCCTCTGTCCACGGGGATAGGACTAGGCAAGAATACTGGAGTGGGTTGCCATGCCCTCCTCCAGGGGAATCTTCCCAACCCAGGAATCCAACCCAGGTCTCCTGTGTTGTGTGTGGATTCTTTACCATCTGAGCCACCAGGGAAGCCTGAGTAGATGGCATAAAAGGCTAAGAACTGCTAACTGAGAGGGATGGGTGTGCAGAGAATAGAGACTGGGACTGAAAAGACACGATCAAGGAATGTGCCTCGTTCCTTGGACACTGGGCGCCCGTAGGATTGTGGCCCCAAAACTCTGACTCAAGCCTCCCTTTTGCATCTACCATCCTACCACCCAACTGCTCGATCCGTTTCCACCAAGTCGGCCTCAGTGCCCCTCAAGTAGGTCTGGTGCCATCTCTTTTTGTCTTTGCTTGCGGATCCATTGATCTGTTTTTCTAAATGTTCATTGATTGTCTTCTTGCTGCCAGGCACTGCACCATGCAACTGGTCCTGGGTACACCTGTGCCGCCACCAGACGCCACAGGGGACGCTGGACGCCCCCGGGGCTACTGCTGCCCCACTGCCTCCAGGAGCCACCAAGACCCCCAGGATGGGTCGTCTGCTGCGGCTGCTTCTCTGATTCACTGACCCCTGAGTCAGTGTCCAGGGAGAGAGCGGCTGCTCCCCTGAGCCCGGGCCACGTGCGCCTGTTCTGCTGCTGGGGGCGCCACACAAGGGGCCTCTGGCTGTGCCTGCTTCTCTGATGGAAATGCTGGGCCAGGAGGCAGAGCTCTGGCAGAGCAGCAGGGGTGGGTGGGGTGGGGAGGGGGTCGCACCCGGGCTGGGGTCTACCCAGGCCCAGGCTTTGCCAGCGGGGAAGGGTGAAGCGTGGCTTGACAATACCCAGCTCCCTCTATGAACGCCGGGGTGGGGATGTCAGAGAGGCTAGAAGGGTGACACACGCCCCAGACATCTGCCACTTGCCACACACACACCCAGCCCACTGGCATTCTTCCACACTGGGGTACCCAAACCCTGGTCCCCAGATCAGCCATCTCAGCTCTCGTGTTCAGATGGTCTGCAGACTCGCTGAGCACAGACCCCCCCAGCCTGGCCTGTGCACCCTCTTCTCTCACTCACAGCCCTTTCTGACACCTCTCATTGGCCTGTGGATTCCCGCCCCTCCCTGGCCCCACCCCTGACCAGACTCAAAGCCCAGCCATTCCCGTAGCTACACCTGGCTCTATTCTCCACATTGTCTGCTGCCTGCTCCAGGACCGGGGGAAGTCCAGAACCTTCCAGCCGGACGGTGAGCACGATGGTGCCTGTCCTGCTGGCCCTGCTGCTACTTCTGGGCCCTGCAGTCCCCGAGGAGACCCAGGCTGGTGAGTGGGGAAGCAAGCGGTGGGTCTGGAGAAGAACGGAGGGGAGGTAATGAACTGGACAGATGGGCTCAAGAAGGGCCCCCAGGTGGCCGGGACTCTCAAGGGTACACAGGAACGGGTGTCCCAGGCGCCTCACTAGTTCAACTCACACACTTCCAGAAGCACTCAGGGAGCCTCTGGACTCAGGCAAAGTCAGACCTTAAGGAATCAGAATCTAAAACTCTTAATTTACAGGATAAACAAAACTAAGACCCAGAGATGCAGAGTGACCTGCCCAGGGTCACACAGCCCGAACCGAGCAGGAACCACACAAGCAGAACTTCTCATCCCTTCCCTCACTCTGACCACTGGGTGGACCTGTCCGAGACTCAGGGGGAGAGAGAGAGACCCCAAGGGGCAGACGTGAAGGCAGATTAACTGGAGAGATGGTTCCAGAAGAAAACTCATCCCTCACTCCACAGTTCAGATATTACTCCTCTGGGCCAGGCAGGCGGATGACTAGGAAAGAAGCCGGCTGGAGCTTGGAAGGAATAAGGGCCTATTCCAGGACAGGGAAATGAGTCTGGCTCTGGCACACAGAATTTCAGGATGAATAAATGTAAGATAAAACCGTGCAAGTTTTATGTTTTATGTTAACTTTATAACAATCAATCACCTTTAGAATGTCACCCTCTACACCAAACTCTATATCAGTCAGGGTTCTCCACAGAAACAGAACTAATAGGACTCTGGAGAAAAAGACTTATTTTAAGAATTGGCTAACACAATTGTGGGGCTGAGCTGGCAAGTCAGAAACCTGCAGGACAGGTCGGCAGGCTGGAGACCCAGAGAAGAGCTGGCACTGCTGTCTTGAATCTGAAGGCAACCTGAGGCAGAATTTCTACTTCAGGGGACTCAGTCTTTCCCCTTGGGTTCTTCAACTGATTAGATGAGACGCACCCACGTTACAGAGGGTAATCTGCTTTACTTGAGGTCTACTGAGCTAAACGATCATCACATTTAGAAACTAATTAGCAAAAATAATAGTTGAATTAGGATTTTGCCGTACGACCTCCAACATGATTAACACCCATGTGAGTTATAGGATGAATCAATTATGGAATTGATTGTGGGAATGCTCCCCCCTCTCCCAGTCTCCACCTCACACCAAAGGGCAAGTTACAGCCCTGGGAATTCTGAGATCCATCCTGGTCTTACCCTGTGCCAAGCTACTCTAGGTCATTCCCTGAGTTTTCTAGCAAATTGTCCTTCCAGCACCTTCTAACTACATGTATTTGTCAAGTTAGACTAGGCTATGCTCCAGTAAAAAAGTTCAAGGTGGCTTAATCCATCAGATATGGATTATTTCTTGCTCATGTGAAGTTGCATACAGATCAGGCAAATCCTCGTGTAAAACTGAAGCCACATCAGGCAGTCTCTTCCATAGGATGACTCTGGGATCCAGGCTGTTTACATCTTGGGATTCTTCTGTCTCATCCTGTGGCCTCCACAGCCATCGCCTAAAGGGGGAGAGACAGATGTAGCAAACCAGCTCCTGGGGCCTTGGACCAAAAGACATCACGCCCACTCACACTTCCTTTTGACAGAACTCAACCACCTGGTCCCAATACACCTACAAGGAGGCTGAGAAATACTATCTGCTTATTTGTCAAGAAGACAAGATGCAGTGAAGGCCCACAATGGGCTCTGAACTATCATCCCCAGGACAGAAGGCTGCCCCTTCTCTTGGGGGAGGCTCCGGCGGTCTGCGGCTGACAGCGGGTGGACAGAGCTGAGGAGGGGAGGCCCGGTGCCCTCCCTTCCTGGCCCCCTGCTGCCCCGCACCAGACTCGCCTGCAGGGACGCCACTCCTCAAAGTCCTTCTCGTCTTTCACAGGGAATTACTCTCTAAGCTTCCTCTACACCGGGCTGTCCAAGCCCCGTGAGGGCTTCCCCAGCTTCCAGGCCGTTGCCTACCTCAATGACCAGCCCTTCTTCCACTACAATAGTGAAGGCAGGAGGGCCGAGCCCCTGGCGCCATGGAGTCAGGTGGAAGGAATGGAGGACTGGGAGCAGGAGAGTGCCCTTCAGAGGGCCAGAGAGGACATCTTCATGGAGACCCTGAGCGATATCATGGACTACTACAAGGACAGAGAAGGTGAGTGGACCACGGGCTGCGGGGGTGCAGGGGCTCCACTCAAGAGGCAGCCCCGCAACTGTGAGCGGGATGGAAGCAGGCCCTCCCAAAGGAGGATCGGGAAGCACGAGCGGAAACACACAGACTTTTCTGCGTGCCTCTCCCGCATCCCACACTCACCCGCCTGCCTGCTTTCCCCGTCCTCACTCCCAGGGCCGAGTCAGGACGAATCCGGGCACTTCTGAGCTCTCCCTTCCACACCCCCATCCATCCAAGGCGGGTCCCTCTTTGTGTGCCAGACTCACCCCTGCCCAGGGATGTGGGGTGGAGAGTGAGGCAGCCTGCAGTGCGTCCTGGGTTCACGTGGTGGCTCCCCCAGTCACGAGCTACTCGACCGCGGACACACTGCTCGGTTGTCTAGTCTTGTTGTTGTTTAGACTCTAAGTCCCACCTGACTCTTTGTGACCCCGTGGACCGTAGCCCACCAGGCTCCTCTGTCCATGGGATTTCCCAGGAAAGAATACTGGAGTGGGGTTGCCCTTTCTTCTCCAGGGGATCTTCCCGGCCCAGGGATCGAACCTGTGTCTCCTGCATTGGCAGGCGAGTTCTTTACTGCTGTGCTACCAGGGAAGCCCCTGCTATCTAGGCTATTGGTGGCAAACTGTGCAAGAGGAAGAGCTCTTTAGGCATAACTGATGCCCAGCTGGCTGGCTGACTTTCACGGGGCCGGGGGGAGGGGGCAGGGTCTCACACCTTTCAAGGAGCATTCGGCTGTGAGCTCCGGAATAACGAAAGTAGTGGAGCATTCTGGGGGTACGCCTACGATGGCCAGGACTTCATCAAGTTCGACAAAGAAATCCCAGCCTGGGTCCCTCTGGACCCAGCAGCTCAGAACACCAAGCGGAAGTGGGAAGCAGAGGCAGTCTACGTGCAGCGGGCCAAGGCCTACCTGGAAGAGGAGTGCCCAGGGATGCTGCGGAGGTACCTGCCCTACAGCAGGACCCACCTGGACCGACAAGGTACCCGCTGCTGCCTATGCCCCACCCTCCCTCGCCCCAACCTTCCCTTGCTCTGCTGGGAAAGACCAGGGCAACCTCAGGTGGGTGCCCAGGAGACCATCCCAGGCAGACCCTGCAGTCCCTTCTCCCGGTGACACCACCGCCCGGCTTGGCCATGGAGAGAAGGCAGGTGTGTGCAATGCCTGCCCCGTAAGGATGGAAACAGGGGTAGCAGGATGGGCTGGCATGAGCTGAGGCTGACTGGAGAAGAAACAAGGAAGAGAGTCGCGGCCCTGAGCAGGGAAGGGTCGGAAGGATGATGGGGTGGATGGATGGAGCCCAAGACAGAACTAAGAGGCAGGGCTGAGACCGGGGATGGGGGGCACAGAGCCCGTTTTGGGGAAAGAACAGGAAAACGTTTGGCCCATTCACAACTTCTTGACCTCGGAAGTCGTACATGCTGCAAGCTGGGTGGGGAAGAGCGTGGCCACAGAGGGCCCTGATGCAGTGGGGAAGGGTCTCGGGAAGGGTGGCAGAGGGCCCCGGCCTTCGAGGAGAAGTCCTGCTCACCCCTGACGCCGGGGTGGGGAGCCGTGGGCAGGGAGACGCCGGGCCCTCGGCACCCACACCCTGTCCCTCCACAGAGTCTCCTTCTGTGTCGGTCACCGGGCACGCGGCTCCGGGGCACAAGAGGACACTCAAGTGCCTGGCCTACGACTTCTACCCACGAAGCATCGGGCTGCACTGGACTCGGGCCGGTGACGCCCAGGAGGCTGAGTCAGGGGGCGACGTGCTCCCCAGCGGCAACGGCACTTACCAGTCCTGGGTGGTGGTGGGGGTCCCCTCTGAGGACCAAGCCCCGTACTCCTGCCACGTGGAGCACAGAAGCCTGACCCGGCCCCTCACCGTCCCGTGGGACCCGCGGCAACAAGCCGAGTAGTCACCCTTTCTGCGCCATGAGAGAGGTGGGCGCTCCGAGCTGCTGTCAACGTCGTGGGCCAGGCCCAGGGGATGGCGGTGGATTCCAGGTGGTGGATTTGGGAGGGAAGACTTGAATGCCGAGTGCTGAGCCGACTCACAGCCAACCAGCCTTGCAAAAAACCCATTATGTAATCTGCGAAATCAAATCAGCATCATCACCTTATAGAATGATTATTTTTAAACTGCAAAGTGCTGTAGAAATGTAAGAGTTTGTCATTAGTCCTGCCTCTCCGAGCACTGGATTCATCTGAAATTCTTAGTGTTTACTGGGTGTCTCACCACCATAGCGTGGCTTGGACCACCGGTCCCAGGGGCACTGTTCACGCGTGACCACTGCTGATGTCCCCAGCGGTCACAAGGCCGTGGAACTCTGCAGTCTCTTTAATACAAATCCAAGCCTCTTCTGTACCTGTTTCCCCAGCAGTCCAGCTCCCAGTAGACACCACCCTTCACTCCAGCTCCCAGACCTTCCCCACACCTTGTTGACCTGGGGCCACAAGCCGTAGGTCATTTCAGAGGCTCCATCCATCCAGGACACAGAATCGGCCCTCTTGTTCTTGAACTCCCTCCCTCCTTTTATTTTTTTTAACTATGTCACCCATCCTCACCCACAAGTTTAAGCCCCAAAGACAGAGCAGAACTCACCTGATCTTATTACCAGGCTTCACCTGCCCAGGCAGGACCTTCCCTCACAGCCCGGCCTCAGCCTCCCACTTCCTACTGAGTCAGTCCTCCAAGCTGAGCTCCTTAGACACATCTTCCCTGCCTGCAGAATTCTGAGCCCACTTGCTTACCTCTCCTTCTCGACCTAACCTAAAATTAAGAGCCATTCTCCCTTTTTTTTTTTAATACTTTGATCCAATTTGAAAATCAATGCCAAGAGATAGCTTTTTTAGTCTATGTGATACCACACACCCCCACCCACCTCCCCAGTGCAAAAAAAAAGCCCAGTCTGACCAATAGGAGGGCTACAAAGAAAATCCAACTAGTCAAAAGGGTAAAAATGTGGCAATTGATATTGCAACACATTATGAGACTGGAACAAAGCATAACATGTGATAGGAAGAAATATTTAGATCAAGGAGGAGACCCAGGGTCCACGTGAACAGGCCAGGGCTGAGGCCAATTGGAATGTGAGACCCACCCCACCTAGGGCAGGAGCCATAGGCCCGGCTAGACAAGGGGGAAGAAACCTCAGAAGACCTGAGTCCTGGCCAAGTGTGGGGACAAGGAGAGGGCACAGAGCTGCTGATAAACCCAGAGAAACCTCCTGGAGGGGTTCAGATTTCAGGGGAAACCTAAGACAGCTTACCAAGAAGAGGCAAAAGATTGCTCCTGACCAGTTGGGTATGAGACAGCCAAGATATAAGGGTGGCAAGATGCTGACAAAGGGAAACAACCCGAGGGCGGGGCATGGGCATCGGCAGTGACTGGGCACTGCAGGGAGGAAGGAGGGGTCCAGAGAGCCGAGTGTGGTCCTGCCACAGCCACCTCCTGCCCACCCAGCAAAGACCCACCAATGGATTCTCCAGCAGGTGGGACCATCTTCAAGTGCAGTTTGAGGATGTCCCACCCCAAGAGGGCCTCATTGCCACAAGCTATCTCCTTCTCAGCAGTTCCTCAGTCCCTAAGTACCACTTCATCCCTCTCTGGAGGACTCTTCTGGGGCTAGCTCACCCGCTGGAGTGAAGGGATGGCATGCTCCGAGTTAGGCAGGAGACACCAGCTGGATATAGGGCTGAAATACCTTCCCTGCTAGTGCCCTTTTCCATTTGGCTGAACGAGGCTAGAACTTGCAGTTCCAGCCAATCAGACCTTATGGTTCATCATCAGACATATCGAGGCTGTTTCCTTTTAGTTTCCTTTAGTTTCCTTACCTGCCCTGACCCAGCCTGCAAACCCTCTGACAAGATCAGGAGGTTGAGTTCTGAGCATGGGTCTGTGCCCGCGTGGCTGGAGCAATGGGTCAGAGGATGCTGTGCTCCAGGAGAGCAGAGGGAGGAGAGGAAGGAGGAACGGCTGCTTGGGCTGCATCTGTGCAGAGAACTCAGTGGAAGCCCCAGAGCTCTGAGAACCAGGCCAGCGTTTACTCAAAGCCATGGGAGGCCCCTCCCCATCAGGAAAAAGATCGTGGTTTGTTGTGCCTAACAGGACAGGGGAGAGTGCTAAGGATTCATGAGCAAAGCTCAGTCGGGCCCACCTCCCTGGGTTCTGTTGTGCTGCCTTCTTCCCCTTCTTTCTTCTCCTCCAAATCCCCAGGCCGTGCAGCCAGCTCTGGGCACCTCAAAACTCACATACCAGAGGTCAGGATGGACACAGCACTTTTCCTAATTGGTGGGGGTGGGGGGGGTGAGGAGAGAACCAGAGCTCCTGGGAGCTCTGCTCAGATTCCCAACACTCATAAGAGGCCAGGCCTGCTCAGTGTTAAATCCCAGGCCTGGAAAAAAGGTGTGACTGGGAGGCAGGGTTACTTCTCAGAAAGAGCCGGGGCTGCGGAAGGGGCCTGGTGGAGAAAGATGATAGAATCACGATGTTGGCCTTGCCACCCTCAAAGGACCGCAGGGATGAAGGAGCCCTCACCACCTTGGGTTTAGGAGGCTCCCTCTATGTGAATGCTTTCCAATAAACAATAATATTTATACCAAAAGCATAGGACTCCTCTAAGTTAGGCGTGAACCTCCCATTATTGGTCTCCTGTTTCTCCCCTGCTGTCCCACAGTGCCTCCTAGGCTCTCGGCACGTGTCGAGGGGGCAGTTAGCTTCTCTGGACCTTTGAGTACCCAGTCCTTATGTGCAGGATCTTAAAATCCATCGTGAAGGTCAGAGTTTCTTCTTAGGCTAACGGGCCACAACTGCAGCTTTCAGGATGCCAGAAGGCCATTTCTGCCCTAGGGTGCAGGCTCAGTTGCAGCTGCATGTAATGGCCATGAGAGGGCACTATATGTCCAGCTAAGAACCTGCAGGGCTTGGCAGAGAGTTCTGGGTGAGAGGAGAAAGGAGGACATTTCTCTTCCACTCTATCTGTTAGTCCCTTTTATAATTATGGGGTCACCTTACTCCATTTTCACTCCTATCCTCAAGCATTGCCCACTGGATGTCCTAAAGATGTCTCAATTCCAGCATTATCTTCCCTGCTCCACCCCATCCCCAAAGAAAAGCAAAACCGCTTCCCTTCACTATCCTTCTCTCCTCCTCCTTCTGCTCCTTCTTCTGTCTCCTCCCAATTTCCCAAACTAAGACCCTGGGTTCCTGTCCCCTCCCTTTCATTCCAGTGGATGAAGGATGTCACCAAACTGTGCTCTGAGTCCAGCCCTTTCCTCCCCGCAGACTGCACCTGTCTTGCTGCACCTCTGTCGGGAACTCACAGTCCTCCCAAGTCTGCCTCCTTTCCGACCAGCCTCAGTGCTCTGACCACACAGTAAGATCATGTCATTTCCCTCTTAAAGATGAGGTGGAAAGAACCAAATGTCCATCACAGGATGAACAGATTAACAAAATGTGATCTACCCGGTGGAATATTACTCAACTTTAAAAAGGAAGGAAATCCTTACTCAACATGAATGAACCTGAGGACAGCAGAAGAGCTTCGCTTAATCCAGGACTGGCTGTTGAATCCAGAAACTTCCTGCCTGACTTACTTCACTTAGCATAATATCCTCAAGGTCCATCTGTATGGTCAAAAATAGCAAGATGTCCTTTCTCATGGCTGAATAACCCCACGTCTTAGAAGAAAATGCATTTCAATCTTTTTTATCCATTCATCCCTAAGTGGACACTTAGGCTGTTTCCACATCTTGGTTGTTGCAAATAATTTGGCAACGAACAGGAATGCAGGTGTCTCTTCAAGACCCTGGTTTCATTTCATCTGGCTATCTACCCAGAAGTGGGATTGTTGGATCATATTGTAGTTTTGATTTTTTAAAAACACCTCCATACTGCCCTACACAGTCACCATGCCAATTTACAGCTTCCCTGGTGGCTCCAACAGTAAAGCATCTGCCTGCAACGCAGCAGACACAGGTTCAATCCCTGGATCGGGAAGATCCCTGGAGATGTAAATGGCTACCTACTGCAGTATTCCTGCCTGGGAAATCCCATGGACACAGGAGCCTGGAGTGCTACAGTCCATGGGGTCCCAAAGAGTAGGACACGACTAACACACCAATAGTGCACCAGGGTTACCTTTTCTCTGCATCCTCACCAGCATTTGTTATCTCTTGTCTTTTATATATAATATATAAAATATATTTCTTATATATATTAATATATAATTCATATATATTATATATATTTATGATATATTGAATATATGTATATGTAATAGCCATTATAACAAATGTGAGGTAATATCTCATTGCGGTTTTGATCGGCATTTTCCTGACAATTGTTGATGCTGAGCATCTCTTCACGTACCTGTTAGTGATCTGTCTTCATTAGGAAAATATCTATTCAGGTCCTCTGTCCAATATACAGTAAACAGGTTACTAGGTTTTTTGCTATTAAGTTGTATGAGTTTCTTACAAGTACTTTTCTCCCATTCCCTAAGTTGCCTTTTCATTTTGTAGACTCTTTTTTCCCTTGAGCAGAAGTTCTTTCATTTAATTCAGCCCTACTTGTTTATTCTTGCTTTTGTTGCTTGTGCTTTTGGTAGCATCCTCAAAAAATCGTTGCCAAGACCAGTGTTGTCTGGTGTTTTCTTCATTAGGTTTATGGTTTCGGATCTTATATTTAAGTCTTTAAACCATTTCGAGTTATTGATAGTTTTGTGAGTGGTGTAAGACAGGGGTCCAGTTTCATTCTTCTGCAGGTGGAAACTCAGTTTTCCAGCACCATTTACTGGGGAGACTCCTGTCCCCATGGAGCCTTCCTGGCAACCCTGTTGAAGATCAATTGACTGTCTTGGCGTGGATTTATCTGTGGGCTCTTGATTCTGTCGCCCTGGATTATGTGTCTCTGTAGGACTGTTTTTTCTATTTCTGTGAAAAATGCCTCTTGGAATCTTGGTAGGGAATGCATTGATTCAATAGATGCTTTTTGTGTAATATGGACATTTTAATGTTAATTCTCCCAGTTCATGAGCACAGGGGTATCTTTCCATTTATTTGTGACTTCTTCAGTTTCTTTCATCAGTCTTATAGTTTTCAGCGTACAGATCTTTCATCTCTTCAATAAATTTATCCCTAATATTTTACTGTTTTTGATGCTATTGTGAATGTGATTGTTTTCTCTCTTTCTTTTTCAGATATTTTGCTGTTAGCGTATACAGTCCTCCGCGGGGGCTGCGCCATTGCACAAAGCACACCAGGCATGCACAAGGGTTCCAGTTTCTCCACATGCTTGCTAACATTTGATGTTTCGTGTGTGGGGGTGGTTTGTAGCAGCCATCCTAGTGGGTATAAGATGTCTTCTCTGAGTTTTCACACACTCCATCTGATCAGCTTTGAAACTGTTCCATGTTTCCTACCATGTTGAAAGCAGTAAGCTTTTGTTTTAATAGGATTCATTTCTGTTAAGAGGCAGACCCGGGCAGCGGAAAGTGCACCAACCGTTGTGGCACACCCAAGTCCGAGTTCTGACCCATTCGGTCACTGAAAGACCCTGAGCCCTGATCCGCTTTCTGCAGGGCTGTTTATCCTCGTCCTTTGGGGGAGCTAGGATATTAATCCTCTGTGCTCCAAGCCCTTAGCTGAAACAAGCCGGGATACATTTAAGTGGAGATTCTCTTCCACTTGTAAATTCTGGATTCAATTTCCAAATGTGTTCCTGCGAGCCCTTTGCCGCCCCTGCAGGAGGGCACACGCCCTGGGTCCCTCCGCCCACTAGCTTCGGGTCTGGAGAACCACTGAGCTGTGGGGCATCCAGGGTCCTAGAGAGGGCGCCAGGCCAGGCTGACTCCGATGTACTTCCGGCCTTTGTGTTTCGCAGACGACGGCAGCCCCAGGGGGTCAGTTCTTGCACACCTCTGCAGGCCAGCGCGTTGAGGCGTGGTGTCCCTGGGCCCGGGAGGGTGAAGGCGTGGGTTTCCCGGTCCCACAGGGCGAGTTTCAGCCTAAGGGGCTCAAAAAACCGCAGCGGCCAGTCGCAGTCGCTACATCTCCCCTCCCACTCCGGCATTTTGGGTCCTGCGGTCCTTTTGTGCCCCTCACTGGCAATAACTCACAAAGACTGCGTGGGGGAGAGGGAGATCCGCGCTGTGACCCCCTCATTCAAGCCTCCTTGGAACCTGCCTAGTTGCGGGGTTCAGGCCGACGCCGCCAGCTCTTAAGTCCTTGGCACTGTCCCTGGAAGCTCGTTTTGAAAAGACCTTGTGGAAAGTCGAGTTGTCGAACCAAAGAACGCACGCTGGATCCCTCTACTTTGCGTGTTCTTTTTTTTCCCACATACACTTAATCAGCCGGGCATTGACCTGAGTTGAGGGGAAATAAAAATCAGGCTAGAGTCTTGCGTTTCTCGACCTGGGACGCTCCTAGCAAGGGAACTGACGTGTTGTTGATACAATGTGAGGTCATAACCCAGAGATGGAGAGAGACAGAGCCTGGGGGCAGAGATCAAATCCGAAGGACTTTGCAGAGGGGGTGGTATTCGAAGGAGGAGCTGCGGAAATGCCCTACCAGCCAAGAACATTCCAGATAGAGCTGGTGCAAAAGCACAAAGGTGGAAGGGTGGGGAGAACGGCAGAGAGACTGGTAAATATTTCAACACCCGTTCTGGTAAATGTTTGTTCTGCGCTGGGGAGTGGAGATTAAAGAATGTGTGGCCACAAATCCCTGTTCTAGGGATTTCTAAAAATAGTGAAAGTGGTCCAAAGGTACAAACTTTGGGTTATAAGGTAACAAATTCTGGGAATATAGTGTATAGCATGGGGACTGTAGTTCATACTGTACTGTATATTTGAAAATTGCTAGGAGAGTGGGTCGTAAAAGTTTGCATCACACCACAAAAAAAAATTAACTGAGGTGACAGGTGTTTCACAATATGTACAAATATCAAATCATTATGTTGTACACCTGAAACGAATATAATACTATATGATAATTACATCTCAAACTAGGGGAATTTTTTTTAAATAAAGGGAAAGGTAGCCCGATGGAAGGGCTGTGAGGAAAGATGAGGCTAGAGAGTTAGGGTGACACGGGCAGATACACAAAGATAGGGACAAGTGTGCATAAGCCTTAAACTAAAGCGTGTGGCCGCAGGAGCTAACTGGAGGGAAGAAGGGGCGTGCCCCCTTCCTGGTTGGCCTGCAGTTTGCGGAGTTCAGCTTCCTCAGAGTGCTTAGTTTGCAGGTGCTGGTGCTTTGCAACTCAAAGCAGTAACATGCTAAGAAAACAGATGAAACAATAGGGCTTCACCTTATATATTAATAGTTCCACTGTTTACCAAGTGCACATAAGCAAATTCACAGTCCAGAAACATAGTCTAGCTAAAACTATCTAGTCTATCATGGTCTAGCTAAGACTATCGGGTCACTGTTCCCCTCTGGTCCTTCTGTAACGTCTCAAGCTACATTGTGCTGAATTTCTCGGGAGTGGATTTGATGGATGTTAGTTGTGGTTCTGTTGCAGAGAGGAACAAGTATCAGAAACTGGGCTGCCGTATGGATGAGATCAAAGTATACGCAAATCACGTCGTTCTCAGGTTACAAGGGTTCGGTTTCCAGATGTTCTGTATGGACAATGGCTGGATGCGCCCTGCCTCCTCCTCTCTCCACCCTCCACCACCCAGCCCCACCCCCAGAATCCACCCTCCCTGCGATTGTGTAGCAACTAAGAGTTAAGGCTGCAAGACACGTCTGATGAGGCAGCTCCTTCTCACCATCTCAGGGAACTGTGCGCTGTCTTTTCCTGCCCATCACTGTTCCCGTTAAATTATGCCGCCTTAGACCCTTTCACAAGGGAGCACAAGCCCCCACTGTATGTCCTTGCCACAGGTCCCTATCTTTCATCACTTGTCTTTTACCTTTAAATGGCATTCTTGACACAATCCTTCCCATTCACCACTTTAAAGACATGGTTTGGTACAAATATTTATTTACTTAGTTATGTTTGAAGAGGAACTTGAAGCTTGCTTAAAAAGAAAAACTACATTTACTACACCAGTCAGTTCAGTTCAGTCGCTGAGTCGTGTCGACTCTGTGACCCCGAGGACTACAGCACACCAGGCCTCTCCGTCCATCACCAACTCCCGAGGCTTGCTCAAACTCTTGTCCATCGAGTCGGTGATGCCATCCAACCATCTCATCCTCTGTCACCTCCTTCTCCTCCTGCCTTCAGTCTTTCCCAACATCAGGGTCTCTTCCAGTGAGTCAGTTCTTTGCATCAGGTGGCCAAAGTATTGGAGTTTCAGATTCAGCATCAGTCCTTCCAATGAATATTCAGGACTGTTTTCCTTTAGGGCTGACTGGTTTGATCTCCTTGCAGGCCAAGGGACTCTTAAGAGTCTTCTCCAACACCACAGTTCAAAAGCATCAATTCTTCAGTGCTCAGCTTTCTTTATGGTCCAAGTCTCACATCCATACATGACTACTGGAAAAACCATAGCTTCAACTAGACAGACCTTTGTCGGCAATGTCTCTGCTTTTTAATATGCTGTCTAGGTTGGTCATAACTTTTCTTCCAAGGAGTAAGCATCTTTTAATTTCATGGCTGCAGTCACCATCTGCAGTGATTTTGGAGCCCAAGAAAATAAAGTCTGTCACTATTTCCATCGTTTCTCCATCTATTTGCCATGAAGTGATGGGACCAGATGCCATGATCTTCGTTTTTTGAATGTTGAGTTTTAATCCAGGTTTTTCACTCTCCTCTTTCACTTTCATCAAGAGGTTCTTCAGTTCTTCTTCACTTTGTGCCATAAGGGTGGTGTCATCTGCATATCTGAGGTTACTGATATTTCTCCTGGCAATCTTGCACATAGATGGGATTAAAAATATCAGAGCAGTCTGCAGTAATAATAAGGACAAAGCCCCAAGCAAAGGATGGTGTTTTTATTTCTATGCAGGCTTCAAGTTCCTCTTAGAACGTAACTAAATAAACATTTTCGTCAAACTTTGTCTTTAAAGGGGCTTCCCTGGTGGCTCAGTGGTAAAGAATCTGCCTGCCAAGCAGGAGATGGGTTCAATCCCTGGGTCAGGAAGATTCCCTGGAGGAGGAAATGGCAATCATCTCCAGCATTCTTGCTTGGGAAATCCCATGGACAGAGGAACCTGGTGGGCTACAGTCCATAGGGTCACAAAAGAGTCAAACACCACTTAGCAACTAAACAACCACAACATGTCTTGAAAATGACGAATGGGAAGGATTGTGCCAAGAATGCCATTTTTAAAACTCTATCCTTTGCTCAGGGTTTTGTCCTTACTGTAGACTGCCTGATATTTCTTACCCCATCTATGGAATAAACGTGTTTACAAGAGTGAAGTGATTCATACACACTTGTTTTCCAATTTCCTTTGAGGCAATGGATAGAGAAACATTATTTCCTGGATCTGCTCTGTCCTGCCATCATTTATCTCTCCAGGTCCGACTGGAACGTGAAAACACCCTCTCTGGATGCAGGTCTGTAATCACGGTCTGTTCTTGACCACGTGGTCCTTCTGTTGGACGGGTAGGACTGGAAGTAAAACTAAGGCAGGAATGGTTGCTCTTTCAAGTAAGTTCCCTTCCCAAGGGCTCTATCTGTGGTACAGCGTCACCCAGGGACCAGAAACGCTCCGCCCCCAAGGGGGTCCATCCCGGGGGACTAGGCTGTGCTGAGTGTCAGTTTTATCTGTTTTTAAATAGAGACATCAAACTTGCCCTCCCACCTCATTGAAGATCCAATGAGAAAAGACAAATGAAAGCACCGTGGAAACTGCAAAACATTAACCCCTGTCACAGCCACTAGGCGTTGAGCATCTCCAAGGAAACGTGCATGGTACCAGATGCTTTGCAGCCACGATAGGATCGTTTTTAAAACTCAGAACATTTGCCAAAATTCATCAGCTATAGAGTGGGAGAGGCAAGTAATTTCAGGTTCAAAGCTCAGGCTCTCTTCACTAAAATCCTCCAGATATAGGCTCGTATTTTCGGCCATACCCAGGATGAAGAGCTGTTTAAAGTTCTTAACAACGGCAGATGGGACAACAGTGACTAATCACAACTTCAGAACAGCTGGCGGAGAAGCACAAGGCTCTGTGCCCCATTTTAGAACAGGCCCCAAACTGCCTGGCAAATCCACGGGCCCTGTTCATTAGGAGGAATGTTGCTGCATAATATAGAAGAGGAAGATGGAAGTGTTTAGGACAACAGAGTAGGATCTGGAATTCCGGACATAGCCAGAGATGCTGGAATATTCTTTACCCAAAATTCTGTCTTCATATTATTGCATAGATGCGCAAATGATAAACAACGTGGAAAAATAGGACTTGATTGTTGAAAACTGCTAAACAGCAACAGAAAAAAAATGTAAGGAATGCAAAGAAGTCTTTTTCCACTGGGGCTAAAATGTTTTCTTTAGATTTTGAAAACAGTTCTATTTATCACCTGAAGACAGACATGTGTTCGACTCTAGAAAAATTCTGAAACTCCTGCTTTCTGCCCAAGAAAGGCCCGGCTGCTTCTCATCAGCTCCTGCACTGCAGTCATCCTGGGATCTCCTTTCTGCAGGCCCCTGGGGAGCCCTTAATCCCGTCTCCCATCTGTTGGGTTTCCTGCTTCTGGGTCCTAGTTCTCTCCTGATTACTCCTCCTTTGCGGACGTACTAAGTTGCTTCCGTCCTGTCTGACTCTTTGTGACCCCATGGACTGCAGCACACCAGGCTTCCCTGCCCATCCCCAACTCCCAAAGCTTGCTCAAACTTATGTCCTTTGAGTTGGTGATGCTATCCAACCATCTCATCCTCTGTCATCCCCTCTTCCTCCTGCCTTCAATCTTTCCCGGCATCAGGGCCTTTTCCAGTGAGTCAGTTCTTCACATCAGGTGGCCAGAATATTGGAGTTTCAGCTTCAGCATCAGTCCTTCTAGTGAATATTCAGGACTGATTTCCTTTAAGATTGACAAAGCTCCTCCTTTGGGTGAAGCATATTTTTCTGTAAGCATCCTGAGATAATGTGCCTGTTGGAGTAAACATTTTGAGACCTTGCTTATCTAAAAATGTCTTTTTGCTCCCCTTTAAAAATAACTTTTTATAGTTTGGGTGTAAAATTCTAGTTTGGGAACTATATTCCTTTGGAATTTTGTTTCCTAACTTCCAATATTGCTATTAAGCCACCCAGGAGCATTCTGATTCTTCGTCCATTGCATGACACCTCTTCTTGATTTCTGGTTTCTGGAAATCTTTAGGCTCAAAATTTTCTCATCCGGGTGTCAATTTTGTTTCTTTCACATTCGTTTTGCTAAGCATTCAGTGGGCTGTGCATGTCCTCCATTTCTGAGAAATTACCTTAAATTGTCTTACTCATAATTTCCCCCACTTCATTTTCTCTGTTCTTGCCTCCCCAAACTCTTAAAATTCAGATGTGGGACCTCCTGGGTTGATACTCTAATTTTCATGTTTTTTACTCATTTTTGAAAATGTGTTTGTCTTTTCTGTTCTGTGTGCTACCATATTTCCTTAACCTTCCCTTCTATTGAATGTTTCATTTTGGCTCCAGTATTTCCCATTCCAAAGATACTCCCTGTGTCTCCTGAGTGTTCCATTTGTAGAGCGCCCTGCAGTTCCTTCTCCTATCTCTGAGGTTGTTAACAGCAGAGGTTTCTGTTCACTGTTTTCTTCTGCTCCCTGCGTTGTCATGGTTTCTCGGTCTTTCTCTTGCTGTAGCCACAGTTATTTAATGAGCTAGAGATGACCTCGGTGTGTTTTACTTCTTCACAGGAGGCTCCAAGCCCACCAGCCCTTAACACAAATCCTCACAAATCCCATTGCTTTAAATATAGCCCAAAGAAGGATATATTTAGCCACCTGAGCCTGCCTGCTTTACAAAAGGGCACTCAACATCAGCTCCCGGTAGATAAGACAAAGCCCAGAGCGATAAAAACCCCAAACTTGCTGCTGCCCTTCAGGGTTCTCTGACCCAGAAACTCCCCACTGGACTCCTGAGTGACATCACCGAGACACACAAGTCCCGTCTGCGATTGCCCTGTCTCCTGGAAGTTCCCTCGCCCTGTTCCCTCTCTGGGTGCTGCAGCTGTTCCTGTAAGGTCTCCCGCTAGGCCTTCAGCTGTCTGTAAGGTCCTTTTCAAGCAGTCGTGACCAAGCCCTTCCCAGTAAAGCCTGTTCTGTGATCCTGTCTCATCTTGGTCCTGTCTCTTCCTTGATCAACCCCGAAGTTTTCAACCTCACCAGACCTAAAGATGGGGCTTTCCTCACACATTCCGGCGGTCCACTCACAGGCCTCCTGGGCTCTGGGTGTGGGCAGGCCTCGTCCACCTTGAGCGTCCCTTTGAAGATCTGGTGGGAACTAGAGTCCTACGGTCAGCATCGAGATAACAGCTCTTGGTCAGTTTCTCCAGGGAAAAATCCTCCAGCCTCCCTCCTGAGGAGTCCAAGCCTGGCTGCCAGTACTCCGCATGCCAGGGGAGGAAAGGACTTGACGCTTGAAGGGTGGAGGGTGAAGGGCAAGGCCACTCTCATCCACCGACGGGTCTGAGAGCCCACACCCCTCAGCTACCAACTAGACCCAGCTGGACTGAGGCCACCAGGCACAGCTGAGGCGTGGCTGCCGTACAGAAACCAAGGACTTAAACAAATGTCTACTTCCCCAGTGATGAGACCTCCCCACAAGCCTCTGTGTCGCAGACACATGGGTTTTTCTTAGGACAGGAGATCACGAACTTCTCTAAAGGGCCAGACAGCAAAGATTTTAGGCTTTGCAGGCCGCGTGGTTGATGTCACAACTATTCAACTCTGCCATCATAGTGCAAAAGCAACTCTGTCAACGAAGAAGCGTGGTTTCCTTCCAAAATCACTTGATTTATGGACACTGAAATTTGAATTTAATATAATTTCACATCATGAACAATAATCTTTCTTTTGACTTTTTCCCCAACCATTTAGAAACATAAAATTCTTAAATACATAAAATAGACAACCAACAAGAACCTGCTATATAGCACAGGGAACTCTACTTAAAATTCTGTGATAACCTATATGGGAAAAGAATCTGAAAAAGAATGAATATATGTATAACTGAATCACTTTCCTGTACACTTGAAACTAACACAACATTGCAGAGCAACTATACTACAACAAAATTTTAAAAAAAAATTTTTTTAATAAAACCCCCAAAATAAATAAATAAAAGCCATAAAATTCTTAGATTTCTAACTCTACCTAAAAGTGGCAAGCCGCACTTGGCCCAGTGTCAGAAGCTTGTCCATCCCTGTCCTAGAACATCGTGGTCGAGAGTTTATTGTCAAAGTCCTCTGAACCTTTCTTCCTCCTCTGCCTAGAATGCTCCCAGGGCTGATTTTTGTAGGTAGAAGAGTTACTGGTTCTCTCTCTCTCTCCTCCCCCTCGTGCAGCATCTAAGATGTGCCATGAAAATGCAGACACTTATGAATTGCCCTGGAGTGGAAAAGGTGGTGACAGCAATTCCAGGAGTTCCTGCCAAGTTCTACCCTGGGTGGAACAAGTTGTTGATTGTTTCTGTCCCTGGATTTTACCCAAGGTGATACAGGAGTCCAGGGAGAGGAGAGGAGATGGCTGGGGGAGGTGGGGGCCCTGAGGCAGAGCTTGTGAGTCAGAACCTCTGTCTCCAGCAAGAAAGGTGGTTTTCAGTAAGCCAGAACTTTCTAATCTCAGTTTTCAAATCAGCAAGGAATCCTCCATTGCAGGGGCAGAATGGGGATTTGGCAGAGAAAAAAGCTGCTTCTGCCACTCCTTTTTTTAAAATTAATTTTTATTGGAATATGTTGATTTACAACGTCATGTTAATTTCTGCTGTACAGCAAAATGAATCAGTTATACGTGTATCCACTCTTAGATTCTATTCCCATGTAGGTCATTACAGAGTATTAAGTAGAGTTCCCTGTGCTATACAGTAGGTTCTTATTAGTTACCTATTTTATATATAGGCTTGTGTATATGTCAGTCCCAATCTCCTGATTCTGAATGTGCATGTTGAGGGTAAATCAGGTCTACTTGCTGAGCCTCAGTTCCTCTGTCTCTAAAATGAAGATTGGCATTCCCTACCTCATTGGGTAGTCCTGTGGTTTACTTCCTAAAATTCCCATCACATCAAGGGAGCTCAATGGCAGTATAGTTCCAATTTATCTAGACAAGGAAACTCAGAGAGGTTAAGGCAGCATTCCAAAGGCACACAGCTCACTAAAGGGTGGTGGCAGGAATCCAATTTATTTTCTCAACTCTCCACCGATATTCTTTCTTCGACCCTGCACTCCGAGAAGAGGAGGCCTTAGTTCTTTTTCTTACCATACCTGAAATTCTACAGTAGGGAAGGCGTCAGGGCTGAGAACATCAGGTCTGCTCCACCCTACTTTCTCCCAGCCGCGCCCGCCACCCCCCTTGGTTTCTGCTGCAGGGGACAGACCCTCTCCTCCCTCAGTCAGACACTGGGCAAAGCGGCCGCTCTGCACCACACAGCTCAGTATGGATGGGCCTCACCTCTCCGCCACCTCCCCTCTCCCGGCATCTCATCCCCACCGCCTTCCTGAGGCCGGCTCCCTTCCCCTGGACAGCTACAAAGATTCTTTGTAAAGTATTTATTACACGCAGAGGAGTGAGAACCAGGGCCTGGCTGCACTCAAACCACCGGGGCCCCCAGCCCTGTTTACATAAAGACAGGAGCCAAGACAGGTGACCCTGTTGCCCTGGGGGCAGGAGAGAGGGCGGGCGACTGAAAACTGAACCCAAGTCCAGACCCCAGGCTCGGGCTCCTGGTTTCTGGGCTACGTCCCACAGGAGCGGCGCCTCCGCGCCGTTACCCAGGGAGGCCTGTTTACTCGGCTGGGTGAGAGTTGTTTGCACAGGGAGGGAGTCATAGTGCCATCTGGTTGTTCTCTGGCTGAGTGGGGGCGGGGGTCCTTCGCAGGTCAGGCCTCATCTGCGTTCCAGGGCCTCTGAGCAAGCAGTCCCCTGACCACAGTCTTTTGGAGACGCTTGTTGCTGCGGCCAGCACAGCAGGTAGGGATCGAAAGTGGTTGACACACAGTTTGGGAAAAAGAAACTAGAGGCAAAATTAAAGTTTAAAGATGGGACCGGGGGACTCAAGACTCCTTGGGTCAAGAGCCCTGTTCCTCAGAGCCACATCACTTTTATCTAGTGTCTTGGCAAGTAGCAAGGTTCTGTTGTGCTACCATGAAGTCAGCCTCCTGTGTCCCTGGACACCTGTCCCATTTTATTGATTACTTTAAACTATCTGTTGTTTTCTTGTACAAGGGCTATCGCCTAGCTGGAGGTCATAGACTCGCATATGCCTTGGGAAAACATCCTGGTGTGTGCACAAGCAGCGCTCTGAACTTGCGCAGACCTGCCGTTCCAAGGTCCACACTATGTTTTTCCTTAGCTTAGCAGGGCATGACAACCCCAGCTGATCAACCTGATGTACTTTTATCTGGGTTATGCTGTATTGCTATATTTTGCTTTTATTATTTTCCCATGGTGATTTTCTCATGGCTTAGCCAGAGCAACAGGTGGCTGACTGTTAACCCCTGCATATCCCCCTTTTTGTTTTTGTAGCAGAAGATATGTTGATCTTGCAACTTCTTTCTTCATTAGTTTTTGGAGGGTTTTTTGCATGCATCTGAGGACTATTGTTAGTTTCCTCATCTGTATGAGTTTGGGCTCCCCAATATACTCTGAGATTTTTGTGTATGTCTGGAGATAGTCTTTTTTGGACCTTGGTGAGGCTGTTCAGAACCCAAATGTCTCCAATTCCTGGAGGGACGAGACAAAAAAGAAAAATGTTTTAATTTTACCCACAGGTATAAATCACAAAATTCTTTTAAACCATCAGTGACTTGAGGAGAAGAGTTTTTTAATAGCTGAAAACAAAGATTAGAAGCCAGTAATATGTCAGACAAAAAGTCAAGAAAATTATAGTCATATTTAGCAGTCTGTTCAATCTCATATAGCCAAGAGGTCCTTGCCTGGTGACAAAGGATATCCATGAAGGTGATAGTCTCCAAGAAGCTCATGAAATTTTTGCCAGTGTCTGTGCAAACTGTCCAGCAAAGTGGGTGCCCTGATCACTGGAGATTGCAGAAAATGTATTTTAGCCATTTTTTCCCATTGTGAGATATTAACCCTACAGCCAGGAAAGGCTTTATCCTATCAAATAAAAGTGAGGTTTGTCAGGGGGCCAGGAAAAGCCAAGCGGCCGTCTTGGACTTCCCATAGCCCTGACTGGTTTATAGCCATTGTTTATCCATTTCAAACTTTCTGATGAGGGGTTAATTTTATAGAAGCAGAATGAGCTTTGTCTATGTGTGCCATAGTTTCCAAAGATCATTGTGAAATAACACTCATTGATTTTATCAAAGTAACAAAAGATTTTAAAAGCAAGTATGAATCACTTAAAGACAAATTTACATAGTCTGTTATCAAAAGCCATATTTCAAGAAAACTTTGCTTTTTAACAGGAAGAGAAAATCAAATTCCAGATTGGTACCAGCTTATATTCATTGTGAAACAATAGTTATTCACTTAGTCAAAGTAACAATAAAAGATTTCAAAGGCAGTTTAATGTCTTAAGAAATTTGTATCATGCACAAAACTCTGGTCCACTTGCCACAAACCTTTTTTATACTTCTGTGTTCATCACTCTATTTGCCCATTCAGAGAACAGCCACCTGTAAGTTCAGATGTATTTCCCTTTTCTTTAATAGAATGTAATTCCATTCCTTATACCTTTTTATTAAAAACACACGTCTTTCAGCAACCATGAACTGTACTTCATATCATCATTTTGTAGACTGGTAAATATAACTCACCCAAAGCTATGTCATTTGCAAAAGTATCTTCACAAAGTCAATAAATAAACATTTATACCAGGTATCAATTCAATAGTGAATATTTCCCAGTTCACAGAAGCCTGAAATTTGTTTTAGTTTAATTTTTGGAATTTAAATTTTTTGATTCGTAAGCACTTACTTCTCTTTAGGCCAATTAAATAGAGCTCATTGACCAATTAGCCTTTAGCAGTTTTGTCCAAGAACGAAGACACACAGTGAGACACACATAAATAGAGATCTCATCCTTTTCTGTTGGATATTTAAAATGTCTCGTTTTTTTTGTTTGATATTTGAAATGTCTCTTTGCCCCTTCTTTTTTTCTTGGTTTGAGTTCTACCAATTTGTTTATGGCTGGAGTCCCAGATAGAGTGGGTTGTGTATCCCAAGGATATGATAAGAGTTAACTTTAGGTTTTTTCCCAGGTCTGTTTTTGTTTCTCAGGCAGAATTGGAGCTCCAAAAAAGTATTTTAACAAGCCAACTTTTTTTTTAATTGCACATGCAAGAAGAACCGGTTTTTCAACTTCAAAAAAGATTTTATTTTAACCAGTTTTTTTCCAAAGTCTAAAGAATATCATGGCCATTCAGTGTCAAAAATGTCATCTCTCTTTTTTGTACTCGTAGTTTCATAGCTAAACTTTAAACCAGAGAGTGTTCTAGTTGGCTTTGATGACAGGGGTAAACTGATAAGGTGTTGTCCCAGCAAGGATTGCCTCTCTGGGGAGGTGAGGTCTTCTCTTAAAGTAAAGAAAGCCTGTCCTTTAACCTCTATTTTCTCCCAGGCTCTTATGCAGTATTGCCTCACCTGTTCTATAGCCTTATCTTCCATAAGCACTTGATCTTGAGTTCTCCCCCAATTTCCACTGCCTATCAGTTGATCTAAAGAGATGGGGATCTGTCTGGCTTGGTCACAAGCCACCATAATCAAATGGGAACCCTCAGCTAGTCCCTGCACTATTTCCAAGGTAAAAGGAGAATTTACTTCATAATTTTGAACAGCTTGCTTAAGTTCCATTAGTATTTTGGAGGGAATCTGTTTGTACACAGCCTCATATGCCCCATTAGGATTATTAGGATCTTTCCAGGAGCTACTCGTTCCTGTACTGTCATTGGAAATGTCATGGTCATAGCTTCTAAGTCACCCTCCTGTTGAGCCCACCAAACACTTTTCTGGAGGGGTAACAGAACTGTTGTCTGTGGCAAGGAAGGAAAAGCTTGAGTCACTCGAGAAGGAGGAAGAGGAGGTAAAGGAAATTCGTCCTCCCCAAAGGTGCAGTTTCGCTCTTGGTGATTTTTTGGGGCTCCAAAATCACTGCAGATGGTGACTGCAGCCATGAAATTAAAAGATGCTTGCTCCTTGGAAGGAAAGTTATGACCAACCTAGACAGCATATTGAAAAGCAGAGACATTACTTAACCAACAAAGGTCCATCTAGTCAAAGCTATGGTTTTTCCAGTGGTCATGTATGGATGTGAGAGTTGGACTATAAAGAAAGCTGAGTGCCAAAGAATTGATGCTTTTGAACTGTGGTGTTGGAGAAGACTCTTGAGAGTCCCTTGGACTGCAAGGAGATCCAACCAGTCCATCCTAAAGGAGATCAGTCCTGAATATTCATTGAAGGACTGATGCTGAAGCTCCAATACTTTGGCCACCTGATGTGAATAACTGACTCATTGGAAAAGACCCTGATGCTGGGAAAGATTGAAGGCAGGAGGAGAAGGGGACGACAGAGGATGAGATGGTTGGGTGGCATCACTGACTTAATGGACATGAGTTTGAATAAACTCTGGAAATTGGTGATGGACAGGGAGGCCTGGCATGCTGCAGTCCACGGGGTCACAAAGAGTCAGACACGACTGAGTGACTGAACTGAACTGAAGCAAAGGTGCAGTTTCGCTCTCGGTGATCCTTCACTTTCGAGCCCCACGTTGGGCGCCACTTGCTACAGCCAGCACAGCAGGTAGGGATCGAAAGTGGTCGACACACAGTTTGGCAAAAACAAAAAGGGACAGAATTAAAGTTTTAAAGATGGGCCCATGGGACTCAAGACCTCTTGGGTCAAGAGCCCTGTTCCTTGGAGCCACGTCGCTTTTATTTAGCGTGCTGGCAAGCAGAAAGGATCTGTTGTGCTTCCATGAAGTCAGCCTCCTGTGTCCCTGGTCACGTCTCCCATTTTATTGATTACTTTAAACTACCTTTGTTATTTGCTTGTACAAGGGCTATCGCCTAGCTGGAGGTCATAGACCCGCATATGCCTTGGGAAAACATCTTGGTGTGTGCACAAGCAGTGTTCTGAATTTGCGCTGACCCAGCGTTCCAAGGTCCACACTGTTTTTCCTTAGCTTAGCAGGGCATGACAACCCCAACTGATCGACCCGATGTACTTTTATTTGGGTTTTGCTGTATTGCGGTATTTTGCTTTTATTCTTTTCCCATGGTGATTTTCTCATGGCTTAGCCGGAGCAACAGATGGCTGACTGTTAACCCCTGCAGCTTGTCATTCCTTTGAGAGCGAATATGGCGAATTGGGAAAATTCTCAAAACAGTGCTAACTTTTCCCCCTGTAATTCATACCCACACCAAATAAATCATCTTGGACTTTTCAAGGTGGGAAGAAATGCAGTTTTCAGCACTCAAGGAATGGTGATGTTTAGCACCATAAGGTACTTTGCAGTCAGCAAAGTATTGTCATTTCCCCATTTCACATGACCTTCAAGACAGCACAGAGGTGGGAAGCTGTGATCAAAGTCATCCTGTTTTACAGATGAGGACCTGACAAGTAGAGTCAAGTTACTGCCACGAAATCACACATGCAACGAGAGGCAGCAGCCCAGTGACTGCAGATGATACTCCTTTTCTACTCTGTCTCTGCCTCCCGCTTGGCTGCTAAACAAGCTATGCAGAGAGCTTGTTCCTATATGTAACGGCCTTCCAGGTGGCTCTGGGGAGAGCTGCAGGGCACTGTGTCCAGACCCTGGAGTCTGTCCATGGGTACCACCAGTGGGGCGTTCCCTGGGCACCAGATGGAGCTTTATGTGGACCAGTCATATGAAGCCACATGTAACCTACACACTCTTGTTCAGTTCGGTTCAGTTGCTCAGTCATGTCTGACTCTTTGACCCCATGAACTGCAGCACGCCAGGCCTCCCTGTCCATCACCAATTCCCAGAGTTTATTCAAACTCATGTCCATTGAGTTGGTGATGTCATCCAACCATCTCATCCTCTGCTGTCCCCTTCTCCTCCTGCCCTCAATCATTCCCAGCATCAGGGTCTTTTCCAATGAGTCAGTTATTCACATCAGGTGGCCAAAGTATTGGAGTTTCAGCTTCAGCATCAGTCCTTCAATGAATATTTAGGACTGATTTCCTTTAGGATGGACTGGTTGGATCTTCTTGCTCTCCAAGGGACTCTCAAGAGTCTTCTCCAACACCACAGTTCAAAAGCATCAATTCTTTGGCACTCAGCTTTCTTTATAGTCCAACTCTCACATCCATATATGACCACTGGAAAAATCATAGCCTTGACTAGACAGACCTTTGTTGGCAAAGTAATGTCTCTGCTTTTTAATATGCTGTCTAGGTTGGTCATAACTTTTCTTCCAAGGAGAAAGTGTCTTTTAATTTCATGGCATGATTTCATCTGCACTGATTTTGGAGCCCAAGAAAATAAAGTCTCTCACTGTTTCCATTGTTTCCCCATCTATTTGCCATGAAGTGATGGGACTGGATGCCATGATCTTAGTTTTCTGAATGTTGAGTTTTAAGCCAAACTTTTCACTCTCTCTTTCACTTTCATCAAGAGACTCTTCAGTTCTTCTTCACTTTCTGCCATAAGGGCGGTATCATCTGCATATCTGAGGTTATTGATATTTCTCCCGGCAATCTTGATTCCAGCTTGTGCTTCATCCAGCCCGGCATTTCACATGACATACTTGGCATACAAATTAAATAAGCAGGGTGACAATATACAGCCTTGACATACTCCTTTCCCGATTTGGAACCAGTCTGTTGTTCCATGTCCAGTTCTGTTGCTTCCTGACCTGCACACAGATTTCTCAGGAGGCGAGTCAGATGGTCTGGTATTCCCATCTCTTGAAGAGGTTTCCACAGTTTGTTGTAATCCGCACAAAGGCTTTGGCATAGTCAATAAATACAAAGTCAAGTGGGCCTTAGGAAGCATCACTACGAACAAAGCTAGTGGAGGTGATGGAATTCCAGTCAAGCTATTTCAAATCCTAAAAGATGATGCTGTGAAAGTGCTGCACTCAATATGCCAGCAAATTTGGAAAACTCAGCAGTGGCCACAGGACTGGAAAAGGTCAGTTTTCATTCCAATCCCAAAGAAAGGCAATGCCAAAGGATGTTCAAACTACTGCACAATTGCACTCATCTCACATGCTAGCAAAGTAATGCTCAAAATTCTCCAAGCCAGGCTTCAATAGTACGTGAACTGTGAATTTCCAGATGTTCAAACTGGATTTAGAGAAGGCTGAGGAACCAGAGATCAAATTGCTGACGTCCTTTGAATCATTGAAAAAGCAAGAGAGTTCCAGAAAAACATCTGTTTCTGTTTTATTGACTGTGCCAAAGCCTTTGCCTGTGTGGATCACACACTCTTGTACCACCAGCGAAATGGTGGTGAGGGAACATGGTATGGGACTGCTGAAGTTTCCTCCAAGTTCATTTGTCCCTGCTTCCTCTCTGCCTTATCTCCCTGAATTAAAACTGTGGGTTTCTACCTGAAGCCGTGACCTGAGTTCCAAGAACGGTCCCAGCTCCTTCTTCCTGTTCTTTATCTTCCCTTTTTAACCCCAGACACCAAACCCACCCAATAGGCATCACTCCCAGCTGCCTCCCCTTTCTCTCTCCACCGCTGTCCCTTCAGTCCAGCTGCCCTGCTCCATCCAAATTGCTTTGACCTGTGAAGTCGATTGAAACTTCTCAGCTCTGCTCCCGCCCCTGTTAGCCCAGCCCCAGCACCTGACTCTGCACCTGACCAGCCTCACCTCCTGGGCTTTCCCCTCCCTGTCAAATCCTATCTCCCCTTCTCCTCACCAATCCATCCTTCAGTGACTACTTTTCTGCCAACTGATGTGCAACTCTGTCTTTACAGCTTGCCAAGTACAGTTGCCTTTGTGCATGTACAAACATTCTTACCAAGTCTCATTTAGAAGTTAGTTTTTCCTCCCTGCTGGATCTCTTCTCATCTCCTGCCTAAACTACTACTGGTTTGGGGTGGTGTTGGGGGCGGGGGGCAGATGTGGGAATTTTGCTTGTAGGTTTTGAGTTTTTTTGTTCGTTTGTCTTTGCCTTCAGTACGCCTGAGTTCTGCCTGCCTTTAAAAAAAAAATTGGCCACACTGTGTGGCATGCAGTATCTTAGTTCCCCAATCAGGGATCGAACCCTGGTCCCCTGCAGTGGAAGTGTGGAGTCTTAACCACTGGATTGCCAGGGAAGTCCCCTGCCATTGTTCCTTTAACCAACCTACATTAAGATCTTTCCCTACCTTCCTGACAAGTTGCTCTTTATAAACTTTCAAGTATTCTTCCTAACATGAAGACCTCACTTCCTTTCCTCCAAAAATTCTAATTAACCCTCTCCAATCTCTTCTTTCTCAACATTCAGAGCCTGTCAACAATCGTTAGAATATGACTCCTGGAAGGACTTCCCTGGTGGTCCAGTGGTTAAGAATCCACCTGCCAATGCAGGGAACATGGGTTCAGTCTCTGGCTGGGGAAGATCCCACATGCCTCAGAGCAACTAAGCCCATGCACCCCAACTGCTGAGCCTGTGCTCTAGAGCCTGAGAGCCACAACCAGTGAGCACCACGCCATAACATAATGAAGCCCGCACCTAGAGCTGGTGCATCGCAGCAAAGAGTAGCCCCTGCTTGCTACAACTAGAGAAGGCCCATATTGTAGCCATGATGACCCAGCACAGCCCCAAATAAGTAACTAAAGAAAGAAGTAAAAATAAATATTAAAAAAAGTGACTCCTGGAACCAGCAGCTCTAAGAATCAGGTGGCCATGAATGACCGTTCTCCCCATGACCAGTCACCCCGTGCCACCTGGGTGTGTTTACACATCCACACTTTGTCTCCTTACCCTGCAAGCTCCTTGTGGCAGTTAAGAGATCCTTTTCCTTTGTAAACTACACAGATGTTTAGAGGAAGCTCTGGATTCGTTTGGCTGCTTTCCAGTTTCTAGCCCAACTCAGACATGTCCTGTATCCTGTGTCCTATTACCTGTAGGTTTGGAGTTACATCAAAGGCAATTTGCAAGGGGTGGGGGAGGAGGCACTGTGTAAAAATTGAGAAACTTCAACTGAATATCCCATTTCTCTTTTTTCCTTGGAAGAATTAGCCTCTCTGGAAATTCTGAGTCCACACCCGGCTTGGCAGCAATAGCCTGAAGGGTGAATGCTTCCCTTGGCCAGAATGTGTGCTCAACAGATGGGCAACTCCCCACAGTCTCACTTTGAGCTCAGGTAACAGTTACATTTACCCCAGCCATTGGCTAGCCTGGCCCCTGTGGGCACTTGGGGGTAGGGTGGCTGGACATGCATAAAGAGAAATCGGTGTTCAATAGAATAAAAGTGTGGGACTTAGAGACAACAAGAAGAGAAGCTGCATGCATCACAGCTGACTGTGGAGCAGGCTTAGACAACCCCTTTTTCTTTTTTTTCCTAAGTAATTTTTTATTTGGGTATAGTTGTTAGTTTCTGCTGTATAGCAAAATGAATCAGTTATACATATACATACATCCATTCTTTTTTAGGTTCTATTCCATAGGTCATAACAGAGTATTGAGTAGAGTTCCCTGTGCCTGACAGAGACAATCCTTTTTTCTACTACCAGAGAGTTACCTTGGAAAGAGGCACCCCACAGAACCCTTAATTCTGTCCTGGGAAACCCGCAATCAGGCAGAGAAGTGTATTTATGCAGCTCTGAATATACGCATCACTTCACTTTGTATTTTGGTGACTCGTTCATTGGTCTAATGTCCCCACCAGATTGTAAACTTCTAGACTACCAGTGCAATGTCACTATCATATCCTCCAAAACAAGCATAATCCCTGATACATAATATATCATGATCAATGGCTATGAATAAATAAGTTCTGCCGTAATGCTGATGTAACTCAATAAATTAAGCAAGGTCAATGGAAGGACACTGGTCACCCTTCGGGTGTAAGTAACTTTGCTACAGCACAAAGATAAGAATTAAGCCTCTTTGGGGAGGAAATACGGTTATACATTTATCTGTAACTTATATTGTATATCAACTATATACTTCAATACAAAATAAATGTATTGAAGTATATAGTTGATATACAATATAAGTTACAGATCTATAGTGATCCACAGTTTTTAAAGGTTCTACTCCATTTATAGTTATGAAATATTGGCTATATTCCCTGGGTTGTGCAATATAACCTTGTAGCTTATTTTATACATAATCGTTTGTACCTTTTATTCCCCACCACTGTATTCCCTCTCTCCTTCTCTCTCCCCACTGTAATGATTAGTTTGTTCTCTGTATCTGTGAGTTTTTTTCTTTCATGTTACATTCACCAGTTTGTTGTATTTTTTAGATTCCACATATAAATGTTGTATTTTTTAAATTCCACATACAAATATCATACAGTATTTGTATTTCTCTGTCCCATTTATTTTACCTAGCATAATACTCTCCAAGTCCATTCATGTGGTTGCAGATGGCAAAATTCCATTCTTTTTTTGGCTGAGTAGTTTCCCATTTTGTATATCTACAAACACACACACACCACATCTTCTTAGCCCATTCACCTGTTAATGGACACTTAGATTGCTTCCATATCTTGGCAATTATAAATGATGTTTTTTATATATATGTATGTATGTATATATATAAATATTAATTCACTTGTCAGAATCTGTCCTACTTAAACAATCCAAAAGACATTTGCACAAAAATCTTCATTTAACTAATTCTTAACCTAGCAAAACTTTCAAAGTATTCAGCATGTCTAGAAATATAGGAATTACTAAATAATTAATGATACACTGCTTGATGGAATACTATATAGCTATTAAAATGATGCTTATCTATTCCGTGTACCAAAATTTTAAATGTCAGTGATATGATAATTAAGCTTTTTCAAGTAGTACACATAATTTCACATCAACCACATCCGGCTTTGCTAGGTGACAAGGAACCAAGTAAGACTCTTTTATTGGCAAGGAATTTATTGTAAGGACACACAGGGTAATAGGGAGACAGGGAACAATAACATCTGCAGCAAAGTTAAGCAATGCCCAGAATAGGGGCCTGAAGGTTATCCAGACGGTCACCTCCTCATGCCTTGGATTCTCAGTAGTGGGTGGCTGGGCTCCCCTCTGTGCACCTTGCCATGTGGTGCATCGGCCCTGAAGCTGCTGCTAACCCATGACACCCACAGCTTCGTGGCTTCTGTCACCTAATGCCTTCTGCTGATTGATTTCTGCTTGGCCAGGGTTTTCTGTTTGTCTCACATTTGAACTCCCCAAGAAAGGAGATCTAGATACTTTAGTTCCCTACTGTTCCATTCTTCAGAGCTCTCAGAACAGACCACCTCTGTAATTCCAGTGGCCAGCATATAAGCTGTGCTTCCAAAAAGTGCCTAAACCTGATCCCATCAATTCAGTCCAAAAAGTGGTCACACAGTATGAATGTGGCAGGTACTTCAAACATATCAGCCACCTATCCAATATAATCTATAGTTTTGAACCATGTTTAAAATAATAAATAAAAGCATATACATATGAAAGGGCTTCCCAAGTGGTGTTAGTGGTAAGGAACTCATCTGCTAATGCAGGAGATGTAAGAGACACTGGTTCCATTCCTGGGTTGGGAAGATCCCCTGAAGAGGGGCATGGCAACCCACTCCAGTATTCTTGCCTGGAGAATCTCATGGACAGAAGAGCCTGGTGGGCTACAGTCCATAGGGTCAAAAAGAGTTGGATATGACTGAAGCGACTTAGCACATACACCCACACAGACATATGAAAACAGATAGGAAAGAGATAAATCCATCATAGTTGGGTTAGGGTGGAAGGATTATAGGTGATTACTTTTCTCCATTTTGCACTTTTCCTTTAACGATACTGTAATTGACTTTTGGTTTTCAAATATTTTTTCAAAGTACTCTTCAAACTATAGGAGTCATGCAGCCAAGCTACTGAGTTCAGTCTCTCCCCAGAACTTGCCTTGGAATATGGAGCAAAGTCACAATCATTAAAGTCTGTGGGTGCTCTTGCTAAGCAGGTAGAGTATTACTTCTGCCTTATCTTGCCAGGTGAAGGCCATAATTGTTGTAGGTTGTGAAAGCACCTTAAAGGCAAAAGTGCCTGTTATTATTCTGAAAACTTCTTTTAAATTGCTATAATAGCATATGTCACATGAGCAGAACATAGAACCTTACGACTAGCTTGGGCATAGAAAGACGTCCTTTATCCACAAGCCAAGTATTTGAAAATACAACCCCCTCAATTGGCAGACACCTTCAGGGCTGGAGAGGAACTACCACCATAGTTTTGTGAAACTGAGCCACCCATGGCTTTACTTTGATCTCCTCTGTGTACATCGTGGAGAAGGCAATGGCACCCCACTCCAGTACTCTTGCCTGGAAAATCCCATGGACAGAGGAGCCTGGAAGGTTGCAGTCCATGGGGTCGCTAAGGGTCGGACACGACTGAGCGACTTCACTTTCACTTTTCACTTTCATGCATTGGAGAAGGAACCCACTCCAGTCTTCTTGCCTGGAGAATCCCAGGGACGGGGGAGCCTGGTGGGCTGCCGTCTATAGGGTCGCACAGAGTCGGACACGACTGAAGCGACTTAGCAGCAGCAGCAGTGTACATCGTTCTTTCAGCTCCTCTGCCACAAACATACAGTTACTAAGTATTATTGCTTGATAAAAACTCTAATTACTACAAGGACTGCCAGAGGTGAAAAAGGAGAAATCGAATTATCAGATGGACTGGTGTGAGTTGGACAGCCTGTTTATCCTTTCGTCCCCAGCCCTAACTTGGGGGCGCACAGGCTGCGGGAGGGGACCCCCAAACGCGGGAGGCTGCACCTGTGCAGTGGACACGTCCAGCATTGGGGAAACCGAGATGTCGAATCCTCCCACCCTCCTAGAGAGGACCCGGAAGCGCGGCGCAGTCCCGGAAGGCGAGGTGCTGACACACTTCCGGCCTTTGTGACTCATTGTGTCTGTGTCGAGGCGTCAGGAGGGCCCGGACCTGAGCGCGGCGCCCTTCGGCCGGCCTGAGCCCCAGAGTCAACTCCTTTTGCTCGCCCCCAGCCGCTCCCGGGGCTCACGGTGAGATTTGGGGCCGGCCTCTGAGGGAGCGGGCGGGGCTGCAGGGGTGTGTGCGTGGAGGTGGGCTCTGCAGCTGCGAACCTGGGGTCCTCTCCTGGCGGCCGGGGCGCCGCGAGCAGCGAGTCCGTACCCCTGTCCCCACCAAAGGCCGGGCTGTAGGCAGCGCCGTCCCCCGGGGCAGCCGACCCCGCCCCATCGGGGACCCGGGCAGGGAGGGGGCCTCTGTCCTTGGCAGGGGGTCCTGGGAGACCCGGGGGAACGGCTGTCTGCGGGTCCCTTCCGGGCCCTCAACTGCAATGTCGTCGTCTTCGCTTGACGTTTTTGCAAACCGGGTCACGAGCGAACCGACCCCTGTTGGATTTTTTTTCTTCTCTGCCTTAGTCGCCATTTGCTTTAATTCTCGTGAGGTATTTTTTTAATTTTCGGGGTCCTTGAAGGACCTCCAGGTGAAAAATGCGGAAGGCTGAGAAACGGACACGTTTCAAGATGCCGAATACGTGTTTCCAGATCACCTGCTTCTCCCCACCCTGTTCCCCGAGCGGTGATTAAAGAGCGTCTGAAGCCTAGTCTGAGTGGATGAAGAAGTGATCTGGTCTAATAGAGATGATACGTACGTCCCACTCTCAGCTTTAGGGGATATTTCGAAGGCTTTGAAAACGAGCTGTCCGGAAGATTAGGTGCGTTTTTTATTTCTGGGTAGTATTACTCTGCCTGACTTGGAAGGGTGAAGAGTGAAAGAATTTGGAAATTGCACGGGACCATTAGGAGACTGATTAACTGAGTGACCTTGGATAAGACAGGACACTTTGCCAACTCTCGGTTCTGTCATCCATCAGATTAGGTTTTCTCCAAAGGCCTCTCCAACTTTGAGATTATTTGCTTTAGTCAGTGTAATTGAAAAATTCAGCTACAGTTCAGCCTGACACTGCCCCCTGCCCTCCCCTTCCTACAGTGCCTCCAGTACACAATAAGATACTTTCACTATAGAGAGTGGCTGTTACATGGCCTGGGACCAAAGAAAGCATTTATTGTACAGACCATTGCTAGGCGGATTGGAGGTGGTCAATAAATACTTGTTGAATTGAATTGTGGAGGATTCATTGTAACCAGTCAACAAAGCCCTGTTACTGTATTTGCCAGCCACATGTGGAGAAATAGTTTTATTATTTAGGGAATCATGATGATAATTTGCCCCAAAATGTTTCTCCATGTTTGTATTGTCTCTGAATTAATATGCACAATTCTTGTTCATTATTTCAGGCTGTTTTCACCAATCTTAAAATACAAACAGGGAGGCTCACTAATTAATAACCTTAGGCTTTTGCTGATTCTCTGCTTGATCTAAGCATTTAAATTTTTGCTAACTTTATACTGTATCTAAATACAGATGAGTGTTATGTTAAATCTTTCCTTTTTATTCTGAGTATCAGTATTCTTTTGGAATTCTCAGGATACCTAGTTATCTTTTAAAGGTAGCTTTTTCATGTTTTAAAACATTTCGGAGTGCTTCTCAAAAATGGGGAGGGTGCACTTTGTTTAAAATGTCAACACTATACCCTGGAAAAGATACTGGCCTGTTTAGAAAATAGCCTCTGAAATAAACTGAGCTTGTAACTCCAAGCCTTTCTTGTAAGAAAATCTTTTGTATTTACCTTTGGTGAAAACCAGTTACTGGGGATAATCTTATCTATATCGGATAGTGTGTCAGAATGGTTTGCAACTCAAAGGGACCCCAGAGGTAGTTTTCTGCTCCTCTGATCCTACCCTGCCCGCCGTTTGACAGGTAAAGATACTGGGTGTCAGAGAGGTTAAATAACTCACCCAGGGTCATGTAACTTACTCCTCATAGGAGACTAGAATTCAGTTGTTACAACTTGTGTTGCTTTCACTATAACAGGGTTTGTCCCGTTGCTTAAGCGAGTTTGGTGTGATGGTTGGAACCTGAACTGAGTCCCACAGAACTCATTTCAAATCCTGACTTAACCATTTAATTGCTCTGTGACCTTGGGTGTTACTTAACATCTATCAACCTTAGCTTCATTGTTATGCATTGTGACCATAATTATACCTACCTCCTAAGAGTGTTGTGTGAAATGCCTGGTACATAGACCAGTTAACATTGGTTCTTACTATTATGCCTGCTAGAGGCTTCTTGAATTGAACAGATGAGGGGTAAGTGGCATTTCAGCTTAGCTCTAAAGGATAAGGAGGATTTGAAAAGGCAGGGAAGACTGGGAGGGAAATCCCAGGCATTATGATGTGAGAAAGGGAAGACAGTCAAAATATAAGACATTTAGGAAATACTGAGTAGAGTAATTTTGCTGGATGGAAAAGGTTCATGCAGGGAAGGGGAAGAAACTGATGGGAAATGAAGCTTGATGGGGAAGCTGGGACCAGGTGCTGGGGGCTGTTGGATTGGACGGCTCTATGGAGTTGTAAGAAGAAGAATCTGAGAGCAAGGTTGGAGATGAATTTTGAAGGGGAGGCAGAAAATGAAGGTAGGGCACCAAAGAGAAGAAGCCATTCTTCACAGAACTAGATAGAAAAATAAGTATGAACAAAGAACTGCATCTCCCTGGTGCTTGGAGATGAATGTACTTACGTAAGGGGAGAGGAATCAGAGATGAAATTCTCAGTCTGAGTGAATGAGATGTTCGTGGACCAGCTGATCCCTAGTTGCCACTGAAGGCAGTAAGATGACAAGGGGAGCTGAAATAGTTTAAGTTGTTCTTACTTCTTCTCTTCAATTTAACAGAATTAAGGTCTGCCCAGTTCTTTAGAAGAAGAGTCAACAAGAGTCCTTGTCCTCGAGGGGCTTAATGTTTGGTTGGGAAGTGGTGATAGAAACTCAGGTAATGGTAAGACAAGGAGAGCAGACATGCCTGACAGAGAAAGTCTTGAGAGCATTCAGATGAGGAAGATATCTTCTTTAATTTGGAATGTCAGGAAACAGTGTACATCTTGAAGGTGAGTGAAAATTTGACCAGTTGAGGTTGATAAAGGTGGGAGATTTGTCCTAGCAAAGAAGTAAAGATGCCAAGTCATACCCCAGGTTAATGGGTATTATGTTAACAGGAACGTTAATGGGTCGAATAGGCTGAAATAGAGGGAATCACTACTACTAAGAGAAAAGTAATGGAAGTGGAAGAGTCCAGTGGATTCACTGAGAGTAACTGGGGAAGGAGGGAATGACCAGCAGCAGACTTTGGCAATACTAAGTTGACCTTGGTATGTTGTTCATGTTGGAACAGGGAGAAATGGAAGCAAGACAGACTGGGTGGGGCTGAGGCACTGGTGTCGGCAGGAGATGTGGAGCCTGGATATTGGGATGGTGGAAGACGGCTCTGGGAGGCATCACTGGAAAAGATACTCTTTTTTCCACTTTTCTGAATGAAATGAAGGAGACCCAGCCTTACAGGAGTTATTTAGCCTCCCAGCTGAGAGAAAGCCAGCCAAAAGAGTGGTCTCTTGGACTCCCTGCCTGCTGCCTCTTTCTGTTCAGGTCCTGGCTCTTCTGATGCTCCAGCTCCGTGGGGCCGTTTCCTGGAAGCTGCCTTGTCAGCTGTCAGGTACCCCTTGGGGCTGCCCCAGCACGTGGAAACCTCCTTAGAACTGTTGGAACATCTGCTCTGTACTGTAATGATTTGTGTAAAAACGGGAATCGCAGTTCTCATCTTTTTATTCCCCTCAGTCTAGGCTGACACCATGTGTATTTGTGTTTAGTCACTGATTCATGTCTGACTCTTTTGCAACCTTGTGGACTGTAGCCCTCCAGGCTCCTCTGTCCATAGGATTTCCCAGGCAAGAATTTTGGAGTGGGTTGCCATTTCCTTTTCCGAGGGATCTTCCTGACCCAGGGATCAAACCCGAATCTCCTGCATTGGCAGGTGATTCTTGACCACAGTGCCGCCTGGGAAGCCCTTGCGTATGATAAATCTTCAGAAATGCTTAGGGAATTGAATACTTGTAACCAAGGACTTTCTAGATAAAGTTGCTCTGAAATTGAAAAACAAAATATATTTCCCCAGCAAGGGGGTGGAGTGCGAAACAAGTCTGAAGGAATGGATCAGTTCAGTTCAATCGCTCAGTTGTGTCCGACTTTTGTGACCCCACGGACTGCAGCATGCCAGGCTTCCCTGTCCATCACCAACTCCTGAAGCTTGCTCAGACTCGTGTCCATTGAGTTGGTGATGCCATCCAACCATCTCATCCTCTGTCGTCCCCTTCTCCTCCCACCTTCAATCATTCCCAGCATCAGGGTCTTTTCAAATGTGTCAGTTATTCGCATCAGGTGGCCAGAGTATTGGAGTTTCAGCTTCAGCATCAGTCCTTCCAACGAATATTCAGGACTGATTTCCTTCAGATGGACTGGTTGGATCTCCTTGCAGTCGAGGGGACTCTTTAAGAATCTTCTCCAACACCACAGTTCAAAAGCATCAATTCTTCAGCACTCAGCTTTCTTTATGGTCCAACTCTCACATCCATACATGACTACTGGAAAAATCATAGCTTTAACTAGACAGATCTTTGTCGGTAATGTCTCTGCTTTTTAATATGCTGTCTAAGTTGGTGATGGCTTTCCTTCCAAGGAGCAAGTGTCTTTTAATTTCATGGCTGCAGTCACCATCTGCAGTGATTTTGGAGCCCAAGAAAATAAAGTCTCTCACTATTTCCATTGTTTCCAAGTGATGGGACCAGATGTCATGATCTTCGTTTTCTGAATGTTGAGTTTTAAACCAGCTTTTTCACTCTCTTTCACTTTCATCAAGAGGCTCTTTAGTTCTTCTTTACTTTCTGCCATAAGGGTGATGTCATCTGCATATCTGAAGTTGTTGATATTTCTCCTGGCAATCTTGATTCCAGCTTGTGCTTCATCCAGCCCGGCATTTCTCATGATGTACTCTTCATAGAAGTTAAATAAGTAGGGTGACAATAAACAGCCTTGATGTACTCCTTTCCCACTTTGGAACCAGTTCAGTTCTAACTGTTGCTTCTTGACCTGCATACAGATTTCTCAGAAGGCAGGTAAAGTGGTCTGGTATTCCCATCTCTTTAAAAAGTTTCCACAGTTTGTTGTCATCCACACAGTCAAAGGCTTTAGCACAGTCAGTGAAGCAGAAGTAGATGTTCTTCTGGAATTCCCTTGCTTTTTAGAAGATGGTTTACAATAGGCCTTTTACCAGTTTAAAGTATTGGAGAAATGACTTAATTCCCACATTCTTTTTATATTTATGCAGAGAGCCTTTTTTAATGTAATGTTCTTTATTGTAATCATAAGCTGCTATTTTAATAATGATTTCTGGTTTTTATTAGGGACCAAAGAAAGAAAAATGAATCTGGTTATAAACCTCAAATTAAAATCATAATCTTTGTTTAGAACGGTCTTCTCCAAACTTTTCCAGTCACACAATCCTGTCAGTAAAAACTGTTTACAAAAGCTACATACATACATCATTATACCAGTGTTTTGTATAATTTTTAAAAAATACAGTAGTGCTTTTCTAAAATAATCTTGTGCTTTAAATGTACGTGATCCATTTTCCACCAAAATTACTAATAATTTTTTAGTGAAAGTCATGTAATTAAAAATGTTTTGTTAGTTTAAAACTATTGGCTTATCTCATTTTGATACAGCCAGATGCTGTGTCTAAAACTTATTGCTTATTTTGATGGCTGTAAGAGGTGAAAACGATGCCTCAACAAAGGTTTGTCAATTCAGATGAAAGAAATACATTTTTGCATCTGCTTAGTAACTCGTGATTGCTCCTGTCCACCAACCCTCTTCAGTTTTTGTTCTTGAAATTCAGCTTCTACATCTCCATTTTTCCATGCCCTTATATCACCTGTTCTTATGTTTTATAATTTTAACAAACAGGCTCAAGACCCACTAAAAATCCTCATTTGGAAGTTCTTAAAAAATTAGGGAATATTTCCAAGTTTTTAAAATGTGTAGACAATAAGGAGTTTCAAGGATGCTGAGTATCAGTTTTAGTGGTTAAAATTATGTAACAACCCACTAATAATTCCTTCCTCATACTTTTTTTTTTTTTTTTTTTTACTTTTTCACTTGTCGGTTGACTTCTTGTTAGATTTAGATCCACACTGGTTTTCACCTTCTAACCTGGCGGAGTTAGAGATTGCTCTGGATAGAAGCTTCAGCCGCCATTTTCTTGTTTGTGTGTGTTTGCCTTCTTAATGTCTCCCCTTCTAGTAGTTTCTCTGCAAGAATCTCTAAAGCTGCTTGCTCTTGTCTAAAATGTAGTTGATACATAGCATAAAGGTTAGTTTCAAGATACATAATGATTCAGTGTTTCTGTGTAATGCCAAGTGATCCCAATAAGTCCAGATAACATCTATCACCATAGTTACATTTTTTTCATTTGAAGAAAAATTTTAAGAACTTCTTTCAGCAGCTTTTGAATATGCAGCACAGCATTAACTGGAGTCGCCACGCTGTGACTCCACCCCAGGACTTATTTTACAACAGGAAGTGTGTGTCGTTTGACCTATTTTGCCCCTGCACCGCCCCCAGCCTGTCTCTTGTGAACATGTTCAGCGTTTAGACCAAGTGAGCTAGTTAGTATCCATTTGTACATTAGATGTGGTCTATTTTCTCTCACTTTTAAAATATGAATAGACCTTCTGATATTTTCCTTATTCAGAGTGGCTCATTTTGTACTGACCTAGGCACCCATAAAAAACATAGAAATATCTGAATGGTGGGTTACACATCCGGGCCTTCAGATCTGGCGTGAGTGTTGGCTCCACTAGGTAGGTTGCTCCTGAGTACACAGCCGAAGTCACCCACGCCACAGTCGCGTCATCTGTAAGAGGGTGCTCCAGGTTGTCCTGGGAGCTCGTACATGTGCCGCTGCAAGCCACCGCCTGGCACCCCTCTCTCAGCTCTCACCAGGCTGAGTGTGTAAACACATGATGTCATAACCTGCCTTCCCCTGGAAGGAGAGTGCTTGGACTCCAGCAGACACCCTGAGGGTAGAATTCGCCATTTGGGAGTTTGCTTGCAAAACCTTAATATCTGTAAAGTGACAGTGAAAACAGTTGGTACCAGGGACTTTTTTTTCCTTTACTATTCAGAGGCGTTTTTAATGCTTGGATGTGTAGCCTTGTATGAAGTATTAACCGCAAAGTATCACTTTCCATAAAGGTACCAGTAATTTTTTTTTTTTAACTCTTCAGAAATAGTACAGAAACAGATACCAGACATCTCACAGGACAGAAAGGAGAGCCCAAGAGCACAAACCCTGTTCGGATCAAGTCAGGTCCCTGAGCCTGAATGATGACTGCTGAGTCGAGGGAAGCCACAGGTCTGTCCCCGCAGGCTGCCCAGGAGAAGGACGGTATCGTGATAGTGAAGGTGGAAGAGGAGGATGAGGAGGAGCACATGTGGGGGCAGGACGCCAGCCTGCAGGAGTCTCCCCCGCCCGACCCAGAGGTCTTCCGCCAGCGCTTCAGGCACTTCTGTTACCAGAACACTTTCGGGCCTCGAGAGGCCCTGAGTCGACTGAAGGAACTTTGCCACCAGTGGCTGCGGCCCGAGATCCACACCAAGGAGCAGATCCTGGAGCTGCTGGTGCTCGAGCAGTTCCTCTCCATTCTGCCCCGGGAGCTCCAGGCCTGGCTGCAGGAGTACCGTCCTGACAGCGGGGAGGAGGCTGTGACCTTGCTGGAGGATCTGGAGCTGGATTTGTCAGGACAGCAGGTGAGGCAAGGCATGTGATGTGTGAGCAGCACGTGGACTTTGAGACTGGAGCAGAGAGAGAGTTACTGATTTAAAGCTTGGATTTATAGTCTTTGTGGTACTTAGATCCTGCTCCGCTTGGCTGTTAAAAAAAAGTATTCTGGCCCTGGCCCTCGCCCAGCCCCTGGCATACTTACTGTCTTTTTGTTTGTCTAAATTCCTGTTAAAAAGTAATTTACCCACAAGCCCAACCTGTTTGTCCTCAGGTCCCAGGTCAAGTTCATGGGCCTGAGATGCTCGCAAGGGGGATGGTGCCACTGGATCCAGTGCAGGAGTCGTCGAGCTTTGACCTTCCTCATGAGCCCACCCAGTCCCATTTCAAGCATTCATCTCGGAAACCCCGTCTGTTACAACCTCGAGGTAAGAGGCCAGGGTTCACGTGGGTTGTGAGGCGGGGACACGCCAGTCAGATGCGTCTGTGGTGCTGATGCCTGTAGTGGAGAAGCGTGTTTGTTTCTGTTGTCATTGCTACTATGTATCAGAGGAAACATAACCCGCAGACCAGTTTCATGAGTTAGTGTTACTGAGGAGGTAAGTGGAATGTGCATAATAAACTTGAGTGGACATTATATTATTTGTTGAATTGTTAGCATTCTGGGTATCTAGCAGACTTTTTATTAACAGGAAAGTCCTCAGAAGAGATGATATATATCCAGCACTCTGGTATGTCATACATTATCTTGAAAAGGATCGTTTTAAAATCGATTTTATTTGGGACTTCCCTGATGGCCCAGGGGTTAAGACTGCTTCCTCGGCACTGTTCAGTGCATGCTGAGGGAAACTGGATCCTCCATGCCACACAGCACAGCCGAAAAATAAATAAATTCATTTTCTTTCAAATGTATAAATACTGATTAACAGCACTCTTTTTCTAGGTTATTTTCAGAAATTCCAAAGAATGGGAAAAGGATGGAAAAAATGTTTTGGTTGAGGAACATGAGGCAAAAAAAAATCATTTCAGAGTCATATGAATAAAAATTAGTTTTTTTTCCCTTGAGGGAAATCTTAATGTATTTTATCCACTTTTAAAACCAAAGTAGGTGCATAGACTATCAGTAAATAATAACAACATGCTAAAAGAATGATTGTTCACGAGCTGATAAACACACAGTCCTCACCCAGTGTGTCTGTTGTGGTGACGTGCAGGGCAGGCGTGTAAAGCTGAAGGGGGCATCCTTTTCGGTGCGTTCTGGAGGGCAGCCAGCAGTCATAAGCTGGAGAAGCCCCGCCAACCAGCCAGATGCTGCGATGGTAGTCCACCACAGCCCACCCCTCCCGTTGCTTCCTCCTAGGGTGAAATCAGGAATGGAAAAGGATGTTCATGGTTTTAAATGCCAGATGAGGGCTTCAGATGATCAGTAACAGCGTTAGAAATTCTGGAATAGGTAGTTGTTACGTAGTAGATATGCACTTATTTTTAGTTTCCTCTTTGTGCTGATGATCTTCGACTGGTGTTTCCTCACTCTTGTAAGGTTGGAGTGCTAGGTACTTGATCTTTTTGGACACTTTGCTCTAGCTTTTAGTAATTCTGTTTCAG
>NW_011494780.1:104254-110648 GCF_000754665.1 Bison bison bison | reverse complement strand
CTAATATCTTTGCAATACAGTAACATCATCTGTTTACCAGTAACATTTCCAAATCTAACATTACTTGGCAAGGGAAGGTTTTGATTTTGCAGTCTCCTAAGAATTTTCCAGTTTTATACATGGCAGTTAGTGTGATCCTATATTGAATATGTCTTTTATTAGAAGAGTATCATCAACCCATGCCTTTATACGCTTGGAAATATCTCATCAGCATTCAGACCCTGTGAACGTTTGATCCAAAAACTGGTCAGGTGAGGGAGAAAGTAGAGGGGCAACAATTGGCAGAAACTTGAAACTAAGAAGAGCCCCTTCCTTCTCTGTTTCAAGACATTACTGCCAAAGATTTTTAAAACTTAATTTTTCACAACTGGATGGGAATCTGAAGTCCTAGTACACGTTCCTTGGACTGGAGAAGGTTAAATTATGAGCCAGACCTGACTCGAGCTGAGTGTTTCCTGCTTCTGTGGCTGGGAACAGGAGCCTGGTTCTGGTTCTGGTTCTGGCTCTGGCTCTGGCCTCTCAGCAGGGGACGTTAGGCAAGTTGCTTACCCTTTTAGGGCCTCTGTTTCACCTTCTGTGACTCCTTGTTCCTCCTGCTCAAGAACAGAAGTCTTGGGAAGACACAGCTTATGCTGGCCTTCTTACAGTCCCTGTAATTATCAGTTCTGTAGTTCCTCGTTGAACATCAGGCACTCTGGTACAGGAAAGAGGGTGCCCTGGGCCCTTATTTGAGAGGGACCCAGAGCAGAGCTGGCTTCACTCACAGCTCCTTTCTCCTCCTTCAGCTCTCCCTGCCACCCACGTTCCTGCCCCTCATCCTGAGGGGGCTCCCAGAGACCAGGCGATGGCATCTGCATTGTTCTCGGCAGATTCCCAGGTGAGCTGTGGGCCCCTCTGCCCTCCTGAGTCCCTGCCATCTGCCTCTTGCTGGGGCTCTTCTGGCGGTCTTCTCCCAAGGTGCTGGCTGTTGAAGCCCGGGCCCACAGAATAGCCCCCATTCCCCGAGAGTCCACTGGAGCCTAGCGTGGCTGCCTTTTCTTCCCAGCATCCTTTAGGTTTGCAGTCACCCTGACTGCAGGTTCGGGCAGTGGGACTGTCCCTGGGCTTTGGGGGAACTGAGTGTGGGGATCTCATGTTATTTCAGGCAATGGTGAAGATCGAGGACATGGCCGTGTCCCTCATCCTGGAGGAATGGGGATGTCAGAACCTGGCTCGGAGGAATCTCAATAGGGACACCAGGCAGGAGAATTATGGGAACGTGATTTCCCAGGGTAAGATGGGTGCAGGATTACTTGTGATAAGAGTGTATTGCTTCTTTTTCCAGTAGCTGTGGGATCTCTGATGTGTTAGACTATCGAGCCCCTTTGTTCAGACCAGATGGAGAAGGAGAACACTGTTTATTTCATCCCAAAGCCTGGCACTGGGCCTTCCTGACTGCACGTGGATTTCTTAGGTCTAGGTAGTTTTACCTCTAGGGAGTCTTTTGAAAGCAGAAGTAACTCTTGCGTTCTGATTCCCTACCTTTTCAACTACTCGGTCACCAGTGAGGATTCTGCTTCATTCCCTGCGGTTACAATTGAGATGCTGTTGTTGGAGTTGGGGAGTGTCTGTATTTTTTAGTGTAGAGGGCCAGGTGAACGAACGCTGACCATCAGTCTCATCCTAACCTGGGACCTGTTCCTGAACCCACCAGGCATCCTTCCACGGGTTTTCGGTCTTGCGTCCTACGAGCGCTGCTCCGCCAAAACTCTGTGTGTGTAATTCCATGACCTTATGCCTGTCCCTCCCTCAGGGTCAGGTTTCCTAGGTTCCAAACCTAATGGTGATCTTCTGTGAAGAGCTCTGGCTCCTGAGTGTGTAGTAAGAACAAAGAAGTTCTCAGAGGCATCAACCGGATATGACAAGGTGACGCAGCTGACAATCTCATTTGTCTCTGTTAGGTCTCAACCCCTGGGAGACTTCGCTGTAGGAAACTGTCAAATCAGTCCTGTCACAGGGAAGGCCCACTTCCTGAGACTTCTGCCTGGGGAGAGCAAGGGGAATGTGAATGAAGGGAGGATGTTACTACAGAAACTTCAAGTTTTGTTTTGAACCATAGGGTTAGCTGGGGTTCATTTTTTAATACTTGCTCTTTGGACGAGGTGAAAATTAAGCCAAAATACTGATCTGTGTTTGTGAGCTGCGTAGTACCCACCTGTTGCTAACTTAAAACATAGGGAACCATCCAGATCATCAAGGACCTAGGCTTGGAATTCAAAAGAATAGACCAGTTTGATTTTCCTTATGATTGGGTCAGTATTTACGGCAGTTTCATCACTAAAGTCAGGGGCTAGATACTCAGCTCCTTCAGTGGTTGTGTTGAGGTAGTGCACACCCACTTGGAAAGGTTTCTTAATGCCAAATAAGTGAAGAATAGATTTGGATTAGTTTGGTTTTTTCTCCTAGACAAACGTAAACATATAAAATAGTGTTTTTGTACTGAACAGTTTTTAGTCTCTGCTTAAAAACGGGGGCACACAGACTATAGCAGTCCGCAATAAAAACATATTCCAGGTTTTGCAGGTTGCTAAAATCAGAGATCAGCTCTGCGTTTGTAAAATCTTGTTTTCTTATATTACATCCTTTGTGAGCCATCTCCAGACATGTTTTCACTTTCTTTGTTCTTAGTGATTCTCAATCATCTGTCAGTGAAAGTTTCAGTTACATTTACTGATGCCCCAATCAGCTTCTCTCCCTCAGCCCTGTTACTTGAGCACATCACCTCTCTTCTCCCTGGTGGAGAGAAACCATGTCATGTGTCCCAAGATCCGCGTCACCTGCCAGACTGATTCTAATTTCATAAATACCAAGTTAAAACTGAAACTTTTTTTTTAATGTGTATTGATTCTTTCAAATTAATTATTGGGTGACCAATTAAAGAACGATGCGTTGTGACCTCTTATGTTCCTTAATGCCTCACCCATTCCCTTCCTTTCTTGCCTGGTCTGTTCCTTCTGCTTGTTCCCAGCTTCTGCACACTTCCTGCATTGTCCTTCCTACTCTTTGCCTGCCCTCGCATTTCCCAGTTCTCCCTGTTGTCCCTATGTTTTTTTCCACTGTTCTACTATTTTGTCTACAATTTGTACTGTGAAGTCATTTTGCAGGTATGTAAAGGTTTCCTGGAAAAGTGTCACTTGAGTAACCCATGTATTCAAAAGAAAAAGGTGCTATTTGTATTTTCTATTTATTGTGTCAGGTTGTGAAAACAGGAATGAGAATGAGGAGTCCACCTCAAAGGCTGAAAGTGCAGAAGACTCGGCATCACGTGGGGAGACTGCAGGAAAATTCCAGAAAGATGTCGGAGAAAAGCGTGAACAGCAGGGCAGAGTGGTAGAAAGGCAGCAGAGAAACCCTGAGGAGAAAGCTGGAAAAGAAAAGAGAGACTCAGGGCCAGCTACAGTCAAGGAGAAAAAACCCAGCACAGGAGAGCGAGGCCCGAGGGAGAAGGGGAAGGGTCTGGGGAGAAGCTTCAGCCTGAGCTCCAACTTCACCACTCCCGAGGAGGTTCCCACGGGAACCAAGGCCCACAGATGTGACGAATGTGGGAAATGCTTCACACGGAGTTCAAGCCTTATTCGCCATAAAATAATCCACACTGGAGAGAAGCCCTATGAATGTAGTGAGTGTGGGAAAGCCTTCAGTCTTAACTCAAACCTCGTCCTGCATCAGCGCATCCACACAGGAGAGAAGCCTCATGAATGTAACGAGTGTGGCAAAGCCTTTAGTCACAGTTCAAATCTCATTCTGCATCAGCGAATCCACTCTGGGGAGAAACCCTATGAATGTAACGAGTGTGGGAAGGCCTTCAGCCAGAGCTCAGACCTCACTAAGCATCAGAGAATCCACACGGGAGAAAAACCCTATGAATGTAGTGAGTGCGGAAAAGCTTTCAACCGAAATTCATACCTTATTTTGCACCGGAGAATTCACACCCGAGAAAAGCCCTATAAGTGCACGAAGTGTGGCAAGGCCTTCACCCGGAGCTCAACCCTTACCCTGCATCACAGAATCCACACCAGAGAGCGAGCCTCAGAGTACAGCCCGGCCTCCCTCGACACGTTTGGAGCATTCCTGAAAACCTGTGTGTAAAGTGTTTGTCAAGCCATTTCCCCCTTTCGTTTCTAGAATGATTTCAGAGATTTGTGCCCATGGAGGGGAAATAAAAAGCCTAAACAGGTTATAAAGAAAATCACACTCAAGGATCCTTACAGCTACATCAGCAGCGTTCTGCCTCTGTCTAGTCTGTGGGCCGGTAGTTCTTCCAGAGCTCCGGTAGGGAGATGCTCAACTTGGGATGTAATCCACACGCTACTTCCACATGGGGCAGAAGCACACACACAGGAAAACGTCAAGGCTTTCAGTAATGAGGGTACCTCCAAGGCACCCTTGGACTCTCCACAACCACACCATATAGTTAGAAGACTGAGGTCGTGTCTGTGAAAATAACAACGATTTTCAAAACCTGCTTGCCACAGGCAAACCCTGCTTGGCCAACATCTTGCTGAACCTTATTTCTCAAAAAAGAGGGACAGTTCAAACAGACTACATGGAGACCTGCTGCTCAAGCTAATTACATAGACATGGTAAGTTCTGTCCAGGTACTGGTAGCCTACCAAAGCTGTAGAAATCTAGGACTGCGCTCGTCCACATCAAACCAAAGATTCCCATCTCTTCCTGAAAGGGAGAGTCCACGCGCACCAGGCAGCATTCCAAAGGCAGCTGGTTCTGTCCTCCTCACTGAGAGAGAGCCTGCTGAAACGGCGACTGTGATCAAAACTCTTCTCTCCCTTTGTGAGGTCCCTGAATCCCTGAAGCGCTGCCGCACTCCTCAGTGCATCTCTCCATGAGTTAGCACTTGATTGCATACTGTCCGCACTCCTCAGTGCATCTCTCCATGAGTTAGCACTTGATTGCATACTGTCTGTAATCCTTCGTTGTTCCACGTGTGAAAGTTTTCATCACTCCCCAGAAGAGACGCTTCTCCTGGTGGGCGTATATTTATATTTATATCCTGGACAGCCCCGGACATAGTGCTGAACATGTAAGAAGTGTTCCTTAGGCCTGACTTCTAGCACGACTTTTACATTCACCACAGAGCCCGTGAGTCAGGAGTACCTGAAACACGGTAGCCTGGGCCAGCTTGTGAGACCTTCAGAGCCAAGGGCATTGCTAGAGCTCCAGAGTCCATGCCTGTTTTTGTCTTGAAGATAAACACGTCAGTCCACCACCAGCATAGACTCTATCTGGACCCAGATCAGAGAGAGAATAGCAGGGAATGTCAGAAGTGACTTTGTTGTCATCATCTTAAAAAAGACACTTAGGCTGTTGCTGGATGTCTGTTTATGGCAAAGATGTTCACCAGAACCTATCAGTCAACTGCTGGACGCTGTGATGATTGGAGCACTTTCTGAATCGTGTGGAACGTTAAACAATAAAGTTCAGAAGATGTGATTTCTGTTGCTTTTCAGAAAAAGGAACATTTTTTCCCCACCCCTTCCAGAAACTTTGAAAAAACATTTTACACCATTATCTGGCAGTTACTAAACATGTCTGTTGCTCCGAGAAGCTCACCAGCCTACTGAAACGTAGGTGGTTGTGTCGCAGTCATTCTGCACAGGGTCTTTTTTGCTTCTCGTCACTGAAGGCTGCGGTGAGGCTGTGAAACTTGGATCTTTCCCACCATCTGTGCAGGAGGTTGCACTCCCTTCTTTTAGAAGCTCATGACAGACCATTTTTGGATACACACACACACAAGCCCCAAGCAGCGTGGGCTACACAGGAAGTCATCAGGGCTTCAGGTAGGGGTGACTGCTCATGCAGGAACTTAGAAACTGACTAAGAACACACCTGAAGACTAGCCTCATGATAGGAGACTCCCCACCCCCCTGCCACATAGAGTTTGAGATTTTCCGTCAAGAACTAAAACTGTCATTCGTCACTTGTTCGTCAGCCAACAACGCAGCCTTATGAGACAGTGTCAGCTTCATGGGGAGCCATGGAGGTGGGGGCAGCTGTAGCCTCAACTCCAGGCCAGATAGCACTAATCCTCTGGCCTCTGTAACTTGGACCTGCCCCCAGCTTCCGTGCAGCTCCTGAGCAGTCGCATCAGTGTGTTGCCTGGGGGAATTTCACCGAGGTCAGCTGGTGACCAGAGTAGTCTATCCAACTGGGTTAAGAAAAGGAGCGATACTCCAGAAGGGCAAACCTGACTAACTTTTGATAGAAAAGGGAAGGTAGAAGAAACTGCTTTGAGGAATTTTCTTCAGAGTAAGACAAGGATGGTCAAGTAGAAAACTTGGTGCATTTGAGCAAAGACTTCTGCTGCCAGGGAACTACGGAAAGCAGTGAGGTGCTT
>NW_011494780.1:63823-104154 GCF_000754665.1 Bison bison bison | reverse complement strand
GGTGCTTACCTCCAGACACTGATCAAAGTACCACCTGTTCCGAAGAGGGAAAGAACGTTGGTTGGGTCCACCTTGGCCTTTTTGCGCCACAACTCCATGCCAACATAATTCTGCCATCATTTCTTTTTATGGAAATTATAACCTGTTCCCCCATATGTAATTCCCATTTTCCTGGGATATCGTACTGACTGGGACGGCTATGGGGGTTGCTCCAGGTCTTCAGCACATGGACTCCTTGAAATAGCTGTTTGAAGACATCTTTTCTGAAGAAAACAGGCTACTGCTGTTTATTAAAACTATTGGCATTGAATTCATTTATCAGCTGCTCAGCACAAAGTATAATTGGGTCATGGTCCAGAAGGCTCACAACATCTAAATTAGTGCTTGGAATCGTCATTCGAAAGTCCTCAACTGGCTGAAGTCTGTTAACAGTTCAAGGACTCTAGTTAACTGTTGGCATGCTAGCTGACCCAGTGGAAATATTTGAGAGGTTTTTAAAAATATTCCTTAACCTTGCCAGGAAGAGAAGTAAAATTCTTCAGGTTACTGGGCATTTGTTTCTGCTTCATCCTGGCAGACAAGGCTTAAAGCCTAAGACTGCAGATGTATGAGGCATCTTGATATGTAGGGCACTTAGTATTTTATTAAAGACAAAAGTGAAACTGCTAACGATGTACAGACAGGTTGACCCTTTTGATGGGTAAGAATTCGCATCTTACCTGGCATCAGAAAATTCATTCCAGGAAGGAACCTCTTCAATGTGATAAATATGGCAAAGCCTTTAATCACATTTCAGCTCTTAGCATCAAAAAGCTCACTGTAAATAAACATTATTAATACTATCTGTGAGGAAAACTTTCCACGTATAGCGCTCATTGCTTTGGACAGAAAAGGAATTCCTTCAGTGTGTTCCAGTCATGTAACGAATTTCAGAAACACTGTGGAGAAAGCTCAATCTTAACTGCAGAGGATCCACAGAAGAAAAAAAATGTGGGGAAATGCTAAAGAAATAGCAAAATGTACAATTTCTGACAAAACTTGTTGCTCTTGGGAACTTCTGTATATTTTGTATGATCACATCAGTGTCTGTGTTTTGCGCCCCAGCCCTGTCACTCTGTATACTCCCTGTACCAGATAATGTATTTTTATTTTAATCTATTTGACAGAACACATCAATCACTCCAAAAGAGCAGTGTTTTGGAGTGAGTAGTGAAATTGACACAGACAAAAAGTCAATTCACAGAACTGAGGAGAGGGAACAGTGAGGGGAAAAAAAAAAACTTCATAGTTTGGTGCTTATCAAGTCAAGAACTTAGGAATGAGGTAGATTCGTTAGAAGGGACAGGTGAGTAGGGAACTAAAATGGAACAGGTTGCTATAGACGCCTGCAGTTTCCACAGCCAGGAACTCAACGCTTAGCTGCCAGATCACCGTTTCCAGCAAGGAGAATGGGTTCTCTGAGCTTGTCGGGGGCGAAAGAAGGTCTGCTCCATGAATTGAGAGTAGGGAGTGGACTGGGAAGGCCAGGGGGACCACTTACTATCTTGACCTGGACCAGTGGTGTAAAGCATCATCCTGCTTCCCCCACTAACTCTTACCTCTGTGTTGAGAAAACGTGGGGTAGGAAAACACCAAGATGGACTTTTCCCTGGAAAACAGACACAGATGCATCCAGGCCCTGGCATTGCAGTGTTCCCTCTGTATACCTCCTGTGTACAGGAGTCTCCTGTATACCTCCCCTGATCCCACTCACCTCCCCTGGCCTGTGATTATTAAGAGAGGGCTTGAGAAGATTCACAGCTGAGAAAGAACTTTTTTCTGTTCTTTATCCTAGAGTTGATCACCTTTTATTGCAGGGTCTGGTCATCCTGACATACTCATCTAAAGCTAGCTAACCAGGTTCATCCTACCACCCTCACGGAAGAATCATCGTGTAAATTGGTGTAACGGAATTAACCCGTAGTCAGACAGTGACAGCAATACCTGCCAGAGAAGCCATGTGTTTGTGGTCCGATTCTGGGCAGCTGCTCAGAAATAGCGATGAGGGGGCCATGGTGCCTGAACTGGGAAACCAAATGCAGGTCTGCAGATTGCAAAGCAAAATGTAGGATCAGAAAAGGAAAGTAAGTGGTATAAATAGATGTTTTTGTAGAAGTTAAGAGTAGATTTTTATTTCAGCTACTGCTGGAGAATATAATAGAAAGCATTGTTTAAAAAGTTTCTAACATTTGGGTTTCATTCCTGGGATGGACACACTACTGTACATTGAAAAGTAGTTACTTATTTTGCTATTCAAATTAATTTTTTATTCTATCTAAAACTGAAATTATCTGTTTTACTTTTCAGAGCTTTGTAAAAACAAACTTGAAGTTATAGGGAGGTAAGCCATCTCCGATTCTGCAGGTCAAACAGAAGTTTGGGAAATATTTTAGACATCACATAATAATGTCTTAACATGAGAACTTAGTTTCATATTGTCTGGTTCTGTTTAATAGTGGATACCACAAACCTCATGTTTTTCTCTTATCCTGAAACCATGGAAGGTAAAGAGACATTAGATTGACTTCTGAACAATGGTCAGTTATTTAACAGGTTTTTCTTTTAATTGTTGAGTTTCTCACCTCCATTTACTAAAGAATCATGACTCACTTCAAATTGCACAGCAGTCAGCAAAGTTAATTGGCCCTAAATTAAATTTTCTCCCTTCAGCAAGCACTCATTAAGCAGTCAGGCTGAGTGTGTTAAGATGCAGAGTTAAGTTTGTGAGGTATTGAAAGGTGATGCTGAAACTGGGATTTCATTCCAGCGTCAGATGTGGGTTTCAAGTTCCTTTGGTCCAGGGAAGGGACTGGGCAGCCACAGGTGCCCCCAAGTTGCTTTTGGTTATTCTCCCAACAAGGTCAGATGCGCCATGAAGGAGAGTGGAGAGGAGGGATGTAGAAGACAGACTCCAGCTGCTTAAGAGTGACAGGGGAGCCTGGGGGAGAGAGGAGAGAGACTGCCCATGAGTTGTGGACCAGTATTCGCCCGCCTTTCCAGGTGCCTTTCCACCTGGCCCCTGCCCCGCCTGAGCAAGGACAGAGCATATTAGAAATGCTTCTGCTGGTGGTAGGGGTTCTTATGTGAAAACAGATATGTGAGGGGGGTGGGTGGGAGGAAACAGGTTGTGATGATACAGGAAAATCTGTGAGTTTAGGGGCAAGGGGTGGGGTATGCAGGCAAAATCAGCAATTATTTTAAAATGAACATACGTATTTTTATTAGCTTTTAGTTAAATAGAGATTATTACACCCAGGTCAACACGATAAGCCTAAATATATATAGAGAACTAACTCAGGCATTGTCTTGTTTATCTGTAGACTGAATAAAATAAACCTTTCCTGTTTTGTCAGTTCCTGGTATCTTCGTTTAGAATAAATTAGACCAAAAGAAGAAGCTCACTTGTCTTTGTACACCCCCAGAGTTAAGTTATTGCTGTTCAACCCTGGCCTTTTCATTTCACTGGTCTTTGAAGAGTCCAGGTGCTTGATAGATGTTCAGTAAATGATTTTTTAAGTGAACTTGTTTATTTAAAATCCTCTTAACATTTATGGAAAGACTTCTTTCGGTAAGTAATGGGATCTTAGAGGGAAAGTGGTTTTTTTGTTGTTGTTGTTAAAGCTAAGAAACTCCTCCATTGAAGAGTCTTTTGAAACCTTACTCGAGAGCTAAAAGTTTCAATCATGAAAAATAGCAGCAAACTGAAACTGATATGCACTTGCAGTCAGTGGTCCATTTCAGGAGGCTGGTGCTGTCTGACAGAAATGTTTAGTGAGGTCGGGGAAGGAGATGGTGGGGATTTGTAATAAATATTCTCTATGTTCTCTTCCGAATCTTGGTAAAACAATAAATTATCATCTCTAGGTGGCAATAGTTGTGATGTTTGTGTTTTGTTGTCCTTGGTTGCATAAAATGTACATTTTGGATAAAGAAATAGAAGTATAATTTCAAAGACAAAAACACGTACTGTCACCCACAAACAACCCTCAACCAAATGACATGTCCTAAGTAATTTCTCAGGAGCTTAGGTAGCTTCTAAGAGGGCAACAGAATGAAAAGCCGTGGAATAAAAATGCTTTTTAACGATCTCCTAAAACAATTTTCTCATAAAATGAAACCATTAAAATAATCTTTGAGCACTTTATGAATCTTAGAAAACAGAACATCCTAATGGTAAGAACAGCATGTAAAACTGATGGCTTAGATCTTTAAATATGACTTCTAATAACCTTGTTTATTAGAAACTTTTTTTTTGCTTTGTCTCATTTAAGTAATTTTTTCACTCTATTTAGAAACCAGAGAGAAGTGCAGAGTGTTCTGTTTTCCCCTGAGCTTCAGTTTTCATATCCTAAAGGGGTCCTAAAGGAACAGTATTTGCCCTGGAATAATGGACATTGCTGATACAGGTTTAAGAGGCCTTTCCAAACTTTGCCTGTCCATTCATCAGTAGTCGCCACCACCACCTCCCAAGTCTCAGGTGTCTTCAGCACAGCCTCCACTCCAGATGCCTGAACGCAGGAGGTGCTGGTCTGAGTCTTCTACCTGAGTTATCGGTCACTGTGCACCCTGCATTGGATTCTGGACTTGAATTTTAAAAGACATCAACCAGAAAAAAAAATAAAAGACATCAACCACCGGAGGGAAAAACAAAACCACCTCTGGTGTGCAATGAGGGGTTTTGCTTGGTGAGGAAAGGCGGCATAAGAACTTGGTCTCTACCCTCAACTATCTCTAAAGGCTTGTCAGGTCAGAAGAGAGATTCAGTCTGTTCTCCACGACTCCAGGAAATAGATTTAAATCCCTTTCAGTAAACATTGTCAGACCACGTCCTGGGTGTCAGGAATAATAGGTTCTGCAATGAGTAAGGCAGATACATAAAACCAGCTCTGCCCAGCCTCAGCCTCTAATTGTCCTGGCAGAGGCAAATTAGAAAAAGGCACCTCTTCTCAAGACACTTGGCTGCCTTGTGCTGGCGAGTTGTGATAACCGCACAACTCCAGGGACTTCCCTAGGGGGTCCAGTGGCTAAGACTCCACCCTCTCAATGCAGGGGGCAAGGCTTCCCTCCCTGGTCAGGGAACTAGATCCCACGTGCTGCAACTAAGAGCCAGCACAGCCAAATAAATATTAAACTGTACAACTCCCTGATAAGATGAATGGTGCCCCCCCGGGGGGGTTTTGTAGGGCCCAAGTTGCACAACCAGGAGGAGTGACCCCAGTGGAAGTCGCTAGGAGAAGGAACCTTGTTGCCAAGTCAGCCAGAGCAGGTTGCTGCATCGAATCAGGTCACCTGTGACACCCGGGGTCCTGGGCAGGAAGGGATTTTGCAAGTGGGAGGGTTGGGCCACATGCCCTTTGTGATCTCCATCTACTCAGAGATAATGCAGTTTTTTTCTAGGTTCTTCCACGACAAGGGGCAATGAGCTGGCAACATGCTCTCTTGTAAAGTCCTGGCAGGAAACTATCTTCTCTTGTTAAGACAGGTGGCCTTCTCCAGAGAAGGTAGGATAACAAAGGATCTGCGATGGGCAGAGCCACATCCATGGCGGTGGGGCATGGGAAGCCGACATTAAAACACAGGAAATGAGAAAAATATTGTAGCCCAGAGTTTTGAAAATTAAAATGTCCTTAGTATTGGTACAGCTAATTACAAAGCTAGCTCACTCTCCTGTGATCCAGGCACTTTAAAGTTGTCAGAGGAGGTTGTTATTACGCCCCTTTTCCAGGTAATTAAATTGCATCTTCAAGTCCCCCAAGGCTCATTAGCACAGAATTCCAGGTCTAAGCTATGAGGTTGTCTTAACTACATCACCTTGATTCTCTTTTCATTTTCTTTAGCTGAATGAATGTCTTTGCAACTTCCCAACAGGCTGTACAGGTGGATTCCTGGGGGTGGGGGTGGGGGGCAGTGCGAGCTTTCCTTGTTTTAAGAGAAATCAAGGTTTGATCACCCTCTACTGGCAAAGCATAGTGATAGCAGCAAAAATAAGTGAGTGAAACTTAAGGGACAAAGATCCTGAAAGCAGCTCTCTTGGAGAGAAAAAACAAGCACCCTGTCCAAAACAGAGGAGGGAGCCGACACTTATAATAACCAGCGTAGCATTTTGCTTTCCAGATTTCTGCTACAAAGGGAAGGGGACTCCCCCCCCCCCTTTTTCTTTTCAAACCAAATCTTCCAAAACAAAAGAAAACTGAGTAATGTAGAGAGTCAAGGGGGAGAATATGGCAGAGTATGGAGATTTATTTAAGAAACCGAGGGCCCTCAGAGGGTCATGTTACACTTCACATTGCAAGATTCAGAGACAACTTTCAGACAAGATTGTGAAACTGTTGTAGCTGATCTTTGGGACAATCATGTGGCAATTTCCAAATATTTTGAAGGGGCTGACAAGAACTACCACATGCATTTTGTGAGAGGAAAAGCTCAGGCAAAACTAGGATCAACATGGGAATTCCCTGATGGTTCAGTGGTCAAGATTTGGCGGTTTCACTGCTGAGGGCCTGGGTTCCATCCGTGATTGGGGAACTAAGAGTCCACAAACCTTCTGGCACAGTTTAAAAAAAAAAAAAGACTAGGATCAATGAGTTGAAATTACAGGAAAGCAAATGTTTAGTTGAACTTTTTCCAAGTAGAACTCTCCATAAGTTTCTTTGTATGTGATTGTTGAATGAATTCATTGGGAAGAGTATGAGGTTCTTGGAAGCCAAAACAATTCTGAAATGCAGATGCCACATCCCAGCAAGCCACCAACCACACTGGTTAACTTTATTTGCTGTGTGGTCTTTTCTCTAGTTGCTGAGAGCAGGGGCTCCTCCCTAGATGTGCGCCGTTTTCATTGCGGTTGCTTCTCTTATTATGGAGTACAGCCTCAATAGTTGTGCACGGTGCATCGGCTGAGTTGCTCTGCAGTGTGCGGGATCGTCCTACTTCGGGATAGAACCTGTGTCTCCTACATTGGCAGGTGGATTCTTTACCACTAAGCCACCAGGGAAGTCCCAACTTGTGTGCCTTTTGAGGGATCAATCCCTTATTTACAGTTAGTCCCTAATTGCAATTGAGCAAGAGCGGGGGTGGGGGGAGGAGGTTGATAACGTAGGCACGAACCTCCGTACCGAGTGCTGCGACACCAGGTGCACCTATAAGGTGACATCAGAGATCTCTGTCCAGGAAGCTTAGAACCCACAGAGGCCCAAGGGCACAGCTACTTCAGCTGGATGCCGCCGGGAGAGAAAGAACTGAATCTCGGGCTTAGAGGGCTAAGTGGGGAACTCCATGTTCATAAACGGGGACCGAGTTCCCACGCTGTGACCAGCCTGAGGATCACAGGAGAACTGGCCTCAAGTCCAGGAGGGGGAACCGAGGTCACTGCGCAGAGCCCACGCCTCTCCCTGGCCCGGCGAGAAGCTGCGGGGTGCGAACACCGCCAAGACTTCGTCTAGTCGGCCCTTTCTTAGTTTAAAAAAAAAAAAGGAGTGCGGAAAAAAAAAGGTGGGGAGGTGCGGACTAGGTCCCCGGCTGTTAACGTTGCGGGGGCTTCTCTCCTCTAGTCCCTGCGGGGCAGGAACCTTCGGCGAACCCGAGACACCGAGATGCAGAGAAGACCTCCCGAGTTCCTAGAGGGGCCGCTGCGGCCCCTCGCAGCTCTCCGCGGGCGGAGCTATGACGTACTTCCGGCTGCGCCGGCCGCGGTGCGCGTTGAGGTGTCCCAGCGGCCCGAGCGGCTCTGACTCACGGTGAGCCTCCTGGTCCACGGTTCGCGTGGCGGGCGGAAGAGGGAGTTTCCGCCGAAGGGGTGCGGGGAGGGACGAGTGGATTAGGCAGCTGTGGCCTCTGGGGACTCCCCAGACCGGTCCTGGGAGGGAGGTGGGAGGAGGCCTCTGTCCCTACCTAGGCCCAGATGGCGGAGGCCTTTGCTCTCGCGAAAACATTTCCGCCCCTGCCCCCACCCCGGGTTTAACAAGTGAAAGTTGGTCTCTTTCGCGTTACAAAGCAGTTTTTTTCTGCCTTCGGTGAGCCCAGTCGCCAGTCAGCTAGAACAGGGATGTTTTCTCTTATTTCCCGGGCTCTAAGTAGGCGGTCCAAATTCAAGGCTAATTGATTTAAGAAACTGAGCCTCGGAAGTCTTGTGTATTGTCTGAAATATGGGAGGGACTAAGTCCGTTGGGCATTGTTCAGGTTAGAAAGTACGTAACAGGAATCTGCTCAAGTTTAGAAACCCATTTTAGAGGGCCGTTTACTTACAGTTTGTCTAGAGAAAGGTGATCTGGTGAGTGAGGTACTTAGAAACTCCTGTTATAAAAGGAACAGTTGGAAGAGTTGTGAAGAAAAGAGTTAAGCAAGACAACTGTTTTCAGGTGTTGGAAGGCTACTACGGAGAAAGTAAGTTTTGGACTAGGAGCGAACTAGGATGTGAAGAAAGAAAAAGTGATGCAGAATTTGGTGCAGTTTAGAGAAGCAAGAAACTCAGAAAACTATCCAACAGTAGAAATCTGTGCCTCAAAATTATCAGATTTGCCTGCGTAGGAGTTTTCAGTTACAAAAGGGTAACATTTTAAGGGTAACAGAGGAGCCTGGTGGGCTGCCGTCTATGGGGTCGCAGAGTCGGACATGACTGAAGCGACTTAGCAGCAGCAGTAGCCGCAACATTTTAAAAGTTCTAGGAGGAAAAAAAAGGCATTCTAGCAGCAATAGGTAAATCCCATTTAATTGTTAGAATTTATAATAATAACTTGGTTCATTTATGCCTGATCTTCTAGAATGGGATTTGGGACACTTTTGGGGGGCGTGTAAGCTTTGGGAAATTGGCCTAAAGGAGGGGAAAAAACTCGGAACAGAATAAACACTTCTGCTTGTAGACTATGAACTTTTGCTCTTTGGCCCTTTTGTGCTAAACAGTCTAGATAGCTTAAAGAAGATAGTTCATTGTGGTTGAAGACAATGTGAGTAATGAAACCTCTGTTTTCTATTCACATGCTTTTTTATTTTATAAACTATTTATTGAGAAAAATTGAGAAGCCAAGATCTGGAGGGCATGCCTAAGTGAACCTTTAGACAAACTCAGCATGACCAGATGTTTGGTCAAGACCAAATACTGGCTTTGACAGGGTAAGGGTGGGAATAAAGCATTATCAGATTAAAAAAAAAAAAAAATTCTTTACCAGTCTGACAGGTGGAAGAAAGAGGAGAGACAAAGGACAAGGAAATCCAAGAGGCAACAGGGATTGAAATCCTTGAGGCCTTGTTTTTTGTCCTGTGATGATTTTGGCTTTTACTCCGTATGAGACACGAAGCCTTGAAAGGTGTGAACAGAGGAATGATGTGATCTGATGTATAATATTTTATAGACAACTGAGACTTCCTTGGTGGTCCAGCGTTTAAGACTCTGCGCTTCCACTGCAGGGGGCTTAGTTCCCTGTGAGGGAACTAAGAGCCTGCATGCTGTGTGGTGGGGCAGAAAAAAGGCACCGATGATGGACTGGGACAACAGTGTTGGAGGAAGTGAGATGTGGTTGAATTCTGAATCTCTTGGGTGTAGAGCTAACAAGATTTACTCCTGAATTGTGTGTAGAATGTGAAAGAGGAGTCAGGAATGACCAGGGTTTTTTTGCTCCAGAAAACAGAACAGTAGAATTGCCATTCACTGAGATGAGTAGCTTTGGAGGAATGATGGGAAGTGCAGTTTTGGACACGTTAAGTTTGGGAAGCCGCTGGACATGCTGGTGGCAAGGTCAAGTGGGTGGTTGGTTGTAAGAGTCTGGCGCTCAGAAGAGAGGTCCAGGCTGGAGAGTGTGAATTGGCGAATGTGAATAAATAGATGGTAATTAAAGCCACGCAACCAGATGATATCAAGGAGAGTGAGTGCAATTAGGAAGAAGGCTCCAGGTGCCCAGCCTGCCACATGTTGGTGGCCTTACTGAGGCATGAATTTGAATTGCGGGCACTGCAAAACTGGTGTGCTACAATAAATCACTGAACTACTGGGCTCAGTTACTACTGACGGTACTCAGCAGTAACATTTAGGAAAACTTTCTTCCTAAAGTGTTTTGCAAAGGCAATGGTTTGATGTAGTGGCATCTGTGTTTGGATTTGCTAAGTTCAGGGTAACAGTTCCCATGTGAACGTGATGCAGGACACACCCTGTTTAATGCCTCCTGTGCCGCGTTATAACCCCTAGTGTCTGAATTTCCCAGGCTGAATCCCAGAAGCTGAGCCACCCAATGGAGAGTCCCTCTGTTCTTGGGGTGCCCTCCTCTGGCCAGAGTAGGAAATTCTGTAATAGTTAAGTTAGAGTTGTTCCTACGTGCTAGAGACAAGACGGCAGTGCTTCCCTGGTCAGTTTTCAAGTAACCCTCATCCTGGGAGCTTCAGTGGCATACTGACTGCAGAGAGCAGCATAAAGGAGTGTTCAGTGCTGACTCTGGTCCTGTGCAGGAGCAGTGGTGCCTTGTAGGATGCTTCAGAGTTGGGGTACCATAGAGGGGAGTTCAGCTATCATCCCTAGAATTCTGCACGAATTAGCAGCTGATAATTACCAACTTTCTCATAAAAGCGAGGTTGCATATTGAGGTTTCATTCTTAGAACTCCATTTCCTGTATTTTTAATTACCCAAATTGATCACAGAAATAAAGGGGAAGAGTCATATAAAATATGTTTTAAATACATATTTCCCAAATGTGTAAAGCTAAATACATGATATAAAAGCTGTAACAGACATGTACCTTTGTTGGAAGGTTCTGCATGGGCTGGAATTGGTGCTTTTTTGTTTTCCTGGGTTGTTTTTTGTTTTTTTTTTGAAGACCATAGAATTTGGGCATTAGAAGTAAAATCTATCTTGGTTTGTTAAAAACTGCTTATGATCCTTTAAAGATTTTATGATTTTTCTAGTTACAAAAGTAATATCCACTAAAGAAAATTTAGAAAATGAAAAAGACTTTTAAAAATTGAACTCATACATAATTCTCTATCCCAGAAATATCACAGTTAGTGTTTTTCCTTTTTTCCTTCATGGTGATTATGTGTATATTGTGTGTGTGTGTGTGCACAATATTTCAGGTGCAGTCAGACCAGATCCATGGAGGCTGACATGCATGTTAGAAATGAGCATACTTTGCTGCATGGCTCAGGAAACTCAGACAGGGGCTCTGTATCAACCTGGATGGGTGGGGTGGGGAGGGAGGTTCCAAAGGGAGGGGATATGTCTTTGGCTCCTTATTGAGACTGTTGGAATTTTCCTTACTCAGATCCAGTATAAGAACACATATATGACAGAAAAGATGCTGCTTAGAGTTTGAAAACATGCTTGTCAGGAAGGCCAGTCATAAGCATGTAAGATAAATTAACTTACGGAGTTTTCTTTCAGAGCATATTTAATAATAGGGTGATTCTGTTGTCGATTCACTTTCTACTTTTCCGTCTCCCCCTTTCTCTGTCCCCTACTGGTAATCACTAGTTTGTTCTCTGTATGTGTGGGTCTGTTTCTTTTTTGTTACATTCACTGGTTTTATTGTTTAGAGTTCACATGTAAGTGACAATGTACAGTATTTGTTTTTCTCTCTCTGGCTTGTTGCACTAAGCATAATACCCACCAAGTCCATCCATCCATGTTGTTGCAGATGGTTCCATTCTTGCTGAGTAGTATTTGCGCACGCACACCCCTTTCTAGCTGTTCATCTGTTGATGGTCACTTAGGATGCTTCCATATCTTGGCAGTTGTAAACAATGCTGGTATGAATATTGAGTGGTTTAGTCTCTAAGTCGTGTCCAACTCTTTGTGACTTCATGGACTGTAGCCCACCCACAGGCTCCTCTTTCTGTGGGATTTCCCAGGCAAGAAGACTGGAGTGAGTGGCCACTTCTCCAGGGGATCTTCCCCACCCAGGGATTGAACCTGGATCCCCTACATTGCAGACAGATTCTTTACCAACTGAGCCACCAGGGAAGGCCCATGTATATTTTTGAATGAGTGTTTTCATTTTCTTCAGCTAGCTATGCAAAAGTGGAATTGAGCCACAGATCACTCTTTCAGAGAATGAAGACAAAATCAGATCAAAACAGAATATTGCTGAGCTGACGCTAGCAAGATTTTTGATAGTCATCGTTATATGGTATTTTTATAGTGGCTATAATTTCCACAATTTTTTAGAGACCAAAAAGCATACTTTTTCTTTTGATAATTTTATGGTAATCATATTTTCATAGGTTTAACGTGTAGCCCTAAAGAACCAGAAACCCACAGGAACCAATATTCCTGCTCCACGGAATCCTGTCTGTAGTGACAGCTGTTTCTGGAGTACCTCCGAGATGAAGGTGCTGGGCATGGCCACAGTTCTGGGCCCTAGGCCTCCACAGGAGCAGGGGCCTGTGATTGTGAAGATTGAGGAGGAGGAAGAGAAAGGGAAGCGCCTTCCCATGGAGATATTCCGCCAGCGCTTCAGGCAGTTTGGGTACCACGACACCCCTGGCCCGCGGGAGGCCCTCAGCCAGCTCCGGGTGCTCTGCTGCGAGTGGCTGCGGCCCGAGATCCACACCAAGGAGCAGATCCTGGAGCTGCTGGTGCTCGAGCAGTTCCTGACCATCCTGCCCCAGGAGCTCCAGGCCTGGGTGCAGGAGCACTGCCCGGAGAGCGCCGAAGAGGCCGTCACTCTCCTGGAGGATCTGGAACGGGAGCTGGATGAGCCGGCACCGCAGGTAGCCCGGGGCGCCCTCCCCCGCGAGATTGAGAGCCCAGCGGACCAGGCAGGGGCGGGTGTGTCCACAATGCTGAGAGTGACTGACAGGACCTTCCGCCGAGCTAGACCGTCTTTCCTCCTGGTTTTCTTCTGTTATCCTGTGTGGAATTGAGGGATTACCCTTGGGAGTTGAATGGAATGGAGGGTCTCTTTTCTAGAGGTTCTACATAGCTGTTCTGAGATTTTCTTTCATTCTGGTTCTTAAAGTGAGCTGTGCACAGACCCAGCCTTTCATAATTGTCTCTAGGTGTCCCCACCTCCCCGTGAGCAGAAACGGTCATGGGAGAAGATGTCACCCTCAGGAATGGCAGAGGAGTCCCTGAGCAGCCCGCAGCTAGAGTCTGTGGAGACCAGTCACAGATACGAGTCCTGGGGGCCCCTCTACATCCAAGAGACTGGTGAAGAGGAGAAGTTCACTCCCGCGCTGAGGAAGGTTCGAGGTAGGACCATCTCTCAGGCCCCGGCTTGGTGCCCCAGGCCTTTGTGGTGGAAGAAACAGTCATCCTCATTCCTGATTGTCAGGAGGTCCCCTGGGCTGACAGGCAGAATGAGTTCCTTTCTTCCCTCAGGTGTGTCTCAGTCAGTCTTGGCGTGGGAACAAATGACACCCTTGAAGGGAGAGCTGAAGTTTGGTAAGGGGACTGTTCACGGAGGTGAGGGCAGGTTGAATGAACTGATAAGAGATGGTGCTGGTTCATTTGTTCATGACTTAGCGGCCCTGCTGTCATCAGTTTTCAGTGTGGATTTCTCTTTTTCTCCTTTTCTGTGTGTGGATGGGTAGGTGGACTTTTAAGAGGGGTGACTGCTTAGTGAAATGGTCTAAAAAAGCTTAATGACTTCAGTCAGATTTCAAGAGTTGCTTTGTAACTGAGAGAATGACAGGAAACATGTATTGATAGTTTAAATGATGAAAGTTAAACCCTCATAGGAGTTAAGTACTGTCATTCAAACTACCAAGGATCTGGGATTAGAATGATTATAAATGGACCAAACGTTCTCTTTTATTGCTATTAAATACATTCAACTTCTGTGAGAATCCGAATTTTGTGAGTTTGCCATTAGCCTCTTCGCCCTTAATTATGCTTTTTATTTCCTGCTACCAACTTTGACCCTTCTACAATCTTTCTTTCTTGTTTCTTTCTGCCTGAACATCACCCAGCTTCTTTGTTGCTGTCTCAGTATGCTTAGTTTTGCCTGAAGTTTTGCCTAATTTCCCTCTATATATGAAGTTCTCCTGGCAGACAGCGCTGTGTACTGCTCATGCCATGATAGCTTCTGGTAGGGGCTTGCATGAAAGTCTGGCGTTGTAAACTAGATCTGATAATGACCTGTTTGTCTTAAACGTGATACTGTGACTTTGTAGAATGGTATTTGGTTACCCCTTAGAATCCATCAGTGTCACCTGATGGTTCTGTTTCTCATTTAGGTTTTTTTCTCATGACAGGAAGCAAGTGACATGTCCGTATCCTGCTTATTGTTTCAGATCGTAAGTCGAAGACCCAGAATGAGGAATCAACAGATAAGGAGGGAAGTTCTGAAGAATCTCATGCAGAAGGATTCAGAAGGGATACACTTCCCATGATTATCACTGATAAATGTGAGGCCAGGTTAGAAAGGCAGTGGGTAAATCCAGAAAAGGAGAGAGGAACAAAAACCCCCCTCCAAGACAAAGGTTCTGCTAAAGGTAGAGAAGTAGTGACTAAACCTGCCCCGGGAGAGAGACGTTACATATGTGCTGAGTGTGGGAAGGCCTTTAGTAATAGTTCCAACCTCACTAAACACCGGAGAACACACACTGGGGAGAAACCATATGTGTGCACCAAGTGTGGGAAGGCTTTCAGCCACAGCTCCAACCTGACCCTTCACTACAGAACACACCTGGTGGACCGGCCCTATGACTGTAAGTGTGGGAAAGCCTTCGGTCAGAGCTCAGACCTCCTTAAGCACCAGCGAATGCACACTGAAGAGGCCCCTTACCAGTGTAAAGATTGCGGCAAAGCCTTCAGTGGCAAAGGCAGCCTCATTCGCCACTACCGAATACACACCGGGGAGAAGCCGTATCAGTGTAACGAGTGTGGGAAGAGCTTTAGTCAGCACGCGGGTCTTAGTTCTCACCAGAGACTCCATACTGGAGAGAAGCCGTATAAATGTAAGGAGTGTGGGAAAGCCTTCAACCACAGCTCCAATTTTAATAAGCATCATAGAATCCATACTGGGGAAAAGCCCTATTGGTGTAGTGATTGTGGGAAAACCTTCTGTAGTAAGTCCAATCTTTCCAAACATCAGAAAGTCCACATTGTAGAGGGAGAAGGATCTTAACCATCAGGTACGATCTTTTGGTGGTTTTTGTTTTTCTTCCTTTAGAACGTGAATGCTAGAGATAGCCCAATAATTGCAAAGTTAACTATGGAGTAGATTTTGTTTGTTTGACTCAATGTGAAGGGGATGGAGTGAGAGCTCAGGCAGGGACAGGGTGGGTTCCTCACCTGCCCACCAACTCACTGGGGCAGGGTCCCCTCACCACACTTGACGTCCCATACACCATGCCGGCATTGCCTTTTGTATAGTTACACTGCTGTGTATCCAGTATAATTAAAGAAAAAGCATTAAAACTGTTTAGCTGTTTTAACATATACTCAAGATTATGACTTGTAAAGAAATGAGCCATGTTGAACACAGTTTAATCTGATTCAGAATAAACTTTAAAAGTTCTTGTAATGCCTCAGGACTGTTATTGTAAAAAAAAATGTTAATCAACCCTATTCTAGAAAGAGGAAGCTTCCTACTGGTTTTGCTTTTGGAAAATTTGGATTTGGGGTAAATAAAACTTTGAGTACTTGCGAATGTGTGTTAGGAAGTTGCGGCCAGGTATGTAGAGCAGCTGCAGCTTGGTCTTTGTTGTGCTTCTCCTACATGCTGAACACTGTTTCTTTTTTTGTCTTTGGGAACATTCTGTCAGCCTCACATCCTTTTTGGTCTTGTGTACTCTGTCTCTGCCAAAGTCTGAAAATCTTGACTCCTTGAGACACTTCCTTCTGAGTTCCAGAAGCCAGTAGTAGAGTATGATTTTACCTTAAATCAGTCGACCTTGTCTTTTCCCTGTGACTGCAGACTCTCTGGTTTCAGGTGTGGCTTTTGGCCAGTTGGTCCTCCTGTTACTTGGAAACCCGACTTCACTCTTTGCTCCTGTTGGTTGCTTATCTTTGTGAGTTTTTTCCATCTTTTATTGGTAGTCACTGAAATGTCTCTTTGCTGCTGCAGCTCTAGCGTTCACGCAAACCTGTCATGCCAGGATTGAGGACAGCAAGGAAGTGTCATGTCTAGTACCAGTTCTGATCGCAGGAAACTGCCTCACGTGCCATCCTGGAATAAGATTAAACTACAGGTAATGAGTCCTTGCACCAGCCAAATATGTTAGGGCGGGAGGTGAGGGAGTCATTATTGAAAAAGATTCAGCAGTGCTTGGATATGAACAGATCCTCAGGGAGGCCCACAGAATTAAGTGACTAGGCGCAGCTGGGTGTCTTTCTGGCCCCCACTGGAGCTGCTGGTCCAGATCAGGAACAGTAGGAACCTGCTAAGCCCAGAGACCTGCGTCTCGTCCTCTGGTGAGAAGGGCCTGGACCCCAGGTCTGTCCTGTCCCTTACCATCCTGACTCTGCAGTGGTACTTTCTGATGGGCATTGAAGTGAGACAAAGGTCCAAACACTTCTTCAGCTCCCATGAGTCCATCAGCTGAAATCTTCCTCCGATCTCTTTGTCCCAGACTTTCAGCCTTAATTTTGGCAGACCCGTTGTCTAGCCAAGCGACAGCCCAGGAGACACTTTCTCCTTCCACAAAAAGTTGGTGCTCAGTACACAGCTCACAGCTCTGCCCACCAGTTTCCCCTCTCTGGCCTTTAGGGCCACTCCTGAGCAGGGCCGTGTGAATCAGCACATTTTTGGTTCACACATCAAAATACTGAGCTGAACCCTCTGTGAGACAGAAACCCTGCTTGTTTGTTCCAGCACATCAAAGGGAAATAAAGCCATAGGTGTGAGCAGAGAGACATCAGTTCAGCAAAGGTAAAGGACGTGGGAATGTGGGTCTCCTGCTTACACCCCTTGTGACTTAGGGGCCTGCTCAGATTGTCTAGTGACTACATTCATATTTGTCATAAATCACAATATTGCAGTCTGTATGTATTGGGGAAGGTGGGGACAGATTTTGAGGAGAACGGGCTTTAATCTTGATAGGCACCTGAGTCAGGTGGGATCTTTGCATGGTCTTCAGGCAAAATGAGGCTCTTCTGCATCAAGGGGGAAGGGAGGTGCTTTTGTTAGGCCAGAGGGCTCAGGGGAATTTAGGATTCCAGGTGATAAAGCACTGCTACTGAAATGTTCATCTCGGATACCAGGACCCCAGTCAGGGCCTGGAATTTTGGCCTCAGTGACTAGGCGAGGCTTTTTGTTTAGTCACCTTTGCAGCTCTGCCACCCTTACAACTAAATCCTGCACCTGATTTTCAGAGCAGCCTGCCTTCACTGCAGAAGGTGCACGCTTAAACGCTACCCGGAGGACTTCTGGCTGTCACGACGTGCCCTCAATAGATAGTTGACTGACCCGAGTCTATTGTTTTCTTTCTTCAAAGCTTGAGAGAGGGAAACTCTGCAGCCCCTATAACTGCTTCTGTCCCAGTAACATGCGGGTCACAGAACCAACCACCATTGAGTTTATCACCAGTCTCTCTCTCTTTTTTTTTTAACCACCTGTTCCAGAATCCCATCCTGAGCACTCAATTTCTAGGGCCACTTCCAGTACCAACTGTCAGAGTTTGGATTTCCCTTAAGACAGAGCCCAGGATAAGGGCCTGGGGGCAGAGAGTTTATTTAGGGGACTAGAGGAAGCAGGAGTAAGGAAGCAAGGAGAGAGAGGAGGGCAAGTCAGTACCGGATGCAGTATTGAGCTGGTGCTAATGTCAGCAACCAGTGCTCAGGTCTGCTGGGGACCTTCAGAGATGGGGGAAGACCACTGGTCTACCTGAGCTCTGCTCAGCCCCAGTGCCCACCTCCCACAGTTAGGAGGCCAGTGCCTGCTCGGCTCCAGGAGAGCGCTTGAGGACCCCTGGTGGGCTGGGAAGGTCACTGTCCCCGGGACTGTGAGGCCGGCTTGGTTTGAAGATGCTTGTGAGCGTTGCCTCATATGTCACACAGACACACATTCATATGCACGCATACACAGGACTCCTGGCCAAGCTTCCAGGTTTAGCAAATAAAAGCACATTTGGATTCCAGGTAAACAATATATTTGGAACATACTTATACTGAAAAAACTATTCAATGTCTGAAATTAGGGTTAGAGTATCTGGGCATCTTATCTGGCAGTCCTACTCCCAGTGTGTGTGAGCAGCAAAGCCTCCACCTCTCTGTCCAACGTACTCCAGATACCAAGAGCATAAAAGGGAGCAAAGGAGAAAGAGAGAAACAGGATGTCATCAAAGTGCTTTAAAGGACGCTGTCAAGAAAGTGAAAGGACCACCCACAGAATGATAGAACATTTTTGTAAATCGTGTATATGTGATAAGTCACTTTTATATTGAATATATTTACATCTGAGTAATGACAACCAATTGAAGACAGGCAAAGGAAAAAGATAAACCTGTGGACAATAAGTTTATGGAAAGGAAAGGTACTCAAGATAGCCATGAGAAAAAGGCAAATCAAAACCACAATGAAACCACATCATACCCACTAGGATGGCTGTAATAAAAAAAGAAAACATCAAGTGTTGAGGATGCAGAGAATTCAAAAGCTCATACCCTGGCAGTGAGAATGTAAAATGTGACAACCACTTTGGAAGCCAGTCTGGCATTTCCTCATTAAATACAGCATTTGACTGAAATTCCTACCCTAGATATGTACCCAAAAGAAATGAAAACATCCACACAAAAACTTGTACACAAATGTTCAAAGCAACATTATTCATAATAGCCAAAAAGAAGAAAAAGCCCAAATGTTTCCATCAGTGGATGAAAGAATAAACAAAATGGGGTCATCCATAGAATAGAATATTATTTAGCAGTAAAAAGGATGATGTATAGATTCCACGCTGCAACATACATAGGTGAAATGACAGCATTATACTAAGTGAAAGAAGCTTAGACAAGAAAAGCCACATATTGTATGACTATGATTCCAGTTAACATGAAACATCTAGAACAGGCAAATGCATGGAGACAGAAAGTAGACTGGTAAGTTGTCTAGGGCTGGGGGAGTTGGGAGGTGAGGAATGACTGTTAAAGGGTGTGGGGTTTCTTTCTAGGATATGTCAAATTGTGATGACTGGTTAGACACTCTGGATACTAAAGACCACTGGATATGGTGATGAATTACATCTCAATAAAGTTGTTTTTAAAACAACACACAAGCTCAAGCAAAGGCTTTGCCAAGTGGCCAGCCTTGGTGGAGCAATGGAGTATTCACGCCGTGGAGACCAGTGGATGCCCATGTAGGCTGTTGCTTAGTAGAAGATGTACCAGGCCAGGGACTCAGATGTGAAAAGACAAGATTCACACCAGCAGTTAATCCTTGCATGTAATATCTGGGGAAATTTTCCATCCATTTCAACTGGAATCGAGGATCAAGAATTCTGTGTGAGAAAATCTCCTCCCATCTGAGAGTCGACTTTCAGAGCACAACCTTCCTAGATGGCAGCACCCCTCTCTAGACTGCGAACGTGGCAAACAGCCCTCTGCAAGAGCCCTTTGCAGCTGCTGTCCTTGGGCTTGGAGTGCTTTCCCCCAGTTGTGCACATACTGGGAATTCAGCAACCTGGAAAGAAGGGCAGGACGCTGCAAACAGAACGGTACCAGCAAAGACACTGTGGTGGAAGTAAGTGGCAAGCACATGAGGAAGGGGCTGGGGTCCTGGGGAGGCTGGTGAGCGGAGAGGCCTCTGTGGTGGGTTGTGGAGTCAGTGGTGAAATCTGACAGGACAGAGTGACAGTCCCCAGACAGGTGTGAGACGTAAAGAAAAGGGGGTGGGGTTACACCAGAGGATCATTCAGCTGGTGAAGTTCGGTGTTTCTGTGGTGTAATTAGAGCAGATATGAATTACTCAGAACTTCTATGTTTAATTCAGGACACAAGACAGGTGACATAAGTAGCTTTATGAGCAATTTTTTTTGGTCACTTGCTACTCCATGAGTCTGATGATGCATCAGCCTCTTCCTGCAAAAGAGACCATCTGAACTTCCTTTTCATTGGAACTTTTCGTCTGGAGTCCACACTGTGGTAAGGCAGACCGGGAGGGAAGAGGGTTGCAGTGGTATTTCACAGTTCTGGACAGTTTTGTCGTGATGATGTCCGCCTGCCCCCAGCCTGAGTGTTGTACCACACGGAACAACACACAGCACAGAAGGTCCTGCACGTGGGCATGATGGTGACGGTGACTGATGTCGAGATGGTCTGGGGTGGTATCCAGGGAAACATGATGGAGTCTTGAGGGAAGGAGAAGTCACACCCTCGTAACTAAAAAAGGAACAGTTGCCTGTATTTACTGACCCCTGTTCTCAATTCAGCTTTAATGCTATTTGCTCACTGAAGCTTTTTTGTGCCAGCCACGTGCTCTGTCCATGTGGAATACCAGCTGGCTTCCTGTGACTCCCCGTTTAATTTGCAGAGTCAACACCGTGGTGTAAGTAAGAACCCAAGCTCCAGAGCCAGACTGCCTGGGTTTGAACCCCTGTTCCACTGCTTACTGTCTCTATCATGTATCAGGTTCTCATCCATAAAAAGAGAGGTGTTAATATGACTAACAGCACATATGATCGTATGAAGATAATGCTGACTTGCCTGTCCATGCTGGCGCATAGATGGTCAGTAAAGATACCTTGTCATGATGGTTACCAACCTCTCCTGGGGTCTCACTCTGGCTCCCATTAGGCTGGCGTCCCCTTAGTGCAGGAGCTGTGGGTGGTTCATCTCTGTATCCCCCACAGCACTCACTGAGCTGCTGGCAAAGAGCTTCAAGGATCAGTGGCAGGAGATCTGGGGAGACTGTGATGAGTGCCTCTGAGTCTCCCTGCACCGTCTATTGTGCCTGGAGAACTCCCCTCCCTCCTCTCCTTCGTTTTTTCTTTCCTGAAGAAAAGGGAATAAAAATGGGGCAATAATAGTACCCACCTCGCAGGCTGGCTACAAAGATTAAATGACTTATCAGGTAAAGCGCTTAGAACAATGCCTGATACACAGCATGTGCTCCATGGCTGGTACTCCTTACTACCTTTATTTTCCCTTTTCCTTGGTGTATATTTTTTTCTGATTATGAATGCCATACTTATTCGTGGTAGAAATGTGTAAAAATGTAGGAAAAACCCCCACCAGAGTGAAGGAGACAGAGGTATGAACAAATAAGGAGAAGACAGAGGAGGAAGAAGATGAGCACAATCGAGCATGTGTACAAGGTGCAGAGGCAGCTGGAGGAAATGGTGGGCCTGGTGGGGCCGGAAGGTGGCGTCCCCCAGGCCCTGGGAAGGCTCCACAGACTAGGGGAAAGTTCCAGAGGAGGTTTGCAGAGAAGAATAGGAGCTTGTTGGGTGGATGAGGGGGAAGGCCATTAGCATGTGCAAAGGCACAAGGCATTAAATGACATCCGGGCGCTGTCACTACCGTTCTGCATTGCCCCCCGTGTGTTGGAGGGGAGGAGGGTCGGGAGAGTGGGTAGGGCCGGGAAGTGAGAAGCCCTGTGTCCACAGGAAGAATCTGGACTCTGACCTGGGGGATGAGAAGGGGCCCTTGGACGGCTTGGAGGTGCCATCATCCAATCAGCATTTAGGAGAGATGACTCCAGCGCAGGCAGGACCAATGGGCTGGAGGAGACTTTGGGAGCAAAGAGACCTGCTGTTAAGGCTGGTGCCAAAGTCCGGAACAAGTTAGAGACGGCTTCGGCCGCTGCGGAAGCCCCCAGAATGGGCCGTACAGGATGGGCTGGAGACGTGGAGGGAGAGGATGTGGAGAGGAAAAGTAGCGAAGCCAGAACGACGCCCACGTCTGGGACTTGACGGGGAGGTTGCCGTCATCAGCCAAAGCAAGGGATACACGAGGGAAACCATGTTTGTGGAGGAAGGTGCTGAGAGTCTCTTGTCATTCCCAAGAAACCACGCTGGTGACCATATTTATCTGTGTGTAGATGATAGTCCATGAGAATTTTTATTCATTAAAAAAACCCTTCAGTTCTTCATTATTGATATACTTAATGCACCTGACTGCTTAAGTGGAAAAAAACTTAAACTATAAACCATTTGTTGTTCAGTCACTAAATCATGTCTGACTCTTTGCGACCCCGTGGACTGCAGCACACCAGGCTTCCCTGTCCTTCACTGTCACCCAGAGTGTGCTCAAATTCATGTCCATCCAGTCAGTGATACTATCTAACTATCTCATCCTTTGCTGCCTTCTGTCTCTTCTCTTGCTTTCAGTCTTCCCCAGCATCAGGGCCTTTTCCAGTGAGTCAGTTCTTCACATCAGGTGGCCAAAGTATTGGAGCTTCAGCTTTGGCATCAGTCCTTGCAGTGCATATTCAGGATTGATTTCCTTTAGGATGGACTGGTTTGATTTCCTTGAAGAAAAAAAAAAAATCTTTGGGGAGCTTTTAAAGACAATCTTTTAATCAGAAAGGAACAGTTTGCTAAGATGTTCTTTTCTATCACCACCCTGTGGTTCACACTGCTGGCAACTGCCATGTTCGGGTAAAACCAGGCTTTTCCCCTACTTGGAAATTGAACACAGAATATTCTCAGAGTTATTTCAGTTGGAGCTCAAAGGACAGGTATAACTTAGGGTGGGCAGGAGGCATCAGGGATAAAATTGCTTTGTTATTTTTGTTCTGACTGATAATGTCCCTGTGAATCACTCACAGGTGAGAAGGCAGAGCTAAGAGTGGAAGGCAGGAGCGCAGGAGGGGGCGGCACTCAGCACAACTTAACATCCAGCGATTTTGCCTGGGGCAACGACCAGCCTCCCATCCCTACACACAGCACCACGGAGACTGGAGAGCCATCTGCCAGGGGGTACTGAGCGGAGGTTGAATGCTTTCCAAGGCCCTTCTGGATTCTAATTCTCATTGGCTGGAGGTAGGTAGCTGGAGCACGATGCAGGGGAAGTGAACACAGGGTGTGTTTGGGGCTCATTACCATCCTGCTATTTGATGCGACAGACTTTTTGCTTAAGCAAACCTTAGACTTCCAAACCTTTTCTTAGGCCCCCTCTTCCTTGTAAAATCTAGTTTTAGTGAGTCCCCTGTCCTTCACATCTGAACCCCCTTAATATCTAGTCATCCCGCACCATCACCCCAGGGAGATGTCCAACTACCCTGCCCTTTCTCCAGCAAGAATCCTAAGTCAGTTTAGCCAAACCCCTCTGACCCCTAAAGCTTCCCCTTAGAAAGTTCCCATCCATTGACCCCCTCCCTGCTCCTTTGCTATAAATCCCCATGTGGCCATACAAAAACCACTTGGGAAAGGGTCAGGAAGAGTATATGCCACGGGTTTGCTTCTATTATGACCTTCACTTGGAAATCCCCCCGCCTCCAAGACCTCAATTCTGAAACCTTGCCCTGTAACAGCAATCCATCTTTCCCGCTCAGGACTTGATGCTGGTCAGATGTAAGAGGATGAGAATAATTAATCTTTTTAAATTTTTATTTATTTTTTTGGCTGCACTGGGTCTCTGTTGCTGCTCTGAGGCTTTCATTGAGGTGAGCATGGGCTGCTCTCTAGCTTCCTGGCGCACAGGCTTCTCAGGGAAGTGGTTTCTCTTGTTGCAGAGCACAGGCTGTAGGGTGAGAGGGCTCAGTAGTTGGAGAGCACAGGCTGTTTCCCTGTGGCATGTGGTATCTTAGTTCCCAGGGATTGAACTCGTGTCCCTTGCATTGGCAGACGGATTCTTAACCACTGGACCACCACCTCAGGCGTTTTGACCTTGAGCAATTTATAGAAATTCTGAGAGGGGCCAGTTTATGGGGGAAAAATGTATCTGGTTTGAAAGAAACAATTTGAAACTTTCAAAAGGCCCAAATGTAAATGCCCCACAGTCTGATGAGACCAGAGACTGGAGGTTGGGAGAGATCAGGACCACGTGTGCAGATGTAAAAATTAACTGAAGTTAATAGTTGAGGTCATTGGAGTAAATGGGTTCCCAGGGTAACGGCATAGGCATAGAAAGAGACCACTGATACCGTGACTGAACACGGAGGAATGCCCGGTTAGGGACAGAAAGGAGCAATCAGGTGGAAAGGGATGAATCATCTCGACACTCAGGTGAATCAGATGTTATAGCTATTTCAAAGGTTGTTTTTTTAATGTATTTTTCATGCAGTGGCCCTGCTGAATCTCAGGCAGAGAAGGGACTGAGCCCTCCCGTGCAGTGACAGGCCATCACCCAGCAGCTCCACGTGCTCAGGAGTCTTTCCCAGAGCTTCACAACTGCACCTGCACACGAGGAGCAGGCACCTCCTGCTGCACTTCCTCTCCTTCACCACGCAGAACCTAGTGAGGCCTTGCTCAGCGTTTAGCTCCTAGAAACGTTCTCCATTTCATGACCAGTTCTTCTCAGTGTAAATGTTTAGGCTCTACCCTCAGGAAGTATACTTCATGGGTCTGACTAGAACTCAGACACCTGTGTGACTCGCAAGCAGCCTAGTGACCCTGCTGTGATGGTTCATGGTCTGCACTTGGAGAAACAAAGTCAGTCTCAAGTCTGTGGTGGGCGTCAAAGAAGAGCCAAAATTATGAGTTTAAAAAAATTAAAACCATATTAGATGGCCAATCACAGTATATGATCCAGAATTTTTCAGAGGCTAGAGTTCCAGACATTTCCTCATCTTCTCCATCTCAGCTTTCTTCATGACCATAACCCCCCATCCCCTGCCAAGAGCCAAACCAAGAAATCTCAATATGCCTGTTGTTTTGTTTTGGGCTGTGTGATATGGCTTGCAGGATCTTAGTTCCCCAACCAGGGATTGAACCTTGCACCCAGACAGTGAGAGAACCGAGTCCCAACCACTGGACCTCCAGGAACTTCCTCACTATGTCCATTGTGACCCAGCATCTAAGTAGGCTCCTGTCAAGGATCCCACATTCAGAAGCACCTTTCCAGTCCTGGTTGCTGGTGCGAAGTACTGCACCACACAGAAGGACATGCAGCACGTAAAACCCTAAAGGCAGGCGTGTGTAAGCGGCCATGAGAATGAGACAGCCCGTGTGTGGCATGCAGTGTGCCGTGTGCAGAGGACAGGCTGGGGTCAAGGGAGGGAGGTTCCAGGTTTGAGATTAGAGGAGAAATAAATGGTTGTTTGTAAAAAGTTTTAAAGACTAATTTTTTAAGATTCCATTCATAGTCACTAATGTTTGCTTAAACTGAAATAAATTTGGCCCCTGCACAAAGACACACTCAAGCCATCCTTCTGAAAAACTATTCTGTTTAATAGTGCATTTCATTTATGCTACAGATGAGCAGGATTGGGAAAACAGAATGAAAGGTCATCCCTTCTGCTGGGAAAACTTGGGGAGCTCCATCCTAACCCAGCAAGGAGCCCTCCGCTAGGCTCAGGCCCAAGCTTCCTCCTCAGGGCTTTGCTCTCTGCATTCACACTTGGCTGCTGAAGTCAGAGGTGGGGTCGGGAGAGGTCTAGTGGCTGGGGCCAGAGGTCATAGGTCATAGGTCTCAGAGGGCAGGGCAAGCTGGCTGAGCGAGCTCCTTAAAAGCATCCTTGGTAGCTAGGGGTTTAGCTTAAATCACTTTCCATCACAGGAGTGGCCGGAGGAAGAGAAGAGAAGGAAAACTGAGGCCAGCACTAAAGGCTTTGGATCCTTCCCCTCAGGTTATGCTCACGGAGGACCTGGGCTTTGCCATTAGTCCTGTCATAAAAGGGATGAGCGAGTTCTCCACCAAATGCGTGGAGGTTTGGTCTTGCTGCTCCAAGAGCCCGGGAGGATACATGGTCACTACAGAAAACCTCTCAGTGTTCCCCTACACCTGCCCAATGAAATAACAAGTCCCTCAGCACCAGATTTCCATGATTAATGAAGTCAGGAAACCAAATAGCACATTCCTTATCAAAAGAAGAAATCATCAAAATTTAAAGCTGGATTAGAAGCAGTGACTTTGAAATGCAGCCTCCATTTCCCCTTTCTAGCACGAAACACAACCCAGAACATTCTTTCCATTTTCTTCTGTGCTGACTGTGCCAACTCCAACTAGAGGAACCCCCTGGAATTTTATTCCTACTGTGCTTCCATCCCCACTGTGGAAAGGCTCTTCTGGTGTGAGAAAAATGGTCTAGTGCAAACTCCCCTCCCAAATGGAAGGAGACTGATCCCAGAGTTTCCTCTGCTCCCAGCGCTCCATCTGTTGCTGGCAGCCTAATTCTTCAAGGCTGGAATCATTCCTGGGAAAAATGACTAGGTTAATAATCACGGGGCCAGGATGATTTGCCCAACAGGCCCCGTTCTCTAAGGTGAAAGGTTGGAGTCGGAAGGGACACGTCCTAAGTTCATACTCAGGTAGTAAGGCAGGAGCTCTGGAGACTCAGGAAGTGAGGAAAACCGGCGTGTGCCTCTCTTTCACGTAGACTCTCTGATATTTACTTCAGCAGTGACTTGGAGGGAACTTTTGCTCACTCCCATTACATTCAAAGGCTTCTCTCCAGTGTGAATTCTCTGGTGGCGAACCAGAGCAGAGCTGTACCTAAAGGCTTTCCCACACTCACTACATTCATAGGGATTCTCCCCAGTGTGGATTCTTTGATGCTGAATAAGGCCTGAGCTATAGGTAAACTTCCCTCCACATTCCATACATTCATAGGGCTTCTCTCCAGTGTGGATCCTCTGGTGCTGATAGAGGTGTGAGCTCTGGCTGAAGGCCTTCCCACACTCGTTACATTCATAGGGCTTCTCTCCAGTGTGGATCCTCTGGTGGTGAATGAGGGTGGAGCTCCTACTGAAGGCTTTCCCACATTCGTTACAAGCGTATGGTTTCTCTCCAGTGTGGATCCTCTGGTGGTGAGTGAGGGTGGAGCTCCAGCTGAAGGTTTTCCCGCACTCGTTACATTCATAGGGCTTCTCTCCCGTGTGGATCCTCCGGTGGAGAATGAGAGCTGAGCTGCAGCTGAAGGTCTTCCCGCAGTCGTTGCACTCGTAAGGTTTCTCCCCAGTGTGGATCCTCTGATGCTGAATAAGGTGTGAGCTCTGGCTGAAGGCCTTCCCACACTCGCTACATTCATAGGGTTTCTCCCCAGTGTGGATTCTCTGATGCTGAATGAGGTCTGAAGTTCGATTAAAGCTCTTGCTACATTCATCACACTTATGGGGCCTGTCCCCCACAGGGAGTCTCTGATGGGAAATGAGGTTGGTGCCCACCGTGAAGCTGTCCCTCAGATCGCCGCACTTCTCACTTCTACCTCCTGTGGGGGCTCGCTGCTCCTCAGCTGCTACTTGACCAAACTCCTGCATCTTCCTATTCAGTCTCTCTCCAGAGGAGCTCCCCAGCTGCCTCTTCAGACTGACTTCTTGTTCATAGGCTTCTTCAAACTTAAGACCCTGAGAAATATCCTTCTGGAATCTTCCCAACAGCACCCCATGTGATCCTCTATCTTCAGAAATTTCAGAATCAGGCTCAGTTCTGGTCTCACCATCTGGCACAATATAGAACACAAATATCACTTATTCCTTGTGGAAAAAAGGCTCAAAACCAGAGACAGGCTAATTACATCATATTCACAGGCTAAAAGCACATGCCACTTATCAATGTGCAAAAAGGCCTGCCCAGGCTGTATGCAGCTGATGCAGAATAAGAGAACTGGGCCAAAGAAACAGGGAAGGAGAAAAGAAGGAAAATCGAGAAATAAGCTGGAAGTGAAGAGAAAACTGGATCAGGCAGAGGCAGGACAAACTGTTTAATGAAGTGACAAAGTCCTAGAGGTCAGAGGCTCAAGATAAACTGGGAGATGGTGACAGCCGGGCCAGTGAGAGGATGAAAGGGAGTAGGTACAAGAAATGCAACACGGACCAGTCTGTCTCCCACAGGAAGACACAGCCGGGTGTGGAGAAGCAGCAGCAGATCAGGAAGCCGCAACAAGGGTGCAGCCCTGCAGCCCCAGGGGAACAGGACACTCTGGTTTGCAGTCACGTCACCTTCACCAAGTCCATGGGAACAGGCAAGAGACAAAGGTCAGCCCACCTCCAGCCCTGGGCCTAGAACACTGTGCTAACTGAGCAGATTTGTAAACAGTTTCTATGTTTGACTTTGCCACTCTCAGCGCTCTGGGGTTTCTAAGGGAACTTCAGGCATAGAGGACAAGTGGAAGGGGTCCAGATGGTTAGCATGTTTAGTCTGTCAGTAACTGAAGGAGTCAAGGCAGGGCAGTGAGCATTAGGGACAGAAAGAGCTGTTCCTCCCTCACCCGAACAGGTGCCTCTCAGGACCTCTCTGCTCTCAGTTCCCTTCCAATCCAGGCCCCTCGGCAATTCCTCTCACTCCAGCCCAGAGATCACGTCAAAATTCAGAAAAGGGAATCCTGCTCATGGGGAAAGACAGGACAAGGTTTATCCTGTTCATACCAAATGGCCCAGAGCTCAATCCCAGACCCAGGACCTGCAGGGGACAGAGAAGACACAGAGAGGGAGGCCTCCCATGGGAGCGGGGAAGACCCTGGCCTTGCCCAGGAAAACGTCCTGACAGTGGGTGAGGGGGAAGGAAGGAACAGTCCACAGGCTTAAAGGTTAAGAAGCCAACTGCTCCCTGACACAAGGTGAAATTTCTACAAGGGCAGCAGTTACCCGAGGTCCATCCACAAAGCAACAGGTCCCTAGAGGAAGTCCAACAGAGAAGGGGAGGAGCCTGACAGAGTTCCAGAATCTTCACTTGGACACAGAGCAGTGCCTCACATGTTCAGGGATCCCAATGTGTGAATCTTTTGAGAAAATCTCTAGGTTATATGTTAATGTTAAGTCCTAAGAATAACATGAGAAAAAGTAACAGATTGAGAGTTTAAAGGCCAGGGCTCGGGTCTTCCCAGTCACTAGCAATATGACTGTATGCAAAGCATTTAAGACCTCTGAGCTCTCTTTCCTCACCTATAAAATGAGGATAATTCTGGCTGCCTCAACAGCTGCAACATTGTGAGGACTGAAGGAGAGACTATCTGTAAACACTCTTAAGGAACTACAAACTGCAAATGGGAGTCACTATTATTGTTGTCAGAACTTTCTAAGACGAAGTCAGTCCTTAGATAATGATTTTCAGTGACTCAACTGTTACTAGCAAAGGAGGAGGCAAAGGAAGGCCAAAAGGGAGTTTCACTGAGGAAGCATCGTTCCTACCCAGGGAGAACACGTTGCCGTAATTCTCCAGCATCACGTCCCTGTAGAGGTCCCTCTGGGCAGGCTCCAAACGCTTCCACTCCTTCCGGATGAAGTACACAGCCACATCCTCAAAGGTCACCAGTTCCTGAAACGACACGTTCTCGTGTGCAATTTCTGGCTCAGGGATGAGGCTGGTGGAGCCAAAAGCTAATTCGGGGTTGAGTAACACTTCCCAATATTTGGGAAGTGGGAATGGCAGTCAGGGTGGAGGAAGACAGGAGAGGCTGAGACTAAGTGGAGTCCATGATTCCGTGGGGGAGTCCCACGGTCCTGACGGGGGAAGCACAGAACAGGATGTTGTTGCACAAGAGATTTCCGCAAAGTGGGAAGGGAAAGAAGGGTAAAGCACGGCTCACCTGGGCCTTGGCCTTCAGGAGCGCAGCTGCCAGCATCTCATCCCCCAGACTGCCCTTGTCAGAAAACGTGGGGCCTTTTGAGGAAGGAAGAGCTGAGGACGAGAGGGTCCGTGAGAGTCGATCTGCACTTGAGCCTCTCCACCCGTTACGGAAACTCCTGGGTCCAGGACAACCTAGTACCCCCACTCCTGCATCTCTAAGTTCACTCCCTCTGCCACTGGAAGAGGTGCTCACGGCCAGCGTGGGCCTCGTGGCCTGAGCAGAGACGCCCACAGCCCTGCTGACCCTGGCTCTCTGGTCTGTCCCAGGAGGCACCAGCTATCCTGTTCGTGTCTCTTCCATCGTTCTCCACATTCCAACTCAATCTCTTGGACTTCTTACCCAGAGGAAAGCTAGCTTCACTCCAACTCTGAAGCAAGTCATAATGCCCACGATTCTTCTCTTATTTTCTCGATCCCCAGATCAAATCTACACACTGTAAGTGTTTCCCGTTTCTGTGCTTGATTATGTATCTTTTCCTGTAATTCTTAAGTTAACATATTGGTCCCTGAGAGACTAAATCTCTGCAGATACTAGATTCTGTAGAAGCATGCAGATAAAAATGTTTTAAATGCGTTTTCTTGATAAGCACGGGAATAATACTTCCTTGGACACAAGCTGGCTCCAAAGTCAGTGGCAGTCTGTGAGAGCAAAATACAAATACTTTTCACGCCCTTCCTCTTCCTTCTACCCTTTTTGCCTGTGATCTCCAAAATAACTCCCCAGAGCTCTCCTAAGCACATGCTCCAGAAGAGCACAAACCAGGGCTGTTACAAAGCACCTGGAAAATGGGAGTTTGGTGATTGTCACAGTTTTCTAAATGCTGCATGAGGAACCCACAGCCCTTAAAAATGCCTCAGCTATAAACCCTATCAAGCTGTACTTAATGAATGGCTTCAGTCAGCCTTCCCCACTAGGCTAGGAGTTAGTGAAAGGCAAAGACTATGTCCTCGCCAGTCAGGATTCCAGCAGTTAGCCCGGCACCTGGTGAATGAGCGATTTAAATGGGCATCTGCTGAGTAAGTGAATAAAAGGATAAATTCCTTACCGCTCTCAAGCAAGGCCTGAGGTTCCTGAGATACTCGATCAGCCTGAGTTTCCATGGGTCGTACTAGAAGCTCGGATCTCTGGTCTCCTATTTTCAGAGTCAGCAGGAAGCAGGGTTTGTATGAGAAGGTGGAAGCACTACAGAAGCAAAAGTTCAAGGTTCAAAGATAATTTTTAAAAACCCTCCTGCATACAGAAAGAAGGGAACTAGCATTCCAGTTAGTACCAAAACAGCAAGAGGAAATGCAGTAACTGGGACTAGTCTTTTGGGTCAAACGCCCAAGTTCCTGGACAACATCCCACTTTAGGCTCCCCAATTCACACTGGGTGGTAGTTCTAACAACAAAAATGGAGAACACAGGTGCCAAATGATGCCATTAACAAAGTTAAATACTAAGCAATTACTCAAATGAAGAACAGTGAAGAAGAGTGTTACAGCTGGCAAAATGTCTAAGTATCAAGTTTTAAGTATACTTGGAATAATGGACAAACAAACGTATACAGATTTTTTTTTAATCCTCATAAACATTTTTCTTCTACTAAAAAGAAAAAAAAAATTTTTACTGTGGTATGTTTCTAGCTGTTATAGTAAATGTAGATGCTCTCTTTAGAGGAAAAGGGGCCAAGAAACAGCCCCCAAATAACAGATAGTACAGAATACTTCCAGAACCTCCAGAAGTTCTCTGTCTCATTTTAAAAACCCTGTCTCACAGAACTAGGACAGACAGTGCAGATCTATTAAGATAAATTCGGGCGTTTCCCGGTGGTCCAGTGGTTAGGATTCAGTGCTTTCACTGACGTGGCCCAGGTTCAATTCCTGGTCGGGGAACAGAGATCCTGTAAACCATGCAGCATGGCCAGAAAAAAAGATAAATTCTTCCTCTCTTTCTCCCTGAGACAGTTTTCTGTTCTCAGTCTCAGTCAACGGTGGGATGTTATTGACGGATTTGGGCCCTTTCTGTGGTCCTTCTATAGTCTCATCACAGGGTGTGGGTGGACATATTCGCCAGATTCTGGGAGAATAGTCCCAGTTGCTGTGTCTCCTCGCCCTGAGAAGCAGCAGCCACCTTGCTTTTTTATCTCCTTTCTCTCATAACAGATTTCCTTGGATCAGAATGTAAGTCCCTGAAGCAAGAACCAATGCTTTTTAAAAAGCCTACTATCATTTATTACTCCATTTTTATCCCTACTAAGGTCCCTGCTCCCTGGTTGCCACGGCAATCAAGAGGTCTGTTCTCTGTTGCTCCAGTGAATAACAGTGAGTGTCAAGTTAGTACCTAGACTAAGATTTGAATCTCAAGTACAAGTCTGTCCTCAAGAATCAACAGGTTGAGAAGAGTGCAGCAGTCCTCAGAGCAGCCTGACACTTAGGCAAGAACCTAGGTGAAAACCCCTGGATTTTGTCCGCCTCCCTCTCTTTATTCATCTGCTCATATAACAAACATCTGTTGAGTGCCAACTACATTGCAGGGTACTCCTGAAAGGAGTAAAACAATCAAGAGTGACCGTTGCATTCACCTAAGATATAAAAGGAGAAGGCCCCCTAGAGTCACTCAGAGTTCAGAGAACTCTAGTCTTTGGGCAGCAAGGGGCTGTAGAAGGCCCATCACAATGCCATTATATAGTGAAAAGCAAGGAATCAGGCATGAGCCAGGCCCACTGACAATCAAGGTGACACACCCTCTTGCTATCATCACCCTCCTAGCTGGGGCCCTTCAGCTTTTTCTCAGAGTCAGCCATCTTCTTCTTCCTATTGCCCAACTTGACAATCTCCAGGACTGGTTATAAGCAGACACTCCCAATAAATCCGCTCTCAGTCTAAACTCTCCTTAGAAAGGAAAGTCAGAGGCTCAGACTCCAGAGAAAGAAGTAGCACTCCCTCCTCGCAGCTGGGTTAACCAAAGCTGGAGCTCAAAGGCATACTGTTGAGAACAAGTCCCCAGTGTCTGAATCACTGAACAATGTTTCTCACAGAAAGAAAAACCCCCATTGTGCCCGTAGAGCTTCAGGTCCAGGCAGGGCCCTTCCCCTGCTCCACTGCCCATGCGACCCCCTGCAGTGCTCCTAGATGCAGTGTTCCGGGAAGGATGACCGGGCAGTGAGAAGTCGTGGAAGCTTTACCTGCTGGACTCTTTCCTTCCTTCTCTGGAGTTAGTCTCTAGAAGGCCAGAGTAGCAATTATTGTGAACTTGGCAGCCTCTGTTCAAATCCCTGGGAGTTCAGACTTATTTGCTATCAGTGCTGTAGGACTAAGGAAAAGAAAAAGAAAAAGGAATTTCAAATGTTTATGTAAACTTCACTTCTAATCTAGATATTTGGAGTTAAGAGGAAAAGACAAAGAACCTATGCTAATAAATACTGATTAAGACCACAGCTGGTATTTGTGTTGCACCTTTAGAACTGGAATGGAAATCACAGTTCTCCAGGTCAACCTCCCACCCAAGACAAGAAACACCTTCTCCAGTTCTTAAGGTTCTGGCAGCTAACTTGCTACTAGACACTCTCCGCTACTTCAGGGAGTCTGTCCCATTGCTGTACAGGTAAGCCATTAGAAAGGGCTTTGGATGCTTAACTGAAAAAAAATCTACCCCTTGGACTTTCACCTCAGAGTCCTAGTGTTCTGTGTGATAGAACCTTCTCCTTCCGCAGGACTCTCCACCAAACAGGTGAAACCAGATGATGCCCACTCTCCACAACTTCTCTTCTTGGAGATAATAAATAGGTTTAGTTCCTCTAAGTGCCCCACAGATTTCAAGTTCAGGATCCTGCTTCTCTCCATGAGTTTCAGAAAGGAAACACCGGGTCGGTCTGTGTTCAATCCCAGTTGAAAAGCGAATCAAATCAGGGACCTAATACAGCTGAAATGGGACCCAGTTGTACACCTCTCCGAAAAAGACTCGATTTACTGGGCGCCAGGGGGATTCTTCTGTCATCTGAATGGTTCTAACTGCGCTTCCTAGAACCCCTCATTCTCTGGTCCGTTCCCAGCTGATTAAACCCTCCCTCCCACCGGGAGCGCGGATAACTGTTAACATCATATGAAAACGTTTCCGGGAAGGACCAAGTTAGGGTCGCTGTCATCGGCCGTTTAAAGAGAGGGATGCCTCTCCAGCCATACTGGAACTTTGAAGGGCTGGAGCCAGGCGCTGTCGCAGAACCAGAACCGCAGCCCCTTTCCTCCCCCGACGCAGGGCCGGCGGTCAGGGGCCGGGTGCCGGGGAAAGCAGAGTTGGCACCGGCGCCCCCCCGCCGCCCGGCACCCTGCTCCAGGTGGTCCTGGGGACCCCGCGGGCCGCGGAGGCAGGGACACCACCCCTTCTCCGGCGATCACTGCCTCCGTCCCACCTCGAGCCCTGGGGGCGGCCGGACTCACCCTGGGGGCAGGGACGGTAGATTTAGGGGACCGGACACCAAACAGGCCCCGTTGGACACTGTCACGGACCCACACACCGGGGACAGAACAAAGAACGGAAGTCCCCTCCGTTTCGCTTCCGGGTCGGTCTTAGTCACCCCCTCCACCATCCTGGATGTCCCCCTCCACGTCCACTTGTTCCCTCTAGGAAAATGGGAGGTCTTTGCCTCTCGGTGGTTTGCTGACTGGGCGCGGGGCCCCAGCGCCGAAGCGACAAGGAGGGCCTGCCGTCCCCGCCCCTCGCGCCCCCTGCTGGCCAGGCAGGGAGGGCGCCGCCGCGCACCTGGTCTGCGGCGCGCCTGCCCGGCTGGGGAGCGGAAGGCGGGGCGCAGCGTGCCCAGCGGGTGCCGGCTGTGTGCCCGTGTTGTCTCCCGTGGGGCTGCCGAGGGCCAAGCCAAACGCCCTGGTCCCAAGCGATCCGAGTCCCCAGCTGACCCGCGGCCAACAGGAGGACGCCTGAAGGATTCGATATAGAAAACTCACCCATATTTGAAGTTTCCAAATCAAGCTTATGCTTCCAAACAGACCAAGTTCATGTAAAAGTGCCTCCTTTAAATGACTAAAATCTGAAGAAAACCTTCTGGCCCATCAGAGTTCACATGAGGACAAAAACCTGTACAAGTGATGCGAGCAGAAAAGGCTTGAGTAAGTTACCAATCCAGATCCACTCAGATCCGAAGAAAACTGGTGAAGCCCCATCTATGTGAAGAAAGTGTGAAATAAGTGAAACGCTTGAGGGAATGAGGGGCGACGCTTCGTGGTTCACTCACGTTTATTCCCTTCCAGGAGGAGTCCTGGAAGTGTCGAATCAAATCCTTCAGATTATAAACAAAATGAAATCTTGTGATCTTCTTGATTCCCCTGTGGCCCTGCCTCGCATTTGATCTCAATTTTCACTGCCTTCAATATTTGTAGCGCAGCCATTCAGCTCTGCAGTACAACCGAACTTACTCTCTGGCTGCTGCTGCTGCTGCTAAATCGCTTCAGTCGTGTCCGACTCTGTGCGACCCCATAGACGGCAGCCCACCAGGCTCCCCCGTCCCTAGGATTCTCCAGGCAAGAACACTGGAGTGGGTTGCCATTTCTTTCTCCAATGCATGAAAGTGAAAAGTGAAAGTGAAGTCGTTCAGTCGTGTCCGACTCTCAGCGACCCCATGGACTGCAGCCTACCAGGCTCCCTCGGTCCATGGGATTTTCCAGGCAAGAGTACTGGAGTGGGTTGCCATTGTCTTCTCTCTGGCAACTTCAGTCTAAGGACAGTAATCTAACCAATTCCAGTAAAATATGGTGGTGGTGCTCAGTAGCTAAGTCACATCTGACTCTTTGCAATTGTAGCTCACCAGGCTCCTCTATCCATGTGATTCTCCACGCAAGAATACTGAAGTAGGTTGGATCTTCCCAGCCCAGGGATTGAACCAGCGTCTCTTATGTCTCCCACATCGACAGGCAGGTTCTTTACCAGTAGGGCCCCCTGGGAAGCCCTCACCTACTGACAGTCCTCAGGAAACAGCTCTTAGATTCCCAGTACTGTCAACACAATCAACCCTATTACTGTGGAGCCTAGAAGTCAATTTGTAGTTCACTTTTTTGGTGTTTGCCCCAGAATCCAGCCATCTGGTTAACTCCCAGCAAGTTCTCAAAAGACCTACTATTAATTTTTCTTTAGTCTGTGGACTCTGAAATGCCTTGAATCACAGAGAGGATTCCCAAGGCAGTCCATCAAGGTGGAAAAGAAAACATTTAAACTTCCATATAGCTTTTATCTAAAAGGAAATAAAGAAAATAGAGTAAAAAAATGTAAGCCTTGGTAAGCCAGAGGCTCTTTCTTTCTTTCACCTGCCTCGGCTCTGGCTGAGTAGGGGGTTCCTGATCTGGCTGGAGCTCAGGCCCCTCTCCTCTCCCCAGCCCTCCCCTGTCCCCTCCGGGGCCAAGGGAATGACGATTAAGAAGTGGATGCCAGATGCAAACGTGATGAAACAGTCAATTTGTCCTAAAGATGTAGCTGTGGCTTTTCAAACAGATTAGAGCAGAATTGTATCTATTTGGTTCTCTATCTCAGAAGACACTTTCATAAGAATTCATCTTTGAAGTCATCTGAGCCTAGAATTTCTTTATGGAAGGACTTTTAAAATTATTGATTGAATTTTTTAAGGTTGTAATCCTATTCTTTTTTTTTTTCTTCTTTTTCTTTCTTTCTTTTTTGGCCACAACAGGCGGCATGTAGGATCTTAGTTCCTCAACCAATGATCGAACTGGTGCCCCCTGCCGTAGAAGCTCAGAGTCCTAACCACTGGACTGCCAGGGAAGTCCCTATAAGACTATTTATATTTTTATTTCTTCTTGAATCATATTGGGTTTGTTAAGTTCTTTCTATGAATTTATCTGTTTCATCTAAAATCTCTAATCTTCTTGTGTGATGTTGGTACTATTATCTTATTATTGAAATAGCTGATTTTGAGCAGTTTTCAAACAATATTCTGTGAACCTGTGTGGGTCCCTGAGACCAGGTGGTCTGGGAGGTCAAAACTGTTTTCATAAGACAGATTGTTTTTTTTTCCCATGGTATTGACATTTGAAATGGTGCTATGAAAGTGTGAAACTGATAACGCCTTAGCATAAATTCATGTAGTGGCCCAAAACTGAACTGTTATAGTCTTCACTGCTATATAATCATAGCTTTTTAAAAAATCCAGTTTCAAAAAAAATCTGGTTTCATTTTAAAATGTCCTTGATGAAGCAGTAAAAATATTAATTTCATTTAAAAAATAGTAAGCCTTATCAGAGGTCAATAGAAAGAAGGGTACTGGTGGCCTTATGTGGGTCTCACGTCAGACAATAGCCATCTTCAGAGAAGGATGTCAGGACTTGGTTTAGGGTGGAAGGGTGGGGGTGGGCGGTAAAAACAGAAATCTTCCCAAAGAGTGTGTAAAGAGAGCCAGTTCTCTCTTTTTTTTTTTAATATTTTATTTTTATTTATTTACTTATTTGGCTGTGCCAGGTCTTAGTTGGGGCATATGGGATCTTTAGTTGCGGCATGTGGAATCTAGTTTCTTTACCAGGGGTTGAACCTGGGCCCCCTGTGTTGGGAGTGTTCAGTCTTAGCCACTGGACCACTAGGGAGTCCCCCCTAAGGAACAATTAACAAGGAAGCTGCCCCATCTTTACTGCTCCAGGGCAGCTTGTCTCCCAGAATGCAGAAAAAATTCTCAGCTTATTTGTCTGGGAGCTGCCTTTACGAGTGACACTGTGGAAAGAGCTGGCCTGCAAAAGCTGCTGCCCTGAGGGCAAGACCTTTCGCCAGCCCCAAGGCCAGCCCAGGAGTAGGGCCACCACTCCACCCTGGCTCTGGGTGACCATCGCCACCAGGCCAGTTTCTTCCCATCACTTGGCCCCTCTTGCCCAACATCTCAGTATAGGACCCCAGAGGACTGAGACAGGCCTCTAAGTACTTGGGCATTCTGGACAGTGGGAGGAAGCAGGCTTGGAGCTATGCAGAGGGACAGACAGGACATCTGGATGTCCTTCTATTCCAGCTCTCTGGGTGTGAGCATTCTTAGAATTCAGAATTAGAGCATTCAGAATTCAACCTGAACCCCAGGCTGAATTCGAAGGGCACCCCAGTTAGTTTTTAGCAGTTATTAGAAATTGATGTGTAATTCTGTGGTTCTTTATTCACCTTTCTACCCAATGCCCTAAGATTTTTGCAGGGTGATCGCATTCTCTGCCCCCCTGAAATCAGAGAGTCCCCTTACTCCTTGTCTTTTGGTCGATGATACCTCAGTGCTGATCCCTCTGGGTCACCCCTTTACACCACACAGCCCATGGCAGCAGTGGCTCTGGGGCATCCCAGCTGTGAGCACCACCTGCTCAGTGACTGGAAGTTCCTGGCCTTAGGGAGTTGTTAGTGCTAAGATCCAGTTCATCACACATGTAATAGCCTCTTCAGACTCACTTGCAGGTGGCTCAGTGGGAAAGAATCCACCTGCAATGCAGGAGACACAGGAGATGAGGGTTCGATTGCTGGGTTGGGTAGATCCCCTGGAGGAGGGTATGGCAACCCACTCCAGTATTCTTGCCTTGGGAAATCCCACGGATAGAGGAGCTTGGTAAGTTAGCCATCCTATGGGGTTGCAAAAGAGTCAGACACGACTGAGCACTCATGCTCGCTCAGACTAACTCGTGTGAAGTAGGAGAAGGAGAGTGATGAAGGGCCCCTGACCGTGTGCAGACTCTGAAGGTGGGATCCAGCTAAGAGCTGGGACTGTGAGGGAAGCAGCCACTCCCTGCAACAGCGCCACCTGCTGAAACCCCCATGCTGGGGTGACGCAACTGGAACCTGAGTTAACCTGACAGGAAGAGCCTAAATGGCCTCACTAGTCAAATAAATGATATATTTAAAAGTGTAGTCAGCCTGGCCCAAGAAGGGTTTTACATGAAAAAGTGGCAGCTACCGCCTTGGGGGAAACCACCTGAAGCAAAGTCATGGATTGATGGGGCCCTCAGGGTCAGAGTGCACCCTAAATGCCTGACTTTGGTTCACCTCCTGCTGGTCCACACACCTTAGCTTAGTAAGGCAGCCTGGCCACTGACTGTGGCCATCGCCCCTTGGTCAGCCTTCTCTTGGGTAATGATCAGGATGAAAGGGATGGAGAGCTCTCTAGACTTATTTTGAAAAATTAAAGTTTCTGCCCTGACCATTTGTTGGCCTGACGCTTCTTTTCTTTCCCTTAATCACTACCCCAGGCCAGCCTGGCCAGTAGACTCTTTGAGTGCAGCCCAGTCAAAAGGAAGCCTAGGGAATTCCAGCTTCATTCTGGCCCAGCCTTCAGGATCACTTGTTGGGTTGATGTGGTTCCAGGTCACTTGATTGAGGACGCTGCTCTCTCCAGCTCCCCTCCAGTGGCTCATACATGCTGCGGCAGGCTGAACAGTGGCCCCCAAGATTTCTGGGTCCTTATGCTTAGCACCTGTGAATATGGCAAAAAGGATTTTGCAGATATGATTAAGAATCTTCAGATGGGGAGATTATCCCAGTGGGCCCTGAAGGTCATCCCAAGTGTCCTTATAAGAAGGAGGTAGAGAGAGTACTGTAGACGGCAAAGTGGTAATGAGACAAAGAGAGACGTTTGAAGATACTGCTAACATACTGGATTTGAAGCTGAGGAAGAGCCCATGAAACGAGAAATGCAAGGAATGCAGTTCTAGAACCTGGAAAAGACATCAAAAGGGATTCTCCCCTAGAAGGAATGTAGCCCTACAGACACTTTGGTTTCAGATCAGTGGAAACTATTTCAGACTTCTGACCGCCAGAATAAGTGTGTGATGTTTTAAGTCAAAGTCTGTGCTCATTTATTACAGCAAGAATAGGGAACAAAGACATGTGCCAAGGTGGAGGGAGTTATGGGTCTTTGTAAGTTTTTAAAAATGCCTCGTTGCTCACACCTGACTCTTTTGAACAAAAGGTCTGGAAATAAGGGATAATTGAAGGAAAGGAGTAGTCACAGTTACTGAAGCATGACATCCATCACCATCTGTAGTTACTTTTTCTTGGGATGAGAACTTTTAAGATGTACTCTCTTAGCAGCTTTCATATATGCAATTCAATATTAACTGTGGTCTCCAAGCTGTCCCTCAGAATCTCTTCTTTGCAGGCTCTCTGAGCAGACCCTCTGCTGTCTTTCCAGCCAGCCCAGTCACCTCCACTCTGTGGAAGGAAAAGTTAACAAAACAACTAAGTAATACATTATGTTTAGTTTTGTTGGGAGAAAAAGAACCATGGGATGGTTGCTTTACCCTGAGGTTTTGAGGTGTTTTAATTTTTTTCCTCTAATTCAATGCACTTAAAAAAAATTTTTTTTTAACAAAGATTTATTTAATTTTTTGGTCGTGGTGGATATTTGTTGCTGCACTTGGGCTTTCTCTAGTGATTGCAGCCATGAAATTAAAAGACGCTTACTCCTTGGAAGGAAAGTTATGACCAACCTAGTTAGCATATTAAAAATCAGAGACATTACTTTGCCAATAAAGGTCCGTCTAGTCAAGGCTATGGTTTTCCCTGTGGTCACGTATGGATGTGAGAGTTGGACTGTGAAGAAAGCTGAGTGCCAAAGAATTGATGCTTTTGAACTGTGGTGTTGGAGAAGACTGTTGTGAGTCCCTTGGACTGCAAGGAGATCCAACCAGTCCATTCTAAAGGAGATCAGTCTTGGGTGTTCTTTGGAAGGACTGATGCTAAAGCTGAAACTCCAGTACTTTGGCCACCTCATGCGAAAAGTTGACTCATTGGAAAAGACTCTGATGCTGGGAAGGAT
>NW_011494780.1:50887-63723 GCF_000754665.1 Bison bison bison | reverse complement strand
TGCTAAAGCTGAAACTCCAGTACTTTGGCCACCTCATGCGAAAAGTTGACTCATTGGAAAAGACTCTGATGCTGGGAAGGATTGGGGGCCGGAGGAGAAGGGGACGACAGAGGATGAGATGGCTGGATGGCGTCACCAACTCAATGGACATGAGTCTGAGTGAACTCCAGGAGTTGGTGATGGACAGGGAGGCCTGGCGTGCTGCGATCCATGGGGTCGCAAAGAGTCGGACACAACTGAGCGACTAAACTGAACTGAGTTGCTGCCAGTAGGGGCTACTCTTCACCGCAGCACGCAGGCTTCTCACTGCGGTGGGTTCTCTTCCACAGGCTGTAGGTGCACGAGTGGCGGTAGTTGCAGCACCTGACTCAGTGGTTGTGGTGCACGGGCTTAGTTGCTCCGCAGCATGTGAGGTCTTCCTGGATCAGGGACAGAACCAATGTCCCTTGCATTGCAAGGCAGATTCTTAACCACTGGACCATCAGGGAGGCCCTTTTTAGAAAAAAAAAAAAAAGGCAAGCTTGTGATAAGCCGCTCTCTTGGGGAGGCTGCTTGCCTCTTTTTGTTTATTTTGCTGCTGTGAGTCTTAGTTGTGGCATGCGGGATCTAGTTCCCTGACCAGGGATCAAACCCAGGCCCCCTGCATTGGGAGTTCAGAGACACAACCACTGGATCACAAGGGGAGGCCCTACTCCTCACCCTACTTCTTTAGCATACACTTTTCCAAAGCATGTATAAGCAACTGATTCAATTTCAAAGTCATCTTTAAGTTTCACAATAACTACTGTTTTTAGTTTTCTAGTTATCTGAACAATGTTTCAAAAGCATTTGAAACAACAAAAAGACAGGAATTCTGTAAAGATTGAAATAGCAATGCGAACTAGCAACTTTAACATCAGTATAATCTTTTTTTTTTCAGCCTTCAGTCCATCTGAGAAGGCTTATACTCCTGAGTAGCTGCCTACTATTTAAAAGAGATACATATTTCTGACCTCATTTTTCCTAAATGAGGCATGTGTAGAGAAGTGAAGTTCTTCCATAACCCTCTCACTTGACTGGGAGATTTGTCACTTACTGGGGATCAGAATGAGAGAGACTCTTTCTTATCTTCCCTTTGGCCAGAAGACCTCTCTCCCTGTAGGATTTCTCAAGTCCCTTCCTCTGAGGGCTGCTAGCCTTTTAACTTCTCTTCATCCAGGCGCCATTTAGGAGTGATTGCTTAATTCACAGAAGTCACCCTTATCACAAAAAATCTCCTGGGATCTGCTGGTTCTGGGCACCAGTAGGCTCCACAGGGTCAAGATACAGGTCTCTACCTGTTCTCTGGGCTTTCCTTGTGGCTCAGATGGTAAAAAATCTGCCTGCAATGCGGGAGACCTAGGTTCGACCCCTGGGTTGGGATTATCCCTTGGAGAAAGAAATGTCAATCCACTCCAGTATTCTTGCCTAAAGAATTACATGAACAGAGGAGCCGAGCCTGGCAGGCTACAGTCCATGGGCTCTCAAAGAGTTGGACACGATTGATTGACTCTTAGGAAAAATGAGGTCAGAAATATATACCTCTTTTAAATAGTAGGCAGTTGCTCTGGAGTATAAGGCTTCTTAGCTGGACTGAAGGCTGGGGGGGAAAAAACGGTTATTCTGCTGTTAAATTTGCTAGTTTGCATTGCTATTTCAATCTTTACAGAATTCCTGTCTTTTTGTTGTTTCAAATGCTTTCAAAACATTGTTTAGATAACTATAAAACTAAAAACAGTGGTTAGGAGTGCTTTAGGAGGGATTGCTTAATTCACAGAAGTCACCCTTATCATCACAAAACATCTCCTGGGATCTGCTGATTCCGGGCACCCAGAGGTCTCTGCCTGTTCTCTGGGCTTCACTTGTGCTTCAGATGGTAAAGAATCTGCCTGCAATGCAGAAGACCCAGGTTCAATCCCTGGGTCGGGAAGATGGCTCGGAGAAGGAAATGGCAACCCACTCCAGTATTCTTGCCTAGGAAATCCCATGGAGAGAAGCCTGGTTGGCTATAATCCATGGAGTCACAAAGAATCGGACACAACTGAAGCGAATTCACACCTGCTCTGTGTGAGGTCACACTTTGGGTGCAGTGCTGACACACACTGAAAGAGCCAGCTAGGTTGTAGGGGCAATGAGATGGGAGATGGGGTAAAGGCAGTGTACCCAACCTGCTTGGGTTCAGGGGTGGGGAGAGGGCTGGAGGTGGCCAGTTTGCCAAAGTTAAATTTGGTAAGACTGATGGAAGGTAGAGGGAAGTTGGGAGAGGTTAGAAAACGCTGGGGGTGTTAACAGAAAGAGGAAAGATAAGCCGTATAGACAGAGTCACTCAAGACCAGGCTCCACTGCAAAGCATTCATTCAAATATCATTTAGGTGCCCCTGTGTCAGGTACGGATTTGGTCACCGGTGTTACAGTGATGAAGGTGACAGAGGGCCCTTAGGTGGGCGTGAGTGAGGCGTGTGAAAGGAACAGACGTGAGGGCATGTGGCTGAAGCATGGGAACCAAGGAGCAGCAAAGTAGAGGCCATGGCCAGCTGGTCGGCAGGGCCCGAATCTTGCAGGGCCCTGCAGGCCGTGATAAGGGATTTGGGTTTTATTCTGAGCGCAGCAAAATGACGTTTCATTCATTCTGCAAAAGCCTTAGGAACTAGGCGGCCTTATCCCAGTTTTACTGACGAGGACGATCAGGGTGGGGTTAGGTAATTTGCTCACGGTCAGTTGCAGGCGAAAAGGGGTTACAAACACCTGCCGGATCTCCCTGCCCCGGGCCCGCCCGAGCCTTCCCCCGTAAGGCCAAGTAGGAGCGGCCCGGCGTGGCCCAGGGTCCAGGCAGGCGCGCGCCTCGGCGACAACGCGCATGCGCCGCTGCCTACGGAAGCCGGGAGGGAGGGGGCGGGGCCGACGCTGGCGGGCGCGGGGGAAATGGCGGCGACGGCGGCAGCGGCGAACGGGACTGGAGGGAGCAGCGGGATGGAGGTGGATGCTGCAGGTAACGGGCCGTGCGGGGGCGGCTTCTGGAGACTTCTTGGCAGGCCTGTCGAGGCCTTCCTAGAGTCCCGGGAGCAGTCGGGATGGCGAGTCGGCAGCGAGCTCCCTGGGTTAACTTGCGGGAGGGATGGATGGCCCGACTCTGCCGTCTCCTGTTCCCGGCTCCCGGGAGGACCGTGGGGCCTGGACTCTCACCCCCGCTTCCCCCTCCTTAGTCGTCCCCAGCGTGATGGCCTCCGGAGTGACTGGCAGCGTTTCAGTCGCTCTTCATCCCCTCGTCATTCTCAACATCTCAGACCATTGGATTCGCATGCGCTCGCAGGAGGGGCGGCCTATGCAGGGTGAGTGTTCGGCGTCGTTCTCCAGCCTCCTCCCCCCAAATAGTGGTCCTTTCTCCTTCCTTTGCTGAAGCCAATTCCTCCTCCGCAAATCATTTCTCTAGAACTTGGTTCACGTGACCTCAGACCCTCAGGCTACTATTAGAGAAGTTTGAGGATTCCTTTAGTGTTAGTCGCTCAGTCTTGCCCGACTCTTTGTGACTCCATGGACTGTAGCCCGCCAGGCTCCTCTGTCCTTGGAATTCTCCAGGCAAGAATGCTGGAGTGGGTTGCCATTCCCTTCTCCAGGGGAATCTTCCTTACCCAGGGATTGAACCCAGGTCTCTACCATCTGAGCCACCAGGGAAGTCCTGGAGGATTCCTCACCCTCACCTCTTATGTGTCCTTTTCTACTCCAGTGATTGGGGCTCTGATCGGGAAGCAGGAGGGCCGAAATATTGAGGTGATGAACTCCTTCGAACTGCTGTCCCACACCGTGGAAGAGAAGATTATCATTGACAAGGAATATTATTACACCAAGGAGGAGCAGTGTGAGAGGGGAAGAGACGTGGGGGAGAAGAGTGGGAGTGGGGGGAAAAGAATGGGGAAGATGGAGAGGGTTGGGGAAAAAATAAACAGAGAAATAGGACCAGAGTAGAGGAATAATGAAGAGAGAGTAGCTGAAGAGACCTTAGAAAAAGAACATATATGGGTTATTCCCCGCAAAGAGAGCAAGGAGTGAGAAAAGACACAAGAGATTAGTTGTTCTACGTGGAGCCAGGATGGGAAGGGGAGAAGCTGGTAAAAACACACCAGGAGTTTCAAATTAAAGAAGGATGATTTAAAGATACACTGTCCTGGCCCCTTTCTCTCCAGTTAAACAGGTATTCAAGGAGCTGGAGTTTCTGGGTTGGTATACCACAGGGGGGCCGCCTGATCCCTCCGACATCCACGTCCATAAGCAGGTATACACGTTCACACAGGTACATATTGGGGTGGAGACGAGAGGAATGAGGGGAAGGAAGATGGGCCCTGACACGCGTGTGCATCCTCCCTTCTTCCAGGTGTGCGAGATAATTGAGAGCCCTCTGTTTCTTAAGTTGAACCCTATGACCAAGCACACAGATGTGAGTACAGTGACCCTGTGCCCACTTTGTCCTGCCCCTGCTTTTACTGTATGACATCTCTGTTGAGTCTCCTTTTTGTGGTTTACTATCTGTGAGACTTTAGTCATTTAACCTTTAAACTGCATTTTCTCCACATGTGAAAATGGGAATGAGTTCCACTTCAGCAGGTCCTGGGAAGATTAGCTGAGGAAACGCAACGTGAAGGGCCAAGTCCAGTTTCGGTGCTTAGTATAGGTTCAGGTCTCTGATGTTTAGTAAGAGCTGTTCTCTCTTCTTCACAGCTTCCTGTCAGCGTCTTTGAGTCCGTCATAGATATAATCAATGGAGAGGTAGGTAATGCCCTACCCTTCAACCCACACAGCCTGCCCCTGGGGTTTCCTGCTTTTGACTCTCTGTGCCCCATAGGCCACCATGCTGTTTGCTGAGCTGACCTACACTCTGGCCACAGAGGAAGCGGAACGCATTGGGGTGGACCACGTAGCCCGAATGACAGCAACAGGCAGTGGAGAGAACTCCACTGGTAAGGGTGGCTGCAGGGGCTTCCCTGGAAGTGGGGGGAAGGTGTGCCCACACACCTTCTCAACCTCGGCCTGACCACCCCCCCAGTGGCTGAACACCTCATCGCACAGCACAGCGCCATCAAGATGCTGCACAGCCGCGTCAAGCTCATCTTGGAGTACGTCAAGGCCTCTGAGGCAGGTAGGACAGGTATCTCTCTGGTTCCTGAAGCACTTTTCCTCCCTTCTGGGGAAGCGACAGCATCCACATTGATGCAGTTTCTTGTGCCTTCAGGAGAGGTCCCCTTTAACCACGAGATCCTGCGGGAGGCCTACGCTCTGTGTCACTGCCTCCCAGTGCTTAGCACAGACAAGTTCAAGACAGACTTCTACGATGTGAGTGCAAGGCCCAGGACGGGGAGGTGGGGCTCCCGTGTTCTGCATGCAGGACATGACCGGCTTCTGTCCCTTCACAGCAATGCAATGATGTGGGGCTCATGGCCTACCTTGGCACCATCACCAAGACGTGCAACACCATGAACCAGTTCGTGAACAAGTTCAATGTCCTCTATGACCGACAAGGCATCGGCAGGCGGATGCGGGGGCTCTTTTTCTGACAACAGGGTACTTGACGTACAGGGGTCAGACAGCTGTCAAGGGGAGGGGTGCTACACTCCCTTGAGAGAAACCTGTCACTAATAAAAGGGGAGCAGCCCCCCAGCACCCCTTCTAGTGGCTCTGTTCTCTCCTGTGGGCACTGTGGATGGCTGAGGGAGAGGGGTTTGTTACTGCAGCATCCAGCGCTCACGAAGATGAAATACCTGCCTGAAGCTCAGGAGGCAGAAGTACTGGTGTCCATACTTTGAGACTAACTGGAAGGGGGTGGGAGAGGAGACCAGTGCAGTCCGGTATCGGTGCCTTGCAGGCAGAGCAGGAAGTCCCCTCAAATTTAATGAATGGCTGGAATAAGGTAAGCATAAAGGGAAGACAAGAATCCAGAAAACTCAAAACCCTGTTTTAACAGAAGCAGCAAATGGGGACACGCTTTATTAGGAAAAAAGAATAAGTAAAACAAGTGCAGCTTGGGCAAATAAGGGGACCTTCCTTTGCCCTCAAAAGCATTGGCAAACCATCAAAGGAAGCGCAGTAGGGCAATATGCAGAGCAGATCCAGTGTCCAAGCAACTGGACTCACACAAAAGTGATCCGTGTCCGGGCAGTGTTGACCTGCCAGACGTTGAGCTCCTCATACTCGTCCAGGGCCGCCTGGAACTGAGCAGGTGTGAAGCCACGGGAGATGCAGCGCTGCTCCGCCTCGGAAAACCGGACACTTTGGCCCTCTGAGACCAACTCACGGACGGTCGCAAATATCACATCTGCTGGTCTCTGGGTCCTGGATGGACAAGCGTGGTGTGTGGTCAGGGTTAGAACTTCGAGGCCAGCACCACAGACCCAGGGGTGCAGAAGCCGCAGGATGAGTTTCCTGCTCAAGACAGTCAAGGTGCCCCCTGCCACCCTCTGCTAAGCCGCTCACCTAGCTGTCTGCCCCTTGTCACCCAGCAGTGAGTCCTTGGACATCTCCATCAGCCGTATGGCTTCATTCACATCTTCCTTCTCCACGGTGTCCACCATTCGTAGACGTGCCTAAGGGGAAGGTAGGGAGAGATGGGCACAGAAGGAGGGGGTGGAACAAAGTCAGGGAGGCCCCCCACCCTGCTCCAGCTTTAAGGCTGGGCACCTGAGTGCTGCTACTCACAAAGGAGTAGCGGCCCCCTCCCCGCCCACCAGGCATCCGCAGTGTGGGGCCGGCACTGTCAGACCGAGACAAGTGCAATGCCCGGGGCAGCGTCCAGCAATTGCCCAAGTCTCCGCCTCTCAACACTGGCCAGTCCCGGTGTGCAGCTGTCCTGTGAGGGAGACCAGACCCTTCTGAATTCCACTGGGCTCCCCACCACGAGATGGAGCTTCGGGCGCTCGGCCGAGAAGGCGACTGGCAGGGGTAGTGTCCCCGGGGCTCGGGAAGTGCTGGCTCAGCAGTAGGTCAGGTGATCACACTACCTGCACGAACAGCACTTTGGAGCCCCCAGGACGATGGTCCACGGCGTGAGGACAGAAATGAAGCTTCCCGACCCCAGAGCGAGGTTACCCCACCCGCCCCTCAGCAAGATCTGAGAAACGGAGAAGCCTCTCTCCTGGGACGCTGGGCGTGCCCTGCCGGAGCAGCAAGTACCCACAGTGCGGTAGCACACAGGACCACTATCTGCACTGTCAGCACTTTAGCCCCGGCAGGGCCAGAGCAGGAGGGAGGCGGCAGCGCACGGGCAGGCTGCCAGCAGAGCCCAAGCGGACCATCCTCCAGCGCACAGACTGGCACTCACCAGAGCAGTGGACAGTCGCAGGATAGCCAGCAGAGTCCGGGCCGAAGTGTAGGTGGCGTCCTTACTGGCCCAAGCCTCGCGCCTCATCTCCACGTACGCTGCTGTGATGTAGTCAGCCAGAGACTCTGGCACCGCAGGCTGCTTCTCCCGGCACATAGCTATGTACCGCCTGTGGGAAAGCAGGAGAGCTGGAGAGCGCATTTGTTCTGCATTAAGAGTTGGAAAACTGGGAGTAAAGAAACCGGAGGGGAGGGCGCTCTGAAGTAGGAGACAGCAATTGGTGGATGATTAGGCTTAAATAAGCTACATTTGGAAAATCTATCAACATTTCAAGTTATCCGCAACTTTTTTTTTAAATGAAAATGGCCTTTGCACGATTGAGACAAATCCACCTGTCTTAAGAGATGGTTCTGTTAATTCATGAGAACAGCTAAAAGGGAAAAACAACATTAGGAATCCCTGGGAGTCCCTGGACTGACTCCTTGGACAGAGCAGTGCTGTCAGGCACCCACGCAGCAAAAGCCAGCTTTGCCAATATCCGTACCCGAGTTAGTAACCCTGAGACTGCGGGTGGAGGTATGTGAAGGCAGGTTCTCCGCCATGGTCTCCTATGGCCAGCCCAGGGGAACCAAGACTCACTGTTCTCAGACCCAGGACGCCAGGAGGGGGAGGGGTGAGCGCTTTTCAAGAGAAGCACACAGAGGCCAAGCCGCCCGGGGGAGTGTCCGCCCTGTCCAGCTCTCCTACCTCATCAGTTTCATGTCCAAAGGCTCAAACTGGGCGGGGGGCTGCCGGCTGTGCTGGTGCACGTAGGTGATGTGCTGGGCCAACCTGGGAGGAGGGGAGGCAACAGGAGCGCTGCATCTTGGTGCCCCCTCAGCGCTCCACCCCACAGCCTGGTCGGTCAAGGACTGTCGGCACTGCAACCCTGACCCCCTCTGAGAACTGTGGAGCAACCCCTGCTGTTTAAGGGGAAGGCTCTGGTGTTTCCCTAAGACGACAATAACGGGTTTTCCAGTTTCTCCTCCCTGCACGTAGATGGTTACAGGGGGTGTCTCCCCGAGTGCAGAGCTGCAGTCACCTCAGGTCATTGTCTCGGTCGGGCCGGTCCTGGATCAGCCAGAGGAGGTCAAATCGGGAAAGCAATGCCGCAGGAAGCTGTATATTTTGTTCCAGGCTGCGGCGAGGGTTGTAGCGTCCATAGGCAGGGTTGGCGGCAGCCAGGATGGAGCAGCGGGCATTGAGCGTTGTGAGAATGCCTGCCTTGGCAATGGAGATGGTTTGCTGCTCCATGACCTCGTGGATGGCCGTGCGGTCGGCCTCCGCCATCTTGTCAAACTCGTCAATGCAGCACACTCCCTGGTCGGCCAGCACCAGGGCCCCGCCCTCCAAGGTCAGCTCGCCACTCACAGAGTCTCTTAGCACAGCTGCCGTGAGGCCCACGCCGGAGGAGCCGCGGCCCGTCGTGTACTGGCCTGCACAGAAGGGTCAGGAAGACAGACACGCACAGGCCTGTTTAGGACGACAGCAGGGCAGAGGGAACGGGGCCATGAGGCGAGGTCTGTGCTGAACTGCTCTACTGACCCAGTTGGGCCGTCCCGAGGCAGCGGCAGGTCTGGGGGCGATGACACCAACACCCATCTCCACCCCCTGGCCCTCCCACAGCGGAAGCCTGCTGGTCCTCCTAAGTTTGCCTCTCCCAGGATCTGATACTCACTGCGGGGGGCCAGGCGGTCAATGTAAGACAGGAGCTGAGACTTAGCCACACCAGGGTCCCCCATCAGGCAGATGTTGATGTTGCCTGGAGGAAGGGAAGGAAGCCCCTGAGTGACTGTTCCCTCGATGCAGGTTGTCTGCACACAGAGAAAAGGACTATTGAGGTCTGCCTGCCCTGTTTCTAATCCCACCCTGTGCCCATGAAATAGAGATGCTAGCTTTTATTCTGTGACCGATGCAACCCTGGTCCGGCATCCTTTCTTCCCCAATGCCTCCACTCACCCCTGATTTTCATGCCTCGAGGAGACTGGTCTACCCCTCCCACCAGCAGGAGCAGCAGCGCCTTCTTCACGTCTTCGTGCCCATATATCTCTGGGGCGATGGAGGCTGCCAGCTTCTCATAGAAATCCTCCTCTGTGGGAAAGCAAAGACTCAAGAGTGTTTTTCCAGGGGAAAGAAGTGCTTGGGATAAATTTGCATTTATCTTCCCGCTGACCCCTCACCTGTGATTTGCCTCAGCTCCTCCCTGGTCAGCTCTCCGGCCCCAGACTCATCCTCCTCACTCTTACTCATCTTCACAATCCGATGAGCTTCCAGATAAGTTTCCGAGAGTAAACCCTTGGGCAGGAAAACGCTAGGGCATGAATGAAGCTCTCTACTTGCCCACGCAACACGATGCCCTCTGGAGTTCCTGACAAACCCTTTAGTTCTGTTCTGCTTGGTGTTCTGCTATTGAAACTTCTTTCTATGGGGCTGGTAAAACGGAGGGAATAAACTTCCCTTCTCACCTGGACCATCTGTCGGAACCCAGTGCGCAGGATTGGCAGGAAGATGCCGGTAACACTGACGTGGTCCCCAGGCTGGGCGATCCTTGTGTTCTCTCCTTCCACCAGCACCGTGATGCTGCGAGGGATGTTTCCCACGGGCACTTGGTCGCTCTGGGGGAGAAGGGCACTTGAGGCCAGAGGACTAACCTCCCCTTCTGTGCCCACCACTCGGCCACTCCCTGGCCCCACACAAACCAACAGAGAGAAGCTGAGCTCTCCTTTACCACATCCCAGCTCAGTCAGAAAGTTCCAGAGAAACCTGCCTCCTACTCTCTGCAACTTCTCTGCCTCAGCTCCTCTCTGTTCTACTTTCTTCCCTCTACTTCACGAGTGACTACCGGAGTTGAGTGAACTCCCAACCTCAAACTTCCCTGGGCCCTGGACCTCATATCCCAAACTCACATGTTCCTGCATCTTCATCTCCTGGAATTTGATGAATTTGGAGCCACGAGTCTGGAGGTACAGTCGGCCTCCTGAGCGGTTGGTCTGGCACTCCTGGCTCGGGCACATAATCAGAGGCATGAAAGTAGGAGATTGGATCTAGAGTGAAAAAGGAAGCACCAAAGGAAGTCATAAGGAAAGGAGCACCTCAGTCCCCGGAATCATGTCCCTCCTTCGGCAGAGATGATGAAACTTTTGAGAATGTCTTAAGCCGTGCTACGTACACATTGACAGACACAAAGAGAACAGACTGGATGGAAGGACCACGCCATAGTAGAAAGAAACTGCAAAGTGACCACACAGGCGTGTTTTACAGTAAACAGAAAAAACACCAGGTAAACATCAGTAGACAAAATTCACTCTCGCAGCATTAAGCGTGCTCCGTCCTCTGCTCCATACGTACCGGCTGGTAGGTCTCCGCCCCGCACTGGTCGCAGGTGTAAGTGGCCACCACCATTCTTGGTTTGACCTCAGAGACGCGAGTGACAATTCCACGCACTGTTACTAGCTTCCCCACAGAGTCAGCCCGTACTTCCCGGATCACACGAGGCTTGTTACTGCTGGGGCCTTGAAAATACAGCTCACTAAGGGAGAAAGTGGTCATTCGCAAATGTCTGGGGACCTGAACCCCGCGCCTGTCCCCACCGTGGCCACTCACAATCTGCGCATGAGCTCGGGAGGGTACTGGTTTTGAGGGCTTCGGGCTGCCCCCGGGTCGCGGCTCCGCTGCTCCATCATCAGCCGGTGCTCAATGTAAACGTCCAGGACGTCTTTATTTACTACCTAAACAAAGGGAAAAGAAAACAAGGAAAGTGAGCGGCAGGACGGTGAGAGGAAAGAACGTAAAAGTGCCAGGCAGAACCACTGACCCCTTTGGGTCAGCTCGGACAGCATCAGTACCCAGGAAGATTTTCGACACAAACCTAAGTGTGCCCTGCATTTTTCTCACCTCCCTCTCCTTGTATTGAGGCAGCAGCTCTTGAACAGCATCAGCAAAGAGCCTGGCATAGCGCTTGGTGTTCTCACAAATTGAGTCCACCAGCTCAGGGTCATCCTCAGCAATGTCGTCTAGGTCTACGTACATGGCCACTTGCTCCCGATGAGCCAGTTGAACCTGGTGTGGGGAAGAGAAAGCGACGGAGCCAAGTTTATCTTACTAGTGTTCACAAGCAAAAATTGGTCACTACGAGCTCAGCACACAGGATCCAGGCTCCATGAGGGAGAAAGGTGTGTATCACTACGTTTGCAATAATTAAGGTGTTTTCAGGGATTGAGGGAGCTGAAACTGAGTGCTGTTGAGTCTCACATCGCTTTCTCCCAGGTGGCACAGTGGCAAAGAATTTGCCCGCCAGTGCAGGAGACACAAGAGATATGGGTTTAATCCCTGGGTCGGGAAGAGTCCCTGGGGAAGGATATGGCAACCCGCTCCAATATTCTTGCCTGGAAAATTCCCTGGACAGAAGAGCCTGGTAGGCTATAGTCACAGGGTCGCAAAGAATTAGACTGAGCACAGACGCAGCATACACTGAGTGATACACAAGTTATCAGGTATGGTGCTAAACTCACCACTTCCAGAAAAACATACCTGCTAAAATAAGCCAGGCCTTATAGCTCAAGTCACCACCCCTGCCCTCTACCTAACCTTAGACTCACCAACTGGTTCCCATACTTGAACTGCTTCTTGCCAGATTCGTCATCCTGGTAGAACTCTTGTAGGAACTTCTTCACTTTGTCTGTAAGCAAGAATAAAGCGGTAAGGACGGACTTTTCTTCATATACCTTACTGCAAACCCTTGAAAGAGATCTAAAAAACTTCTTTTACTTAAAGTTAAATCTCTAAACAAATTAAATGAACATTCACATATGCGTACGTAATTCTCCCCAACAGAGCAAAACTCCTTTTCGCAAGTCTGTTTTGACCTAAGGAAAAATAAGTGGCCCCTAGCAGTTTAGAGTATTACCCAATACGCTCCCCCCCAGGGGAATTCCACTCTCTGCCTTAATTAGAAATCTCAGTACCCTTTTCTAAGGGCCTTCCACACCCGGCAACACACTCAAGTCTCACGGTTCTCAGCTTTCCTTCTACGTGCTTTATTCCCTCTTTCTTTCGGTCCCTTAAATTGTTGCTCTCCCGGGGATCTCCGCCACCAGGCCCGTCCTCCGCCCCACCCCCTCTCCCGCCACTGCTTCCGCTCTTAGTAAACAAAGAAGCACATGGGCCCAGATGCCGCCGCCTCACAGCCCGGGATTCCTCCGCCCAAGGCGGGAGCCCGTCCGGCGATTGGCCGCCTTGTCGAGGGCCACCCTGCCCCACCCCACCACTTTATCCCTCGGCCTCCGCAGAAACCCCTCCAATTCCAGGCACGCCCCCACCCTCGGTCGCTCTCTCCGAGGCCACCGCGCGGAAGGACACTGTTTACACACGACACTCCCTCCAGTAGCGTCGCGCAACTTCCGCCCGCCTCCACTTCCGCTAGGAGGTGGACCTAATGCGGCCCAATCCCCGCGCGCAGCGGCCCGGGGCCGCC
>NW_011494780.1:46733-50787 GCF_000754665.1 Bison bison bison | reverse complement strand
CCCGCCCGCCCCACCCCACCCCGGGCTTCGGCGCGTCGGGGGTCGCTGGGAGTGCCTAAGCGCGCGGAGAAAAGCGGGACTTGGGGGGTCGCTGGTTAGATAAGCCCCTGAGGGCCTGCTCTCTCCTAGACGCGACCCTTCCCTCTGGAGCTTCTAGTTCGGATGTCCGCAGCGCGCCCCGCCCGCCCCCCCCCCACAACTCTCACTCTTTTCCTGGACACGATCACTAGCTCTCCCCCGGCCTCGGCGGCCCGTGCACCCCAGGCACCGTGCGCCTCTACTCCGCCACCTCCCTACCCTGCCTCCGGCCTCGTGCGCCGAGAGCCCGGGACTCCAGCCCACACCAACAGGTGTCGCCCAGGAAGCTTCCCGCGCAGAACGCCCCTCCTACACTCGCAGACCCTCACCTTTCTCGAGCACGTAGTCCTTAAGTGCCATTGCTGCCGAGGACCGTACGGCAGCAATTGGCGGGCTCTGAGCTCTCACTCCCCCTACAGCAAAAAAACGTCCGCGCGGCGGACTGCGGCCGACCAACCGAAATTGGCGCGAAACGTCGCCCCCCACGTGACCAGCGGCGCCGCTTGCGGGCCAATCGGAGAGGATTACCCTTCGTCCCTCCCGCTTGTCGCGGGCCCCAGCCTCGGCCAATCAACGGGCGAACCTGGGCTGAGTGACGGGGAAGAGGCGCGGGTGTTTGGAGGGAAGGGCTGGGCGAGGCGGGGCGCGCGCCGGGTTTCCCGCGGTCGGAGGAGAATCGCTCTTAAAGGGCCAGTCTACTCGCGTCCTTTTGTTCCGGGGCCGCAGGGCGGGGCAGGCCCAACGTTTGCTGTCTCCTAGTCTATTCTCCAGAACGGCCATGATTTCCCAGTTCTTCATTCTGTCTTCCAAGGGTGACCCGCTCATCTACAAGGACTGTATCCTTGGCCAGCGGGGCGGGGGGAGAAGGGCTGAGTGGGACTAGGGCCCCAGTGCCAGCGAGTGTCGCCAGCTCCTTAGCTTCCCTTCCACTCGGTCAGTCCGCGGAGACAGCGGCGGCCGGGATGTGGCCGAGCTCTTCTACCGGAAGCTGACGGGACTGCCTGGAGACGAGTCTCCGGTTGTCATGGTAACTACTGGCGGGAGTGGGGGTGGGGTGGTGGGTCTGCGGTTGGTGGTCTGGAGTTGGGAGGCACCTCCTCCCGGGACGTTCTCTAAGAGCTCATACGGGGGGTGGAAGGGGGTACATTCCTCTAAATAATATTAATGGCGGTTTACTGATCGCTAACCGCACCAGGCACAGCTCTTCACACGTCTCAATCCTCAGCCACTTTGGAGTAGGTACTATTACTAACTTCATTTACACATTAGGAAGCTGGGCCCCTTGGGGAGGTTTCATATGTGGCCTAAAGTCACGCTGCTAGTAAGTAAGGAAATCAGGATACTAGCCTCAGTCTCATGGCCAGGAATCACTGCAGCTCTCTTCCTAACGTTTTTCTCCTTGCCTCTGCCTCAGCACCACGATGATCGTCACTTTATTCACATCAGACACAGCGGTCTCTACTTGGTGGCCACTACTTCAGAAAACATTTCTCCCTTCAGTCTCCTGGAGCTGCTCTCCCGGTGAGGAGGGCAGGGCTGGGCACCCGGGTGCAGGGGTCAGGGAGTCAGAGAGGAGGAGTTGTGCACTCTCTGTCCGGGTTTTCGCAGGTTGGCCACTCTTCTGGGTGATTACTGTGGCTCCCTAGGGGAGGCGACCATCTCTCGCAACGTGGCTCTGGTCTATGAACTCCTGGATGAAGTGCTGGTGAGGTGCCTCCCTGTCCCCGGTTCCCTGAAGATACAGCATTCATTTTCACCCCTTCCCCCACCGAGTACCCAAAAAGCGTCTTTCCTCTGTCCCTAGGACTATGGCTACGTACAGACCACATCCACGGAGGTGCTGAGGAACTTCATTCAGACAGAGGCTGTGGTCAGCAAACCCTTCAGCCTCTTTGATCTCAGCAGCGTTGGCTTGGTCAGTCCGGGGACAGAGGAGGCCAGGATTGAGGAGGGTTAGTGGGAAGCATCAGCCGTGAGGATTGATTGATTTGGGTGCTTTCAGTTTGGGGCCGAGACACAACAGAGCAAAGTGGCCCCCAGCAGTGCAGCCAGCCGGCCCGTCCTGTCCAGCCGCTCTGACCAGGTGAGGGAGGGCTATTGGGTTCACATCGTCTGGTTTTTGAGTCCCCAGAGTGCAAGATCCTGGCATATCTTTCCCCCTTCTCTAGACATGGAGGATCCCTTTTCTTAGCCCTGTGCCCCCATCCTGGGGCCCCAGCCTCCACTGTTCTGTCCTTTCTGCCTGTCCACTTTAGAAGACAGACCAACCAACCTCCAACCACCAGACCCCCTCTCTCTCCTCAGAGCCAAAAGAACGAAGTGTTTCTGGACGTGGTCGAGAGATTATCCGTACTGATAGCCTCTAACGTAAGTTTGGGCCCCCAGCCCTGCGGCTGAAGATGGTGGCACCTGGAAATTGCTGGGCATTGACCTCCCGCTGCTCTCAGGGCTCGCTGCTCAAGGTGGACGTGCAGGGAGAGATCCGGCTCAAGAGCTTTCTGCCTAGCGGCTCAGGTGAGCAGCGTGCAGGCTGGACCGGGTTGGGGTGTGGGAATGGCTCCTTGGTGGCGGGTATGGTAGTATGGTGGCTTCTTCTGATACTCTTTTGTCTGACAGAGATGCGCATCGGCTTGACTGAGGAGTTTTGTGTGGGGAAGTCCGAACTGAGAGGTGAGGAGAAAGTGGATCTTTTTCTTCTAGGTAGAGGTCACTGTCCTAGGTTTCATCTGGGTTAGTTAGATGGATCCCCACCATGGCTCCCCACCCCCTCCCAAAACACAGATCAGCAGAGGGGGTCTTTCTCTCTTTCCAGGCTATGGGCCGGGAATTCGGGTGGATGAGGTCTCCTTTCACAGTTCAGTGTACCTGGATGAGTTTGAATCTCATCGGATCCTCCGTCTGCAGCCCCCTCAGGGTGAGGTCAGGACCGGGCTGGCCTAGCACATTCCATCTACTGAGGGGGAGGGAGGCCATTCAGGTGTAAGGAGACCAAACTCACCTCCATTCCTCTCTGGTCTCAGCTGACTGTGATGAGGTACCAACTCTCAGATGACCTCCCTTCCCCGCTCCCCTTCCGGCTCTTTCCCTCTGTGCAGTGGGACCGAGGCTCAGGCAGGTGAGACCATTTCCCCTCTCTAGAACTTCTCTGGACCCCAAGCCGATGTATGTATGTACGTGTGTGTACATATGTATTTGTATGTATGTATGTAATTCCCAGGTTGATTTTGGAGTGTGGTGGTGGTGGTGACATTGGCTCCAAGTTAGAATAGGCACCCTCCCCCACAGGTGGACCCAGCTCCGTGTGTGTAATGGCTCATAGAGTTGGGTGGATCTCAGTTCTTGTCTTTCCTTCCTGGGGCAAAAGCCACAGCCACACATGGGGGCCCTGCCTGGGGATAGGGCCTGAGTAACAGTATTTGTACCCCCTCACACAGGCTCCAGGTTTATCTGAAGTTACGTTGTGACCTGCCCCCAAAGAGGTGAGTGGGGGGAGCCCAGCCTAGTCCAGCTATGGAGGGTAGGAGACAAGGCCCAGATAGCTGCTCTTTCCACCCCCAGGTGCGGCCGGCAGCCTCAGAATCCAGGGGAGAGCCTGGAGTTTGGGAAGGGGGTGGGGGGCGCTTGTGCGCAAGTCCAGTGGTGACATTAATGAAGATGGGATGCGGCTTTCCTGGGACTGACTGCTCCCTTCTCCCTTGCAGCCAGGCTCTGAACGTCAGGCTGCATCTTCCCCTGCCTCGAGGGGTGGTCAGGTAAGCATGTGTGCACTACGGGCCTGTGGGCAGTCGCACTAGCTTCTCAGGAAAACGGATAGCGCTGGGGTGGGAGCTGTGGGGCAGGGGCTGAGCCCAACCCTTTCCTCTCCCAACTCTAGCCTATCTCAGGAGCTGAGCAGCCCAGAGCAGAAGGCAGAACTGGGGGAGGGAGCCCTTCGCTGGGACCTGCCTCGAGTGCAAGGAGGCTCTCAGCTTTCAGG
>NW_011494780.1:44894-46633 GCF_000754665.1 Bison bison bison | reverse complement strand
CATTCAGACCCTGTGGCAACGCCAACCCCCACAAGTGGGTGCGACACCTCAGCCACAGCGACGCCTACGTCATTCGGATCTGAGGCTCCCAAATGACACAGGAGGCAGAGGTGGCGGTCAGGGCATCGGAGAAGGACGAAGTTTTCTCTCCTAGTGTCCTGACCTGGAGCTGGGGCTGGAAGAGTCCTGAGTCCTTGAGACCAGGGAGCTCGACGAGATAGACTCTCCTGTGGGACCTGACCCAGGGAGGACTGAAGTGGATCACAACTTAAAAATCAAACTTTTATTCTGAGCAACTGGCTGTACAATATCTAAAGAGAAAGTCACATGGGGGGAAGCTGGCTACTACCTTCTTCCACCCAGCATGTGTGTGTCTGTGTGTGTGGGAGAGAGAGAGAGAGAATCCAGGGAGAAGGTCAGCATCAGGGTGCGGGAGGAGGGGAGCCGGTCCCGGGGGGCTGCGAGCCATTAGCCTTTGGAGTCCCTGGAGCAGGAGGGGGGCTCTCCCCAGCTTCCGGTTTCCCCCCACAGAGGGCGCTGCCCCCAAGTGGGGAGGGGGCTGAGGTTGGGGTAGGGACAGGAGAAGGATGGGAGGCGGGGCCTCCTTTGCCCTCCCCCGTGGGCGGCAGAGACACCACAATGTACTTCTGGACACTGCCAGGACCAGCGGGGGCGGTGCTGGGGGGCGCGGTAGTGGCGGGGGGGACCAGCTTGACGATGGGCTGCACGCTGGGGACGGTGGTGGTGACGGGAGAGGTTGTGGTGGAACCGGAGCCCGGGGCTGAGGTGCTGAGGGACAGGACCTGGGCCGGAAGGAAGGCAGTGCCGCTGGCCTGCACCCGCCCCACACCCCAGGCTGGGGGATGCCTCCCGTGCTCCAACCTGGGCCCCAGTATCCCCAGTCCCACGCGGGGTACCTGCTGGGTGGATGAGGCGCTGGAGGACGAAGACATGACAATGAACTTGGTTGGCGGCGGGGACGGCTGTGGGGGGGCAGCAGCTCGCGTAGACACAAGCGTCTGGACGGGCAATGCAATGGAGCCGGGGACCTTCAGCAGGCCGGGGGTCCGAGGGCCAGGCTGGGGGGCCTGTGACAGGGTCAGTGTGGGCCGGGGCTGTAGAAAGCAGCAGCAGGAAGAAAACATCACCATCTGTGTTCACCAGCTCCCCCAAGATGGCTGACTTAGGGGGCCCCATGTTTCACAGAAATCAGGGTGCGCCCCCCAGCATGTGGTGTCTGTGAGCCCCACTGGGATGGGAACCACCCCCCGAGTTTTCCTTCCTTTCACCCTCCCCTCCCTCTCCACTTGCTCCCCCTTCCTCCCCGAGCCTGCACTGACCTGAGTGATGGTCAGGGTGGTCCTGTTGACCTGCTGAGCCTGCAGTGCAGCCTGAGCCCGGGCCTTGACCACATGCGAGCAGAGGAGGGGCCCAAGGGACCCAAATTCTGCCCGATAGGCGTCCTGATTGTCGGGCGGCGGGCGCAGCTTTGCCAGGACAGGGGCACAGTGTTTCTGTAGAGAGAAGGCAAAGATCTACCAGGTGGAGGGAGGGCCGGGACGCTGAGAATCCGGACAGGGAAGGGGTGACAAAGGAGGTCATCCATTGTTTCAGTGCATGCCTGCTGGAGGCCAGGCTGTGCTCGCTGGCTTATCGGTGTGTAAGGAATGCGGAGGTTTTTCCTCGTAGAGAACACAGGCACCAGCTGGCTGAGTGGACAGCTCGCTGAGTGATTACAG
>NW_011494780.1:43558-44794 GCF_000754665.1 Bison bison bison | reverse complement strand
TAAGCCAGGAATCCCTGTCCTTCACAATCTCCTTGAGTTTGCTCACACTCATGTCCGTTGAGTCAATGATGCCATCCAACCATCTCATCCTCCGTCATCCCCTTCCCCTCCTGCCCTGAATCTTTCCCAGCATCAGGGTCTTTTCCAGTCAGTTGACTCTTCACATCAGGTGGAGCTTCAGCATTAGTCCTTCCAATGAATATTCAGGGTTTATTTACTGTAGGATTGACTAGTTTGATCTCCTTGCATTACATTTCTTCTAATGATAAATGAGTTATCTTCAAGGTTGACTCACTACTCTTCTGGAATCAGAGATAATAATGAAGAATGAGGGGCCAGTGGCACTTACTGCAGGTATCAAGAGATTTTAGAAACAGTTATTTCTTTTTTGTGAAGTCCCATTGTGATCTGAGACATTTTTTTGTAAATGCTCAGGAACAATTATTCTAGCCCTCTGCTGGAATTCTGTACAGTGCTGATAAAGTTGTCTTGTTTTTCCAAGCACAGAACATTTTTTTCCCATGGATATGTGGCGCCCTCTAGCGGCTACAATAGACATAATGTCTGGTGAAATAAGAATTCTAGACCCAACCGAGACAAATTCTGGCTCCAATTCTAAAGTTGTGTCCTCTAGTTTCATTCTTCTACAAGTGGTTGACCAGTTTTCCCAGCACCACTTGTTAAAGAGATTGTTTTTTCTCCATTGTATATTCTTGCCTCCTTTGTCAAAGATAAGGTGTCCATAGGTGCATGGATTTATCTCTGGGCTTTCTATTCTGTTCCATTGATTTATATTTCTGTCTTTGTGCAAGTACCGAACTGTCTTGATGACTGTGGCTTTGTAGTAGAGCCTGAAGTCAGGCAGGTTGATTACTCCAGTTCCATTCTTCTTTCTCAAGATTGCTTTGGCTAGTCGAGGTTTCTTGTATTTCCATACAAATTGTGAAATTATTTTTTCTAGCTCTGTGAAAAATACTGTTGGTAGCTTGACAGGGATTTTATTGAATCTATAGATTGCTTTGGGTAGTATACTCATTTTCACTCTACTGAATCTTCCGATCCATGAACACGGTATATTTCTCCAACTATTTGTGTCCTCTTTGATTTCTTTCACCAGTGTTTTATAGTTTTCTATATATAGGTCTTTTGTTTCTTTAGGTAGATATATTCCTAAGTATTTAATTCTTTTCATTGCAATGGTGAATGGAATTGTTTCCTTAATTTCTTTCTATTTTC
>NW_011494780.1:43248-43458 GCF_000754665.1 Bison bison bison | reverse complement strand
CACATCTAAGGGCCAGCCAGTCCACAGGGCGTGTGCCTTGCAGAAGCATCAGGGGCAGGTCAGGCTGGAAAGTCACAGGCTGAGTTCAAACTCCTTATTTCTTACTCAGGTCTTACACAGTGCCAGCTATTAACAGTACTGGACTCAGGTGTGCTCTGCACATGAGGCGAAGAGGGGATAAGTGAATGGAAGACGCTCTATGCTTGCTAA
>NW_011494780.1:30323-43148 GCF_000754665.1 Bison bison bison | reverse complement strand
CGGGGGAAGAGGGGGCATCAGTGGGAAGAAGGGGGAGGGTGGGGCTCTGTCACCAGGAGGAGGCTCTGCACGTGGTCAGCCCCGATGCGGTCAATGTTGCTCAGCACTGGGCCATCCAGAACCCCGCGGATCCGCTCCCCTTCCTGCTGCAGCCGCGGCAGAATCAGTGTCTTAATCACCTGTTAGTAAAGGAGAGAAGCCGGGGTCTGGGGGTCACCACAGGGTCTCCCAGGTCGGGAGGCTGTTGCCCACTCTGACCTCCCGATCCCTCCCCTCCCCAGGGCTCCCCTGCCAGGGCCTAACATCGTGTCCCAGCTCTGCCAGGCCTGCGATGGAGCCGTAGCGTGTTGTCCAAGGGGTCTTCTCGTCCACCCAACTCTGTAAGGGGATGGAAAATAAACCCAAATGAAGGGGTGTGAAAAGCTAACTGGTAAGGACTTGAGTCTCATATACTCACTTCCTTATAAGTCATTTAAGACACAACAGCTCTTTCCCGACCACTCCCTCCTCCCCAAAGTAGCTGCTATTCTGACCTCAGAGATTAGTTTGCTTTAATTCTCTGGCAGCACTGTGCAGCATGTGGGCTCTTAGTTCCCTGCCCAGGGATCGAACCCTCGCCCTCTGCATTGGAAGCATTGAGTCTTAACCACTGGGCCACCAGGGAAGTCCCACAGCAATTAGTTTTTGTTTTTGAACTTTAAAGTGGAATCCCACAACTAGAAAAAAAGACACTGCGGATCTGGTCCAAGTCCAGTCCGCACCTCTCTGCCGCTGGCTTTCAGTGTCCCTTCCTGAAGCCACACTGGCGTGGGCGTGGTGCTCACTGTTCCCATAACAACCCAGCCAGTGATGGAAAGGGCTCACCTTGGTGAAGGTCTTGGTGATGCGGGACTGGATGTTGTTCGTGGTTGTGCTGAAGTGCTTGCAGATCTGGGCCACCAGGCGGGCGGCGAAGTCCCGAAGCGCCCAGTGATTGTCCACATCTGGCCGCAGGCACAGCTGCCTGCTCACGATGCAGGTCATCACAGCCGGGATCAACTCGTGCACCTGGGGGAGAAGCCCCGCGTCAGCCAGCTGTGACAGATGGTCCCCGAGCCCGGACAAGAGGCGGGCCAGCAGGTCCACTCACATATTTCTCTAGGTACAGGGTAGGGTTGTCCATCAGCGCCTTCACCATGCGCATCAGGTAGATGAGCAGGGCCAGGTTGTTCTGCACCACATTCACACGCACCTGGGGTGGGGAGGGAGCGGGGATGGGCCAGCAGGGACCCTCCATGAGCCTCCTCTGCTGCCCGCCCACCCCTGGAACCCCACTGCGTCCTCCCGTGGCCTCTCACCCCCTCTGAGATGAAGGTGCTGAAGCGTGGCAGCATTTGGTAGAGACCGGGGTCCGTGGCAATGCTCTGCAGAGCCTCCTGTGGGGGGAGGGGAATGAGTGAAGCGGGGTGAACCCCGGGGCCAAGGAGGGGCGAAGGCAGGACACGTAGTGGGGCCTCACCGCTCTCTTGGCCTCGCAGGAGCCCACACAGGCCTCAGTGATCTCCTTGTAGTACAGCTGCTGCTCCACTGACAACTCGTGGATGCTTCGGGGCTTCAGTCGCAGAGGCGCCCCCTCCAGCAGGGGTGGCGCCTTCTTCTCTTTCCCTGTGTGAATCAGGAAGCCAGGTTTAGGCAGGAAAGCTCCTGAGGAGGCCTGGGCACTAGGCAAACCTCTAGCCTCACCTCCCCCACCTACGGAGACCGGCTTCTTAGCTGTTTCTGGGGCTCACTGGCCAGAGCTCACAACCTCTGCCCTGACCTCACCCACCTCACACACATGACCATCTGGCTTTGGGCAAGAGGCCTGGCCCAGCTGTACTAACCTTTGCCGTCAGCTGGAGCAGCCCCCTGACCTTTGCCTTTCAAGGGGCCGTCTTCCTCCTGGCCTGGCTTGGCTGACTTCAGGGGTTCTGTGGCCTCAGCCTTCTGCTGCTCCTTGGGAGCTGGCGAGAAAGGAAAGCAGTCTGGAGAAGTGGAGGGGGGAGGGAAAGGGGTGGATGTTGGGCGTGGAGGTTACCTGGGGGTGGGTTCTCTGGAATTGCAGGCTGGCAGCCTTCGATGCTTAACCAGTGAGCTGCGAGGAACAAAGGTGTCCAGGTGAACCACCGGGCGGGGACATCAGGAAGTCACTCCACTCGAACGGATGTTTTCCTTCATGTTCCCCATTAGGGGTCTCACACGGAGGGCTCCTTCACCAGTGCCCTTCCTCACACCCACACATGGCCCTTTCCCTCCTCCCTGCCCCTTGTTCTCCCCTCCCCCAACCTTTGAGGCAGACGTCCAGGGGCACCCGGGGCAGAGGGGTGTTGATGATATCGCTCAGGTCAACCTCCTTCTCCTCGTAGAAGTAAAGCTCCCGGCCGCCACCAGAGGCAAAACGGAAAGGAATGAATTCCTGAGCGTGGAAGCCATACAGTGGCTACAACAGGAGGGAGAGAGACCCTGGATGAGAAGGGAGCCTGAGCTGGCTGGGCTGAGGTCAATGCAGCGCCTGGGAGGTCTCGACACCCTGCCCCTCCATCCTGTGCGTTCCCATCACCTCGACGTTCTTTAGCTTCAGTGCGTAGTCAATGTCACTGGTGGTGAGTTTCTGCCGCTTCCCCATGTGCATGAACTTCAAGGCATCCTGGGTGGGGGGTGGGAGGACAGACATCAGCCGGAGACCCTGGGGAAGAAGGCGGCCTGGGCAGCAGTCTCTGTGCAGTGCAGGAAGACCAGGGTACCTGCGCGATCTCCTTGATGCGGTAGCTGACCTCATCCGTCAGCAGCTGGCAGGTCTCCTCCTGAATCTGAGCGATGCCCATGGATTCGGCCACCACCTTCATGGACTCCGAGGGCAGCACGGTGTTGCTCAGCTTCAGCTTCTTCTCCTCAGCCATTCTGGAGCCCCTCCTCCCCTCCCCGGAAGGATGATGCCCCAGGGCAGAGAGATGGAGACCCTGGCAGGGGGTGAGAAGAAACCGAGAGTGAGGCCTAAAGAACAGGGGCTGTCCAGTCAGGAGGCCGCTCGAGGGGAGAACAGTGGAGCGTGAGGGGGATGGAGCTGGGGGACGTCTTCTGTCCATCCTCACACGAGCAGCACTCGCTGAACAGCAGGTAGGACTTGGACCCAACTGGACGCAATTTATTGAGCTCTGGTTCTGTGCCAGGCACAGTACAAGTCAGGTACAGCAGAACGATCTCAGTTCTCAGTTTAAATCCCAGTCCCAGGACTACCTAGCAGTGTTGTCTAGGCAAGCTACTTAAATGCTCCCGGCTTTGGGTTTCTTCTCTGTAAAATGTGCAAAGTGTCTTTTTTCCCTCAGGTGGTTGACATGCCTACCTTTATGTCTCTTGTCCCTTCTTGCATCATTATTCATGCTTGACAAATATAAAATATTGGTTAAATACAATTTGCCCTGTCTAAGCCTATGTGCCCCTACCATTGAATGTGATGAGAAAATACACAGCCATGTTGACCAATTTACACTTTAAATTCCTGGCCACAAACTTCAGATGGGTTCTTGATGCTGCTCTGATGGTCACAGAGCTCAATGGACTCAGGTTCCATCTCACCTGTCATCTCTTCTCCTCCCTGACTTTTGGCCATCAGAAGAGACTTCCCCAGGCTCCCGTTGCTATGTCCACCCGCTGAGCATCACTGGCACCCACGTGCTCTGTCTTCTTACCTGTTACTATAGAGGTTCTCATCAGGCCCCTCCCCAACTCCTCTCCTTCTCTTGAACCTACCCCAGTTAGGATTTTGACTCCTGCTCTTGGTTTTCCTCCTACTTCACTGGCCCCTCTTTACATTGCCTTTGCTGGTTCTTCCTCTTCTCATCTGCCTGATGCTGGAATGCCCTCATTTGGTCCTCGTATAGCTATGAGGTATACATATTCCCTTGATGACCTCAACCATTCTCACAGCTTTCAGTATTGCATACAGACTAAGGATGGTAAATTTATATCCCCCACCCAGAGCTTTCTTCCCAACTCCAGAGTTGTATATTTAACTGGCTACTTAAAATTTCTTCTGAACTCAACTCCTGACATCCCTCTCCCCACCTGCTCCAGCCTCAGCTTTCCTCATCTTCATAGCAACGCCATTAATCCAGATGCTCATTCATCATATGAGCCCTCACCGCAAACCCATCAGGTGATCCGACTTGATCCCTCTGCTCCCACTGCGTGGCCAGCTCACTATTATCCATCCCCCGGGAACCTTAAGAGCCTCCTGACAGGGTCTTCCTGCTTCCATCCTTGCTCCCTACGTCTATTCCCAACATAGCAGCCAGAATGATTCTGTCAAAATATAAATCAGATTGGGTCATTTCTCTGCTCAAAACCCTGTATTGGCTCGCAGTGTGCCACAGCGTAAATACAAAATCCTTATTTTGGTCTACTGGGTCCTTTATGATTTGCTCTCTCCCCACCAAGTCTCTGACCTTTCCTTTCTTCTTCCACTATGATCCAGCCCCATGGTCCTCCTTGCTGTTCCAAGATGCCAGACATGTTCTTGCTTTGTGGTCTTGCTCTGTTCCCTCTGCCTGGAATGCCCTTCCCTAGATGTCCCCAGGCTGCCTATTCCCATCACCCTGTTTAATACTGCACCCCACCCCCCTCTTTTTTTAATTCCCATGGACTTTAACATCTGCTGATACATACTGTATTACTTCTTATGCTTCTCACCACATCGCCCCTTCCCGTCTCTGTGTGGACAGAGAGCTTTGTTATGTTGACTGATGTATGCAGAGTCCCCAGACAGATACTCAACAAATACCTGCTGAATATATGAGTGAGTTGTAAGGCTTAGAGATTAGGAACTCACTGAGGACTCGGTACCATTATTATCGAACAAGACATAGGCCCAAGCTTGGAATCTACTTTGTGGCCAAAAGGAAAGTGGCTCACTTGAACCTGGCATTAGGAAGTCTAATGTCAAAAGTGTTTAGGACCGACTGCAAGGTGGTGAGGGGCAGGTGTGGGCCTGATGGAGGGGCGAGAAGAGGGGAGGGAAAAACAATTTCGTTCTTCCCAACCTATCCCAGGTCTCCTCCCCCACTTATATAAATCTTATCTGCAGAGGACACATTTATTCAACACATACTCTGGACCTGGAGCCGAGTAAAGAGGAGGCGGTCGTGTCCCAGTTCCCTGGCGAGCTCCTACTAATTTTTCGATAGCCCGCGCGGTACCCTCTGCCAGTGTAAAGGCTCACAAAACACGCCACGGCCTCAGGAAACCTCAGGTCAGTGGAAGGGGCAAGGAGGCGTCACAGGAGACTAACTTGATCTAGATCCGTGTAGCATTCCCCAGCAGAGAAGCGGGTCGAAGGTTCTCCAGGCAGTGGGTACAGCGCGAAAGAAAGCGTAGAGAGCCCACCTCATCCCCCAACATCCCTCCAGTGCAAACACACAGAGGCCCCACGCACACGGACACTCAACCAACCGTCCTCCTCTGGGTCCCCACAAGGGCCCTTCAAAGAGTCTAGTCCCGGGTACCACTCAGACCCGCCCCCGCTAGCCGAACGCCCAGCGCAGGAAAAGCCTCTCACCGCCGCCAAAGCGCCGCTCACCCGGCGCTCGGCGCCATATTGGCCCCGCCCCCTCCGGGAGCAGGTCCTGGCAGAGACCGAGAGCGGGTCCCTTGCCCCTTCCCTGAGCCAGAATGAGCTCCCTAGTCTCAGAGCCTGAAATGATATAAAAATGGTGTCTCTATGCCTGCGTGTAAGGAGCACACTCTCTCGCTGTAATTACTTCAGTTTATTCTTTCACTATCCGGCGGCCAGGACCTTCGGGAGGCGCCACAAAACCAGGTGGGGAAGCCCAGAGCGCAGCGAGGCCCCGCCCTCTTTCGAGGCGGCACTGCGCGTGCGCCTCCCATGCCAGGCTGGATTAAAGTTGCCGCCGACCGCCTGGCGATTTAAAGGGCCCGCTGCCTGCTCGAAGTTGGTTTGAAAGCGAGAGGTGGTTAGCTGTGGACGGCACTTGGTCATGGGACCTGTGCGGTTGGGAACGTTGCTTTTCATTTTGACTGTGTACGGTGCTTGGGCTGGGACGCCGAAGGAGGAGGAGGATGACACAGAACGCTTGCCCAGCAAATGCGAAGGTATCTAAAGGGAGTAGCCCCTATGGAGTAGCCCCTATTCGCAGCCTTCTGCCCTACCTCCTTCGTCTAGGCCAGACCAAATGGAACGTGATGGGTGGGTCACTCGACCTCCTTGAGGACCTGAGGGAGGTTCTGATGGAGCCTGGTGGAATTCGAATGGGGCCAACAGAGGGAACGTATTAGCGCTACCCGCAAACTATGGCACTCCAATTCCCATGAGACATCCAGAATGGGAGCCTGCTTTTTCTTGCTGGTTTGGGCCCCAGTGGCTTGTGGGAGTTGTAGTTCAGAGACTATCGGCCCTATCGCCCACTCCAATCAGCATCTTCTCTGTGTGTGTGCGTGTGTGTTTCCCCCAAAAGGACCAGAGCTAAATCTGAAGAGCCTGTAGGAGTGGGCTGTCAGGCTCATTACCTCGTAGATATCCTCTGCTCCACCCCAGCAGAGACGCTCCCAAATTATAGGCCCTACGCCCTCCTGCGGGAATTTGAGAGTGAATAAATCAGGCTTTGAAGCTCATAAAAGAGAGAGGTGGCCAAACAACTGGGAGAGATTCCCCATAACTGTGAGGCTTTGCAGAGGGTGTGTACTGTGTGGGTTTTTCATCGAGCAGCATCTTCTGTAGCTGCATCTGTGGGACCAGCTGGGAGGGGGCACCTCAGAGCTGAGCCATCGAACGCCCTGGTTCCCTAGTTTGTTGCCTTCCTGGCTTTAATTTCTTCCTGGATTCTATTCCCCTTTGCCTTACTCCACCCTGCATTTCAGTATCAGTGTTCTTCATGACATGGTCCTAACCGCTCCTTTCCTTTGTGTTCTCACTCTTAACCCGCTACACCTGTCAGTCTTTCTAAACACAGGCTCAGTAGAGTCCCTCCTTGCTTCAACACCTCTTCAGGCTTCTTACTGTGATTAGACTCAACGTTTTTGGCACATCATTCAAGTCTCTTTCTTTGTTACAAGCCTTCATCTTTCTTACATTTCCATACCCTACCTCCCATCCCCAAAGTGCCCGTGCTTCAGCCACACTGAACTTGTCAGTGGTCACTGAAACTGCCTGGTCCTCTTGCTCCTCTGTGCCATTGCACTTTGTTTTTGTCCTTTGCCTGGAATGATCCTCACTCTTCTGTACTTGGTTCTTCAACATCCAGTTTAAATGTCACCACCTTTGGAAGCCTCCTTCCTTATCTGTCACCTCTCACTGCATTGGAGGGAAGGAGAGTACCTATGTCTCCCTGGTCCTAGCATAGTGCCATAGGCATATGTGAGATACTTTTGTTACTTGCCCCTGTGGTGAGTTTGCTTGGCACTTCTGTATAGGCCACTCCTTTTCTTGGGACCCACTGGTACTGGGAAGACAGTGGTGGAAGAGACACAATAGTCATCCTTGAGGAAATCACAGGCTAGTAGGAAGTCAATGAATGACCGTTGAAGGAATTTTGCATTTCCCAGTGAGATTAAGTCTCTTGGTTTTATCTCCATCCCCTCCCCGCCCCAGTGTAGGGTCCATTACAAAATACTGTCATCGTCTTTTTATCTGCCCCCAGTGACACTGGCAGTGTCCTGTGGATAGGGATCACGGGTCTATTACTCTCTTTATTGCTATTGTGTATCCAGAAGGAGCTCAATAAATAACGGCAGGAAACAGCAAACACTTATGCAGTGTTCACCACCTTCCAGGCACTATTCTAGGGGCTTTACATAGATTGATTTAATCCTCACCACAGCCCTGTGATGGAGGCACTTCGTTTTAGAGGTGAAGAAACAAAGACCCAGCAGGATTGTCACCCAGCTACTATGTGGCTGAGTCAGGATTCCAGCCTTGCCAGTCTGGCCCCAGGGCCTGCACCCATAACCACTGTGGCTCTGCTGCCATCTACAGAATGAGGTGCTGGTATGTTTGTTTATTTTTCACATCCCCTTGGACATCTAGTATGTAAACTCCTGAGCCTGGAGCTACAGGAAGAGCTGAGTCGTACTGGCCGATCTCGAGAGGTGCTGGAGCTGGGGCAGGTGCTGGACACAGGCAAGAGGAAGAGACACATCCCTTACAGCGTTTCGTGAGTCCTTCTCAATGTTCCTCCACCTTCCAGTCCTCTGAAGAGCCCTGGGAGCACCCACAGCATCCAGGGAGTCTTTGTTTCCCCTCTTCCCACAGAGAGACAAGGCTGGAAGAGGCCTTGGAGAATTTGTGTGAGCGGATCCTGGATTACAGTGTTCACGCTGAGCGCAAGGGCTCATTGAGATACGCCAAGGTCAGATTCTACTCTAGGGCAGGATCCCACCTTTCAGAAACTACAACCTGTCTCCCCTGAGGTCCTCACGAAGTCTGCCCATCTTCTTCCAGCTCTGGAGTGTCCCCTCCCCATGGTAGACTCGCCTCATCCCTGTGGCACTCACTAGAGTCTCCAGTAGATGACAAAGTGGATCTGGCAAAAAGGGGAGGACGTGGAGCAGGGGACTGGACTGAGCTCAAATTCCCATCTTTCAGGGGCAGAGTCAGACCATGGCGACACTGAAAGGCCTGGTGCAGAAGGGGGTGAAGGTGGATCTGGGGATCCCTCTGGAGCTGTGGGACGAGCCCAGCGTGGAGGTCACATTCCTCAAGAAGCAGGTAGGCTGGATACTACATTGCCCAGGGAGGTGAGAAGGGAACCTGAGAGGGGAGCTAGTCCTAGGGAGGTCCATCTTTGAGCAAAGCAGGGACTCTGCCATTGACTGACGTGGGCCCAGGAGCATATCAAGAAGTAATAATGAAAAAAAAAAAAAAAGAAGTAATAATGGAGGCTAAGAATATATACTGCCATTTATTGAGTACCTACTGTGTGCCTGGTTTGGGGCCACATACTTTCCAGCTGCTGCCTCATTTTACTCTCACAACAACCTGATGTGGTAGATACTATTACCACTTCCCATTTTACAGGCAAGGAACTGAGACTCGGAGCTTAATAACTTACTTGGCAGGGTAGGTGCCAATAAATGTCTGTTGGATGAAAAAGGACCACAAATCTAATAACCCAAGTTTAACTGCCTGGCTCCCTGCCTCTCCAAAGTGGAGACCGGGAATGAAGAGCAGGGAGGAGGGTGTGCACAGAACAGCAGAGTAGAAACCCTTCTGACCCTTCCACTTGACCAGTGTGAGACCATGCTGGAGCAGTTTGAAGACGTCGTGGGAGATTGGTACTTCCACCATCAGGAACAGCCCCTACAGCATTTTCTCTGTGAAGGTCATGTGCTTCCAGCTTCTGAAACTGGTAAGCGTGGGAGCTGGCCCCTTTCTTGCCAGGCTGCAACCTCTCTGCCCCCCAGGACTAATATCTAAATTATTTTCTATTACCCAACCTAGCGTGTCTACAGGAAACTTGGACTGGAAAGGAGAAGATCACAGATGGGCAAGAGAAGACTGAAGAGGAGGAGCAAGATCAGGAGGAGGAGGAGATGACTAACACACCGGTCCACTCCCAGCATGACCCAGAGGATCTTTGACCCTTGCCTTTGAGCCCCCAGGAGGGACAGGGGTCATGGAGAGTCTGAGCTCTCCTTGCCCCACAGCTTTAAGAGTGTGTGTATGTGTGAGTGACCCCACCCTACAGCTTGTAGCTCTTCTCTCCCATCTGGTCTCAGGCAGGATCCTGGTGGTGTAGCATGGCCTGGCTAGGGAGAGAAAGGTGGAAGCAGTAGATAGAAGCCCGGCCTCAGCAGATGAGTCCTCTAAATGCCATTCAGCCCCTTCTCAGGTGTGTGTGGTGACAGTATTGAGTTATTTGAATATCTCCACTATTCCTCCACAGGACCCAGAGGTCAGCTGGGCATAGGAGCAGTGGACCTTGGCAAAGTCACTTTGCCCCTCGAAGGTCTGTTCTTAGATTCTTAAAAGAGAAGCCAGAATGGACGTTCTGAACAACCTGTACACACTGCTGGCATCTACGAGGCTACATGCCAACAATCTGTGAACGGGAAGGGGACACTGGATGGGGACAGGGCGATACTGACAAGTTAGATGAGGTTAGATGGGGTAGACACTTTGGTTTACTTCGTAGTAATTTCACCGAGAGACGACCATGTAACATCAAAGGTGCCAAACTTTCTATAACGCTAGTAAACTTTTTTTAATATCAGTTGGATCCCAAATTCCAAACAACTGCCGCGCACGCATCATAGCTGCCCGATAAACAGCAGCATCCGGTGAGCAGGGCCATCTGCAGCCGGCCTGTCAGAAGTTAATGGTGCTTTGTAATTTTGCAGCCTAGGAGGTTGGCAGGGATCGGCGGGCTGAGACCGGTTTCAGGCTGGCGTCTGTGTAGCCCCGGTCTGCGCATGCCCGAAAGCGCGCCGGGTAAAATTCCGTGCGCGGCACCGCCCGGGCCGCCATATTTGGGTTACGGGAGCTCGCAAAAGACAAACTCCCTCTCGCTTTTCCACTGTCACTTCTTTCCTCGAAGTGAGGCAAATCCTGAGAGAGGCGCTAAAGCTAGGTCCAAGGTGGAGAGCGGCTCAGGTTAGAGAAAAGGAAATAACTACGACATCCCCGGGGTTGCGGTTGAGAACCTCACACGCGAGCGGGGCGGTGGCCGAAGTCGCTGAGGGACTGGCGGATTCGCGCCGAAGTTCAATTGGGCGATGCCAATTTAAGCGTGTGAGGAGGGTAGGAACTGAGATTTGGAAGGTACCATTCGGCGGAGGCCGGGCGAGTGTGGGGACCTGAAGGGAGCGGACAGTCACCCACAGCCCCCTTCTCAGCTGATCCCTCTCAGGCCATGAGCGGTCTAGTGCGCACCGAGCCGCTGCCCGGGGAGACCCCTCTGCTGGTGCCCGGCGACCCCTACTCTGTGGTGGTTCTGCTGCAAGGCTACGCGGAGCCCGAGGGGGTCGGCGACGCTGTGCGAGCCGACGGCTCCGTGACCCTTGTCCTGCCCCAGGCCTGGGGCCCGGCCTCCAGCCACCGAGAGCCCCAGCCTTACGAGGCGAAGACCGCCCTAGAGGAGGCGGCCCGGGGCCCCATCCTCGTGGACACCGCGGGCCCCTGGGCTCGCGAGGCTCTCCTGGGGGCCCTGGCGGGGCAGGGCGTGGCTCCCGGAGACGTGACTCTGGTGGTGGGGACCCACGGACATTCGGACCACATCGGGAACCTGGGGCTGTTCCCCGGGGCGGCCCTGCTGGTCTCGCACGACTTTTGCCTCCCTGGGGGCCGTTACCTCCCCCACGGACTGGGTGAGGAGCGGCCTTTGCGGTTGGGGCCGGGACTCGAGGTGTGGGCCACACCCGGCCACGGTGGCCAGCGGGACGTGAGCGTGCTGGTGGCTGGCACGGCCCTGGGAACCGTCATGGTAGTGGGCGATGTGTTTGAACGTGATGGGGACGAGGGCTCGTGGCAGGCGCTGAGCGAAGACCCAGTGGCCCAGAAGCACAGCCGAAAGCGGGTCCTGGGCACTGCCGACGTGGTCGTGCCTGGTCACGGAGCCCCCTTTAGGGTGATAAGGGAAGCCTCGGCGCCAGAGACAGAGCCAGCCAGATCTCGTGACGGAGAGGAGCCCACGGTGCACGGATAAAACCCAGTCTTGACTGGATCCTTTGCAGTGATCCCATTTCCCACCCCCCAATGGAGGAACTGAACGTCCAAGAGACAAGATGACGTGTCATAGTAGTCATGGGTAGTCTCTTCCAGGAGGCCAGTTTTCCAGTGAGGACAGAGTGCTTTTGCCACAGCTGTCACCAGTATCATTGTGTCTCTGACCAAACTAGGACCAAGGACTCAGCTCTGTCATCTCTCAGCCGTCATTAGTAAAATAGAATGTTTCTGGGAGTCTTCCAAAATAAAGGTAGAAACTGCATTGAAAACCATACTGCCCTTCAAATATATTCCAATTAAAAGATTTTTTTAAAGGAAAGAAAATCATACTGCCCTAGTGTAAATGTGAGTGCCTCAGGTGGCGCAGTGGTAAAGAATCTGCCTGCCAGTGCAGGGGATGCAGGAGACTTGGATTGGATCCCTGGGTCAGAAAGATGCCCTGGAGTAGGAAATGGCAGCCCACTCCAGTATTCTTGCCTGGAAAATTCCGTGGACAGCAGACTGGCAGGCTACAGTCCATGGGGCTCAACAAGTTGGACACAACTGAGCATGCACACATAACGTAAAAGTGAAGCATCCATAGTGATTATTATGCAGATATAATCCAACAACTGCAACAAGGGGACACTTTTGCAATACATTGCCTGTTTCTCAGAGGAGGCAGTTTGCTGTGAGAAGGTGCAGGGCAGAGAGGGCTCATTGGAGTCCTGTGACTTTAAGTTGTCATTCATTTGTTCAACGAATGCTTGTCAACATACCTGCAGTATCTCAAGCATGGCTCAAGCTCTCGGGGGTACAGCAGTGAGCAATTAGACAAACTCAAGGAGACAGGTAAACAACAATAGTAGTAAGCTAAATAATTCCAGGTTCTGGTTAGTGATATGAACAAATGGCGGGGTGAGAAGGGGATAGAATGCTGGGGTGGGAGAATGGTCAGGAAAAGCCTCTGGGAGGTGGTGCCTGATGAGAGAACTGAATGAGAAAAAGCTGGCCATGTGGGAGAGGGGCATTCCAGGCACAGATATAAAGGCCCCAGGCAAGCTTGACTTACTTGAGCAGTAAGAAGACCTTGGTGTTGGGTTACAGAGCATGGGGGAAGAGCAGTAAAAAAAGGCTGCAGAGTTCGGCAGCAC
>NW_011494780.1:21862-30223 GCF_000754665.1 Bison bison bison | reverse complement strand
ACCAGGTTGTTGACCTGGTCATTTATGTTTTAAAATAATCACTCTTGTTCTGAGTGGAGAAGGGGGTTGGAGTGAGGCAACAACTAGGTTGAAAGCCATTGTGGTTGAACTTGATGGCACCTGCCTTTATTCCAGAAGTCCTGTTGTGGCTGTGGTCCTCCTCATAACTGTGTCCCAGTACCAGGGCCCTTTGTCCACACAGCCCAACATGGACAGAAGTGTTTAGATTGGGGAGAGGAAGGAAAGGACAAAGTCCACTTCACTGTGGAGGATGAGCTTCCCTGGGTGGATGCTGTTGGGGAAGACTGGGCTGGAGGTCATTTCTCAGGTGTCCACAAAGGCCACATGGTCCGCAAAGGCAGCTCAGGAGAACCGGTTCACCTGGAGGGCGTTCCAGTCGCTGCCGTACACTGACTTGTATTCTGTGTTGGCCAGTTTGATGACCACCAGAGTGCAGGGCTCCTGGGCCAGCAGTGCAGCCACAGCAGCCCGAATCCCCAATTTCATGGGCCACCAGTTGTCATGAGGCTGCTGGTATGTGGAGGGAACACAGGGGCCAGCTGTGTGCACACTAGTGCAGCACTATGCCCTGAGTGGTGTCCATGGCCATCGGAGGACCCATCTGATGCACGGTATGTAATTCCACTAGCTTCAGGGCTGCATGGGAGGATGAGAAAGGAGGGGATGGGTTTCTTTTTAGAACTGTGTGCTCAAGTTTTACAGGTAGAAGTTCCAGTCTTGAATTATTTACTGGAGCATAGGTATCCTGCCCTTGATTCAGGGCTGGTCACCCAGAGCAACACATCCCTTTGGCCACGTCGATTGTCTCCAGGATGGAAGGGTCACCTACTAAATCTTAGTAATCTTAGTGGTTTTGCTGGATCTAGGAGTGAAAAGTCCCGTTCTTTCCTGCAAGACTGACATGGGAGGATGAGTCGTCTTGCCTCCTTGTTGGAGGAGCCCACTGCTGCTGGGGCCACCAAAGAGGGATTGAAAATGAAGCTGAACGGTAGAGGGCAGAAGTGGGCAGTGAAGAGAGACTAGATGACCAGTGAGAGCAGTGGAAGCCAGATCTGCTGCTTAACTCATCAGTCACCTGGGCTAATCAACTCCTTTCCTAAGCTGTCCTGTGTTTTCAGTTGTTTACAAGATGAGTCTTGAATGGATACGAACACTGATGGAAATGAACCCTTAGAAACAGGCAGTGAGGATGGTGTGGGGAGGGGGCTGATGGTAGAGGGGAAAAGTGCTAGATATTAGGGGGTTGGGCCCAGAGTGACTGTTCTTTTCAAACTTTTTTGGTGAAAACTTAGGAAAACTTGACCTATATGATTAACTGCCTCTGCTCACAAATCAGTGGCAGACATTGGCTGCAGAATAATCCAAACTTTCTTGCCTGGTTCTCTCCAAGAATAACTCTCCGCTCCAGTTTGGCTGACGGCCTGCTGCCTTCCAGACACCCACATCCACCTCTCCTACAGGCCTTTGATTCTCTTCCCACCCACCGCCCCTGTCCTCCAGTCCTCTTGCTCTTCTGCGCCAATCTCAAACACCCACCAATCGCAAACACCCAGGCTCAGCTTTCTCATCTCCTACAGAAAACCTCCCCTGAATTTGCCAACCTTATTTTAAACTCTAGCAGTGCTTTCTCTGTATTGTTCACTTAGCATTAGGTAATACCTGGTGTTGGTCATTATTTCTGGAAATGTCCTCTCCTTGTTGTGTCCCTTGGGAGCAGAAGCTGCAAGGCCACATGAGGTCTAGGCTGAGAAACTGTACATCACTTACATCACATTCTGTTGACCAAAGCATGTCATAAGGCCAGCCCAGATTCAGGCATGAGGAAATAGCCTCTCCATCTTGATAGAAGCAGCTGTAAGGAATTTGTGGCCATTTTTTCTGTTGCAGCGTATCACAATAGGTTAGTTGGTGATAGCAAGTTCCCCTTCTTTTGAGGGGGTGTGTGTGTGGTTATTCTAGTTCTATTTGTATTTTTTAAGTTTTAAAATTGAATTCTAGTTAATTTATAATATATTGGTTTCAGGTATACAACATAATGATTCAGTATTTTTCTAAGTTGTACTCCATTTAAGGTTATTAAAATGGCTGTATTCATCTGTGCTGTGCAGTATATCCTTGTTGCTTATTTATTTTGTATTTAGTAGTTTGGTTCTCTTAATCCCATACCCCTATTTTTCCCTTCCTCCTTCACCTCCCTCACTGATAACCACTACTTTGGTCTCTATATCTGTGAGTCTGTTTCTGTTTGTTTGTTCCCCCACCCCCCACCTTTGTGTCATGTGGCTTGTGTGATCTTAATTCCCCAACCAGGGATCAAACCTGGGCTCCAACAGTGAAATTGCCATCTTAATCACTGGATCACCAGAGAATCCCTGTGTTTTGTTATATACATTCTTATTATTAATAAAGGCAGTCCTTTATGCCTTCTCCCAGGACTGATGCTGCAGCTGAAACTCCAATACTTTGGCCACATGTTGTGAGGAACTGACTCATTTGAAAAGACCCTGATGCTGGGAAAGATTGAAGGTGGGAGGAGAAGGGGACGACAGAGGATGAGATGGTTGGATGGCATCACCGACTCAATGGACGTGAGTTTGAGTGAACTCCAGGAGTTGGTGATGGACAGGGAGGCCTGGTGTGCTGCGATTCATGGGGTCGCAAAGAGTCGGACACGACTGAGCGACTGAACTGAACTAAACTGAAAAATCCTCTGTGCTCTGTCTATTCATCTCTGCCCACCACCACCCCTGCCCCCAGCAGCCTGTGATCTTTTTATTATCTCCATAGTTTTTGCCCTTTCCAGAATGTCATAAAGTTGGAATCAATAATATACAGCTGCCTCAGACTGGCTTCCTTCACTTTGCAATATACCTTTAAGGTTCTCTCACGTGTTTTCATGGCCTGATAACTTCTTTAGGCTGTGGAATAATATTCCATGGTCTGGATGTACCACAGCTTATTTACCCACTTACTTTCTGAAAGACTTCTGTTTACTTCCCAAGTTTGGGCAGTTATGAATAAAGCTACTATAAATATCAGTGTGCAGGTTTTTGTGTCATCTTAAGTTTTCAACTCCTTTGAATAAATACCAAGGAGTGCAATAATTGGATCTTATGATAAGAGTATATTTAGATTTGTAAGACCCACCAAACTATCTTCCCAAATGACTGTATATTTTTATTCCCACCAGCAACGTGAGAAAAAGTTCCTGTTGCTTCACATCCTTGCCATCATTTGGTATTGTCAGTGTTTGGAATTTTGGCCATTCTAATAGATGTGTAGTGGTGTCAAGTGTTGTTTGAATTTGCATTTCCCTGGTAACATGATGCGGAACATCATTTCATATACTTATTTGCCATCTATATATCTTCTTTGGTGAGGTGTCTGTTTAGGTATTTGGCCCATTTTAAAAACTGGATTGCTTATGCATGTGGCATGTGGGATGTTAGTTCCCTGACCAGGGATTGAATCTATACCCTCTGCAGTGGAAGCACGGAGTGTTAACCACTGGAATACCAGGAAAATCTGGATTGTTTTTCTTATTGTTGAATTACGAGTTCTTCATATACTTTCGATAAAAGTTGCTTTACAGGATATGTCTTTTGCAAATATTTACCCCAGTCTGTGACTTATTTTCTGTTAATAATTTCCTTGTCATTATGTTGTGCAGAACAGAAGTTTTTAATCTTTAAAAAATAATTTTGATTTCTTTTTTATTGTGCTGAGTTTTCATTGCTGTGCGGGCATTTTCTCTAGTTGCAGCAAGCAGGGGCTACTCTCTACTTGCAGGGCATGGGCTTCTCATTGAGGTGGCTTCTCGTGTGCAGAGCATGAGCTCTAGAGTGTGTGGGTTTCAGTAGTTGTGGCAGTAGTAGTAGTAGTAGTAGAGCTCAGTAGTTTCAACTCGTGGGCTCTAGAACACAGGCTCAGTAGTTGTGCACGGGCTTAGTTGCTCTGAGACCTGTAGGATCTTCCCAGACCAGGGATCGAACCTGTGTCTCCTGTATTGGCAGGCAGATTCTTTACCAATGAACCACTCAGAAGTTTTTAATTTTAATGAACTCCAGCTTATCAATTATTTCTTTCATGGATCATGTCTTTGATAGTGTTTAAAAAGAATTCACCATACTTGAAGTGGGCTTCCCTGGTAGCTCAGACAGTAAAGAGAGACCTGGGTTTGATCCATGGGTCAGGAAGATCCCTTGGAAGAGGGAATGGCTACCCACCCCAGTATTTCTGCCTGGAAAATTCCAAGGACAAAGGAGCCTGGCGGGCTACAGTCCATGGGGTTGCAAAGAGTCAGACATGACTGAGTAACTAACTCTTTCACTTTTCATACCCAAAATAGTCAGATTTTTTCCTAGTTACCTTCTAGGAATTTTACATTTAGGTATAATCCATTCTGAGTTAATTTTTGTAGAAAATGTAAGATCTGTGTCTAGAGTCTTTTTTTTTTTCTGAGACTGTCCAGTTGTTCCAGCGCTATTTGTTGAAGAAACTATCTTTGCTCCATTGTATTTCCTTTGCTCCTTTGTCAAAGATCAGACTGTATTTATGGGGATCTATTTCTGGGTTCTCCATTCTGTTCCATTGATCTGCTTGTCAGTTCTCTCGCCAATGCCACACCATCTTCATTAGTATATATCTTGAAGATGGGTAGGGTCAGTCCTCCAGCTTTGTTCTTCTCCTTCAGTATTGTTGGTTATTCTGGGTCTTTTGCCTCTCCATATAAGCTTCATTTATTTTTTTAAGTTTTAATTGGAGGCTAATTGCTTTACAATGTATGTTGGTTTCTACCATACAATATGAATCAGCCATAAGTGTACATATGTCTCCTCCCTCTGGAATCTCCCTCCTACCCTCCACCCCATCCCATCGCTCTAGGTTGTCACAGAGCACTGGATTGAAATCCCTGCATTACATAGCAACTTCCCACTAGTTACCTGATTTACAGATGGTAATGTGTATGTTTCAGTGCTACTCTCTCAGTTTGTCCCACCCTCTTTTTCCCTCACTGTGTCCACAAGTCTGTTCTCTGTGTCACATAAACTTTAGAGTAAGTTTGTCAATGTCTATAAAGTAACTTTCGGATAAGGCAATGGCAAGCCACTCCAGTACTCTTGCCTAGAAAATCCCATGGATGGAGGAGCCTGGTAGGCTGCAGTCCATGGAGTCGCTAGGAGTCGGACACGACTGAGCGACTTCACTTTCACTTTTCACTTTCACACAATGGAGAAGGCAGTGGCAACCCACTCCAGTGTTCTTGCCTGGAGAATCCCAGGGATGGTGGAGCCTGGTGGGCTGCTGTCTGTGGGGTCGCATGGAGTCGGACACGACTGAAGCGACTTAGCAGCAGCAGCAGCAGCATAAAGTAACTTCCTTGGATTTTGATTGGTTGCATTGAATCTGTAGAACAAGTTGGGAAGAACTGACATATTGGCAACATTGATTCTTCCTGTCCATGAACACAAAATATTTCTCCATTTATTTATTTCTTTGACTTCATCAGAGTTTTGTAATTTTTCTCATAAAGCTCTTGTATATATGCTGTTAGATTTATACCTAAGTATTTCATTTTGGGGGTTGCTAGTGTCAGTGATAATGTTTTTGTTTTTTTTCTAAATTCTGTTTTTTCACTGTTAGTATATAAGAAAGCAATTGACTTTATGTTAAATGTATAACTTGTAACCTTGCTACAGTCATTTATTAGTTCTAGGATTTTTATGTTTGTTTTGTCAAGTCTTTCAGATTTTCTGCATAGATAATCATGTCATGTGCAAGCAAAGACAGTTTTGTCATCCTTCCCAATCTGAAAACCTTTATTTCCTTCTCTTACCGTATTGCCTTATCAAGGACTTCTATTTCATGGTGTGGAAACAGAGTGGTGAGAGGGGGCATCCTTGCCTTGTATCTGATCTTGGTGGGAAAGATTCAAGTTTCTCTCCATTAAGTATGATGTTGTTGTTGTTGTTTGGTTGCTGAGTCATGTCCAGCTCTTTTGTGATCGCATGGACTATAGCCCACCAGGTTTCTCTGTCCATGGGATGTCCCAGGCAAGAATACTGGAGTGGGTTGTCATTTCCTTCTCCAGGAGATCAAACTCACATCTCCTGTGAATTCTTTACTGCTGAGCCATCAGGGAAGCCCAAGTATAATGTTAGGTGTTAGTTTTTTGGTAGATATTCTTTATCACAATGAGAAAGTTTCATTCTGTTTTTAGTTTACTTAGAGGCTTTTTTAAAAATCATGAATGGGTGTGGGATTTGGTCAGATGCAAGTCTGTTCATGAAGCCTGTAGTTTTCTTGTAACGTCTTTGTCTATTTTGGTATTTAGGAAATGCTGCTCTCATAGAACAAGTTAGGGAATATTTTCTCTGCTTCTATCCTCTGAAAAAGATTGTAGAAAATTGACATAATTCCTTACTTAAATGTTTGGTAAGAATTTACCAGTGAACCCATCTGGACTTGGTGTTTTCTGTTTTGGAAGGTAACTAATTGTCAAGTCAATTTCTTTAATAGATATAGGCCTATTCAGATTGTCTATTTTTTTCTTATTGGAGTTTTGGCAGATTGTGTATTTCAAGGAATTGGTCTATTTCATCTAGGTTAACGAATTTGTGGAGATAGAGTTTCCTTTATTATCCTTTTAATGTCTATGTGATCTGTAGTGATATCCACTCTTTTACTTCTGATATTAGTAATTTTTAGTAATTTCCTTTTTCTTAATTTTTTCTTAGTAGTCTGCCTAGAGTCTTGTCAATTTTATTGATCTTTTGGTTTTGTTTATTTTCTGTATTGATTTTCTATATTTGATTTCGTTCATTTCTGCTCTAATACCTATCATTCTTTTCTTCTGTTTACTTTGAATTAAATTACCCTTCTTTTTCTAGTTTCCTAAGATTGAATCTTAGGAAATTCAGTTCAGTCAAATTTCCTGATTCCTAATGAATCTTAGATTATGGATTTTATATCTTTCTTCTTTTCTAATAAACATATTCAGTGCCATGAATTTCCTTCTAAGCACTACTTTTGTTCCATCTGATAATTTTGACAAGTTGTCCTTTCACTTTTATTTAATTAAAAATATTTTAAAATTTATCTTGCGATTTCTTCTTTGATCTACATGAATTAAGAAGCATGCTGTTTAATCTACATGTATTTTGGATTGTCCAGTTATCTTTCCATTACTGAAACTTCTAGTTTAATTCCATTGCAGTCTGAGAACAGACACTGCATGATTTCTAACCTTTTAAATTTATTTGGATGTATTTTGTGACCCAGAATGTGGTATATCTTGGTGAATGTTCTATGTGACCATGGGAAAAAATGTGTATTCTCATTTGTTGGATGAAGTAGTCTATTGATGGGATTGTTCATTGGCTGTGAGGTTACTTGGCTAAAGTTAGAGTTGTGCAGCTTATATATTAGTAAACCAGGTTATTAGTTAATGTGGTTTGGTTCATCTCTAATCACTTGCTCAGCTTTGGCTTTTTTCTCTGCTTCTTCATGTCACTGGGCACATGGTCCTTCTGGTGGAAGACCTGTCAGTATAGGGATCTGGGAAGGTGATGACACCTGAGTCCTGGGAGAAGGACATCGAGAGGGCAGGTCTGAATTCACATCCTGCCTCAGCCACTTACTAGCAACATGGCCTTGGGAAAAGCACTGTGACCATTCTGATTCTTATCCTGTCTCAGATGGTATATCCAGTGCCATATAGAGTGGCTGATGATGCTGAAATGAGGTGATGCACAAAAAGCATGAACACGACACATCCTAGTTATTATCCTAAGAAAAGCAGAAGGGTTAGATTAGGGGGACAGACCTTGAGTTCCAGACTGATTACCAGTGTTTGGGGATTTATTTATCTCTGGCCTGAGGCAGTCACTAAACAGAAGTACTAGGGGAGGGATCTGGGTGTGAGCTATCTATTCAGTTCAGTTCAGTTCAGTCGCTCAGTCGTGTCCGACTCTTTGCAACCCCATGAATCACAGCACGCCAGGCCTCCCTGTCCATCACCAACTCCCGGAGTTCACTCAAACTCATGTCCATCGAGTCAGTGATGCCACCCAGCCATCTCATCCTCTGTCGTCCCCTTCTCTTCCTGCCCCCAATCCCTCCCAGCATCAGGGTCTTTTCCAATGAGTCAACTCTTCGCATCAGGTGGCCAAAGTACTGGAGTTTTAGCTTTAGCATCAGTCCTTCCAAAGAACACCCAGGACTGATCTCCTTTAGGAAGTACTGGTTAGATCTCCTTGCAGTCCAAGGGACTCTCAAGAGTCTTCTCCAACACCACAGTTCAAAAGCATCAATTCTTCGGCGCTCAGCCTTCTTCACAGT
>NW_011494780.1:21160-21712 GCF_000754665.1 Bison bison bison | reverse complement strand
GGCTTTTTAGTTCCTCTTCACTTTCTGCCATAAGGGTGGTGTCATCTGCATATCTGAGGTTATTGATATTTCTCCCAGCAATCTTGATTCCAGCTTGTGCTTCTTCCAGCCCAGCGTTTCTCATGATGTACTCTGCATAGAAGTTAAATAAGCAGGGTGACAATATACAGCCTTGACAGACTCCTTTTCCTATTTGGAACCAGTCTGTTGTTCCACGTCCAGTTCTAACTGTTATTTCTGGACCTGCATATAGATTTCTCAAGAGGCAGGTCAGGTGGTCTGGTATTCCCATCTCTTTCAGAATTTTCCACAGTTTATTGTGATCCACACAGTCAAGGGCTTTGGCATAGTCAATAAAGCAGAAATAGATGTTTTTCTGAAACTCTCTTGCATTTTCAATGATCCAGCGGATGTTGGCAATTTGATCTCTGGTTCCTCTGCCTTTTCTAAAACCAGCTTGAACATCTGGAAGTTCACGGTTCACGTATTGCTGAAGCCTGGCTTGGAGAATTTTGAGCATTACTTTACTAGCATGTGAGATGAGTGCAATTG
>NW_011494780.1:20726-21060 GCF_000754665.1 Bison bison bison | reverse complement strand
AACCCAAGTAAGACGGTAGGTGTTGCGAGAGGGCATCAGAGGGCAGACACACTGAAACCATAATCACAGAAAACTAGCCAATCTGATCACACGGACCACAGCCTTGTCTAACTCAAGGAAACTAAGCCATGCCCGTGGGGCAACCCAAGATGGGCGGGTCATGGTGGAGAGATCTGACGGAATGTGGTTCACTGGAGAAGGGAATGGCAAACCACTTCAGTATTCTTGCCTTGAGAACTCCATGAACAGTATGAAAAGGCAAAATGATAGGATACTGAAAGAGGAAATCCCCAGGTCAGTAGGTGCCCAATATGCTACTGGAGATCAGTGGAGA
>NW_011494780.1:20269-20626 GCF_000754665.1 Bison bison bison | reverse complement strand
GAGAGATCTTCCTAGATCAGCACTGAACTTGTGTCTCCTGCACTGGCAGGAGGATTTTTTACCACTGAGCCACCAAGGAAACCGCCAGAGAGGCCCTTTTTCTGCCAAGCTCTGCCAAAATTGCAAAATACACATCGTCGTTTTTTTGAGCACTACCTCTTATGGTGATTTGTTGAGCAGTAAAAGTAACTGTAACACAAATCAATGTTCTGTTTCTGAAATCTGTGCAAGGGGTGGCAAAAAGAAAAGAAATCTGTCAGGTCAATACTTTGAAACTGGAAGATTGTTTTGTCATTGAAGCAGCCTACATCCCAAATTGTTCTTGATCCACGGGAAAAGAAGGAATTTTACTCAGGT
>NW_011494780.1:19459-20169 GCF_000754665.1 Bison bison bison | reverse complement strand
CTGGAGATCAGTGGAGAAATAACTCCAGAAAGAATGAAGGGATGGAGCCAAAGCAAAAACAATACCCAGTTGTGGATGTGACTGGTGATAGAAGCAAGGTCCGATGCTGTAAAGAGCAATATTGCATAGGAACCTGGAATGTCAGGTCCATGAATCAAGGCAAATTGGAAGTGGTCAAACAGGAGATGGCAAGAGTGAACGTTGACATTCTAGGAATCAGCGATCTAAAATGGACTGGAATGGGTGAATTTAACTCAGATGACCATTATATCTACTACTCTAGGCAGGAATCCCTTAGAAGAAATGGAGTAGCCATCATGGTCAACAAAAGAGTCCGAAATGCAGTACTTGGATGCAATATCAAAAACGACAGAATGATCTTTGTTTGTTTCCAAGGCAAACCATTCAATAGCACAGTAATCCAAGCCTATGCCCCAACCAGTAAGACTGAAGAAGCTGAAGTTAAACGGTTCTATGAAGACCTACAAGACCTTTTAGAACTAACACCCCAAAAAGATGTCCTTTTCATTATAGGGGACTGGAATGCAAAAGTAGGAAGTCAAGAAACACCTGGAGTAACAGGAAAATTTGGTCTTGGAGTACGGAATGAAGCAGGGCAAAGGCTAATAGAGTTTTGCCAAGAGAACGCACTGGTCATAGCAAACACCCTCTTCCAACAACACAAGAGAAGACTCTACACATGGACATCA
>NW_011494780.1:19025-19359 GCF_000754665.1 Bison bison bison | reverse complement strand
CGTTATTGTGTACTGTGGCTTAGGTCCCAAACTTGGATTGGTAGTCAAGAAAGTGCCTAGCCTCGCTAGGAATCGAAAGTTCGGAAGCTAGATGGAGCTGTAATTCCCAGAACATCTCTGAGGTTAAAGGTTACTCAGATTGGGACTGCGATGGTTTTTTTTCTTTGGTAACACCGGCTCTTAGTGGATCAGAGGAGGCTGTTATACTGGTGTGGTGATGCTTGGAAAGAACATCTCAGTTTTATGTTCATGTCGGTCTTATTGTAGTCAGGAAATACTCAGGGTCGTGCACAGGCACTCAGGTGACGAATGTTTCCTACAGCGGTCTTAGCTT
>NW_011494780.1:18580-18925 GCF_000754665.1 Bison bison bison | reverse complement strand
CAGGTACTCTGATCTGGGAAGATTTCCTACTTGAGTGCACTCTGTTACCTAGTCTCTTCTCTCAGCATTCCATCTTACAAGTGACCCTGTTTCCTTTACCTTAGGGATTTAGAAAAATGGTACTGATAATCTTACATGCAGGGCAGCAAAGGAGACACAGATATAAAGAACAGATTTTTGGACTCAGTGGGAAAGGCGAGGATGGGATGATTTGAGGGAATAGCATTGAAGCATGAGCGTTACCATACATAAAATAGATGACCAGGGAAAATTCAATACATGAAGCAGGGTGCCCACAGCCACTGCTCTGGGACAACCCAGAGGGATAGGGTGGGGAGGGAGGTG
>NW_011494780.1:11406-18480 GCF_000754665.1 Bison bison bison | reverse complement strand
TCAGGTATGACCTAAATCAAATCCCTTATGATTATACAGTGGAAGTGAGAAATAGATTTAAGGGACTAGATCTGATAGAGTGCCTGATGAACTATGGACGGAGGTTCATGACATTGTACAGGAGACAGGGATCAAGACCATCCCCATGGAAAAGAAATGCAAAAAAGCAAAATGGCTGTCTGGGGAGGCCTTACAAATAGCTGTGAAAAGAAGAGAAGCAAAAAGCAAAGGAGAAAGCATCTGAATGCAGAGTTCCAAAGAATAGCAAAGAGAGATAAGAAAGCCTTCCTCAGCGATCAATGCAAAGAAATAGAGGAAAACAACAGAATGGGAAAGACTAGAGATCTCAAGAAAATTAGAGATACCAAGGGGACATTTCATGCAAAGATGGGCTCGATAAAGGACAGAAATGGTATGGATCTAACAGAAGCAGAAGATACTAAGAAGAGGTGGCAAGAATACACAGAACTGTATAAAAAAGAGTTTCACAACCCAGATAATCACGATGGTGTGATCACTCACCTAGAGCCAGACATCCTGGAATGTGAAGTCAAATGGGCCTTAGAAAGCATCACTACGAACAAAGCTAGTGGAGGTGATGGAATTCCAGTTGAGCTATTATGGTTCATTTTATCACTTTCTGGAAGGACAGAAGTTGAAGGTGACATCAGCTTTCTCCTTAGATGTGTTCAGGCAAATTGTACAGGTCCTTTTATTTTTGTGGTGAAAGGCTGGAAAGTTGAAGAGGAAATTGGGGCAGGGGGCTGTGTGACTCTCAGGTCCTTGGTGACTTTCAGCACCTGCAGGTCTCTGAGCTGTCTGTGTCTGGCCGGGGTGATTATGAGGAATTGAGATCCCTGTGTGCAGCTGACTCAAAGGAGGTCCTCACTCAGCCCTACTCCTTAGGTCTTTAAGACAGAGTATAGGGTCTCTTCCGGCGGTTCCCAGTGGGGAGGGGGGAGGGAAGGCGCTGCTGAGTTGGTGAGGTCAAGCTGAAGAGGGTGAGGGAGGCATGGAGGACTCCAGCGTCATCCTGGGGGAGAAAGAAGTGGGAGGGGGTGAGACAGCAGAGGGAAAGGGGTCCCATCTCAGAGCCACGATCCCACAGCTGATCCCCTACTGACACCACAGTCCCTCTGTCCATCCACCCCACCTCCTCCAACTTCCCTCTCATGCTTTCAGGCCCTAACCGGAGCTGCTTATGTTATTGTTGTGCTCTGGTTTTATATGTTGTCTTAGAAAAAAACAAGGTGTACTGGAGTCAGGTGACCAGGCAGCCAGGGTAGAGAAACGGGCAGGGGCTCCAGCAGTGAGGTCATCTCTAGATCAGGACCAGGGTCTCAGGGGAGGGTGGGTGAGGCAGGGGAGAGAGGAGGATGCTAAGGACACCTGTGGGGGGAGGGGGTGTGGGGAGGAGAAGGAAGACCCAGGTGAGAGCGGGGATGATGGCTGCAGGGCTTACCTTTATTCCCGATGTTCTCATAATTCTCTTCCATGTGTTTGAAGGACTCTCTGAGTGGGAACAGGAGGGCAGTGATGTGTCAGAGTCTGGGCAGAAAAGAGCTACCACCTGCCTCGGGCTGCTCCTCTCACTGGGGGCTCTGTGACCTGCCTGGTCACACTCGGAGATGAAGGCAGAGGTTTGAGGCTCTCAGACGGAGGCTGTCTGGATGGGGATGAGGGGCCATTTGCAGTGTAGCCCCGTCCCTGAGAGCTGACTGGGGTGCACTCTTGTAGAGAAGCAGCTTTATTGAGGGGAGCAGGGAGGAGAAGCAGGAGGGGGTGCCTGTCCTCTGTGGCAGCGCCTGTGTCCAAACTGGAGCGTGAGAACCAGGGAGCTTCTCTCTGGTCCCCTGGGAGACTCCCGAGGAGACGCCATCCGGGGAGGGGTCCCAGGAGGACACTGTCAAGAGTCAGGAAGGCGAGAAAGGAGGAAAGGGCTGTGAGAAGGAAAAGCCTGGATGTGGCAGAGAGGATGAGAAAGGAAAGCGGTGGGTGGTGAGGAGGGTGAGAGGAAAGGAAGAGGAGCCAGGGCCAGAAGAGAGGGAGCCAGGCTGGGGGCCGGAGGGAAGCTGCTCTAAGGAGAGACAGGGCGGAGCAGCCAGAGGCCCCGAGTCACAGGGCAAAGGACAGACTGGACGAGGAGCAAGAAAGGGGACAGAGCATGGAGGAGGCTGGTGTGTTCTGGAAGGATGGTGTTCAAGGGGAAGACAAACCAGGATGAACAGAGGGAAAGGCTGAGACCTGAGGATGGAAGGAGGAAAGGCGGGTGCCAGAGACAGACAAAGGGAGATGTTCTGGGGTAGAGTCAGAGAAAGTGCTGGGGCATGGCTCTGACTGTTTAAGGATCGGGAGCCTCAGAAAGTGAAGAGGGCCTTTGGGGACTTGGGGGGATGTGGATGGAGGTCCAGGAGGGGAGGCCCGTGAAAGGCTCCCTGGTGCTGCGCTTGGGAGGAAACTTCTTGCTCATAAAATAGCACTGCCCACCCCCCCATACTGGAGGACAAGCGCTCACCTGGCTGGGGTCCTGGCTTCAGTCTGCACACCTGTAGGAGGACCAACAGCGAGTCACTGTGCCGTCCACGGAGGCCTGTCTCCTCCCTGCTTATCTGCCCCATCCCAGCTGAAACCTCCCTGGGAAGGGCTCAGGACTCAGAGCTGACCTCCCCCTCCCCAGTGGCACCCCGAGGCTGCCTGCACCTGTGCTGCCTTGTCTTCCACACCAGTCAGGAGAGCAGCTCTTCCCGCACCCAGAGCCCTGTCACCCTCTGACACGGTGGTCTTGACCTCCCCCCAATTCAGGCTACCTCAGGTCCACTCAGCCAAATCCTGGACTCATTTTCTTTCCTCTTTCTTTTTAATCACTGCAACTGGGAACTCTGACAGAGCAAACACTAGTATTTTTATGCTCAGCTATCTTTCTGGCTGTCTTCAGTCATCATCCCTCTGTACCTGTACGTGACCTCACTGCACTCTTGTCCTGATGATCCACTCTCTCTCAGGCTACCCAAGCCCCCTGCTGAGCCCTCTCCTCTCCACCTGTGCCCTCCCATGGGCTCCCTGATCCCCTGGGTCGCCCTGTGCTTCTGCCACATTTGTTGACACGTCTCCAATCATGGATGCTCCCTGAGGCAGGGGATACTGTTTGTTGCCCCATATCCACTCTTCCTTGTTCAGTTACAGAAACTTGATTATATGTAGAGTGGCTGGGTGCCCCCCAACAGACAGATGTGGGATCTATAACTAAATCTAACATATAAGGGACTTCCCAAGTAGTCCAGTGGTTAAGAATCTGTCTTCCAATGCAAGGGACACAGGTTCAATCCCTGGGTGGTGGGGGTGGGGTGAGGTGGGGTGCAGGTAACAAATCCCACAAGCTGCACAGGGCACCTAAGCCCGAGTGCCACAAGGAGAAAGCCTGCGGGCCACAACGAAGAACATCCTCCCCCCACCCCCACAAAAACGACAGCAACCATCATTTAAGTAAAACATTTTTTAAATATCACCAATAAGACATAAGGGGAAGTTGTGGGTAGGACTTGACAAAGGCTCTTTAAAAGGAGGACAGACAGCTGGGGAATAGTCTTTTTGTTCTTTCATCCTGATTGGATTCAGAAATAATGGCTGGAATTCTAGCAGCCATAATGAACCATGAGGTGGCCTTCAGGAGAGAAGCCAAAATGCAGAACAGTGAACAGAAAGGTAGGAATCTCCGTGCTTATGGATGGCAGCTTCTGCTCTCTGGCTCCACGTTCTTTTATATGAGGGGGAAAAAGTAAGCTCTGTGTTATTTAACTTAACCATTCCTTCTGGATTTTGGTGCTAACAGTTGTATGCAAATTCTAACCAGTAATTCCTAAATGTTTCTAAACCTGCATGCTTGAATACTGCTGGGGGAAGACATAACTATGTGCAATGATGTTTCTACCCATTTGTGGTTTCTCATCTGAGTTGATCCTCAAATACCATTTTGCATTTCCACAGTGACTATGTCACATTTTCTCTTCATCTCTGACCCTCATCCTCACTCTCAGGAGACAACCACTATGGTTTTCACGCTGCAGAATTAAAAAACCAATTTGTATGTAGTTGAATTTATAAATATTTTTATTTATGACTTTGGATATTTTGTCATACTTAGTCCAGTCAACTTCAACCCATGGTTGTAAAATAGTTTCACCTGCTTTCTACTAGTACTAGGGTTAATTTTTCCTCATTTATATCTTGAATTTTGGTGCAAATTATAAGGCAGGGAGCTAATATTATTCTTTCTCAGCTGTGACTCCAGAAATACTCATTCTTCCTCCTTGATTAGAAATGCTTCCTTTTAACCTACTAAATTCCTGCATATATTTGGATCTGTTTTCACCCTGCTTGTATCTGATTTTTCACTTTTATTCCATTTGTTTACCTATATAATCCAGAATTACATAATTTTAATTGTTGTAGCTTAATTGTAAGTGCTCATGCTCATATAGTACTTACTCTGCAGCAGGATCTATTCTAAATGCCTTTTGTTTGTCATGACAACACCAGGGAAGTACTGTTTTCATTCCCATTTTACCGATCAGTAAGTTCAGGCTCACAGCAGTAGTATTAGTGTGCCAGAGTTTACCAGGCCAGAGTGTGAAGCAGGATTTGGCTGCAGGCATGCCCAATTCTGTGCTTTTCAAGCTCTGAGCTTTACAATCTGACAGGGCTCATCACTCACTACAAATTTTAAAAATTATTTATGTACTTATTTTGCTATGCCATGTCTTGTTGCAACAAAAGGGACCTGTGTTTGTCATGCATGATCTTCCCTGTGATGCACTGACTGTCTAGTGGTGCATGGGCTTCAGTAATTCTGGCATGCAGGCTTAGCTGCTCTGCAGCATTTGGGATCTTAGTTCTGCCACCAGAGATCAAACCTGCATCCCTGGCATTGCAAGGCAGATTCTTAACCACTGGACCACTAGGGAAGTCCCCATATTGCAAATTAAAAAAAATATTTCAAATCAGTTTTGGAGTTTGTTGTGGCATAAATAGTTAATGCCTCTTGCCCTGTGGTCTCTTTCAGCTGTAAATGCATACATCCAAATTTCTGATGGGCATCTCTACTCAGATGCCAAACAAACACAAACCATCCCAAACTCAAGAATCATTCTTCTCTCCCAATCATGGTCCTTGACCTCCTCTGCTCCCTAATTTACTTGGTGATCTCACCATGGCCTCGTTTGCCCAAGTTGGAAACATGGGACTTATTCCCACTCCTTTACCCTCACACCAATGCAATCACCAAGTCATACTGGTTTTCTCTCTTAAACTTTTCCAGGATCTGGCCTCTCCCTCCATGCACACAGACACGGTAGGTCCCAAATTTGATAGCACATGAATGCCACCTGAGGAGGTCACTAAAAATTCAGATTCCCAAGCTCAGACCCCAGGTCCAGCAGGAACTTGCATTTTAACTGAGCTCCCCTGGTCATCTGGTGCAGTAGGTTCTGAGAAACACCGAGCTGGGAATCTTGGGGAGAGGTTAGGGGTCCCGGACCACTTACCTTTGCTTCTCTTCCACCCGAGGTACACAGTCAGTCCCATGATTGGGATCTTGAGCAACACAACGCTGGCCAGCGCCAACCCGACTATAGCTTCCATGGTCAGGGACCACAACTTGGAACTCTTTTTGCCCTCTGAGCCCCCGAGGCCAGCTCTGGTGGTGGTGGTGGTAGGACCCCAGGTGGTTGTCTTGCTGCCTGAAAAATATGCAAATTCTTCACTAAACGGCTGGAGGTATCTGGGTGAAGCTGTCACATCTTGTTCCTTAGTTTGGGGAAAGGTGGGGGAGGGGAACAGGTCTCTGAAGCTCTCCCACAGGGAACTGAGTAACAAGAGGTGACAATGGAAGCTCTGAATCCTCTTCACTTCTTTAAAATCCTGAGTCTACCACTGATCAGTGCTATGACCTCAGAACCTCATTTTACCACCTACTCATAGGTGAACTAAATCACAGGATAAAAAATTATTTATTGTGGTAAAAGACAAATATCATGAAAATTACTATTTTAACCATATTTAACTGTATAGTTCAGTGGCATTAAGTACATTCACACTATTGTACAAGTCTCACCTCCATCCATCTCCTGAATTTTTCACCTTCATAAACTGAAGCTCTGTCCCCCAATTTCCCTTCCCCCCAGCCCCTGTCCCAGCAGTCTTCTTTCTGATTCTGTGAATATGACTGTTCTAGGGACCTCCTGTAAGTGGAATCAAACAGTATTTGTCTGTACCTAATGTATACTGGAATGCATTTGAGAGAGTCAGTTCCTAGGCAGGTTGATAGGAAGTCTAGGGGTCCCCAAAGAGAGAGGGGTCTGGAATTCTCAAGGAGGAAGAAAGGACAAACTTTTTTTCTTTCTCCACATTCCTTAGGATTATATAACAATAATGTATCCTGCCTGAGGACAGTCTCTGGATTAAGGACAGTTTTTTGGATTAAACCTTCTGGCTAATTCTGTTATCTTAAAATGTAAATTATGGGAGTAGGTCTGATGAGGTCTTTACAACCTCCAGACATTCTTTGGATTCACTGGAGAGTATAAACTTCATTGTTAACACTAGCAAGCGGGTACTCTTTCTGCCCCCTTCTGATGCCTATGTCAGAAGCTTTCTCTATCTCCTTTATACTTTAATAAAACTTTATTACACAAAAGCTCTGAGCGATCAAGCCTCGTCTCTGGCCCCGGATTGAATTCTTCTCCTCCGGGGGCCAAGAATCCCGGTGTATTCGCGTGATTCAACAACAACCTTTCATCTTGGGGGCTCGTCCGGGATACTTCAGGACAAGGTAAGGATGCTTGGAGCTTTAGTTCTTTGTTCTCTTAGCGAACGTTTTCTGCCGTGCTTTACTAACTCTACGGTGTGCTTGTGTGAATGAATGGCATACCCTGCGTGAAGCAAGTAAGGAGCCCTGCTCTGCAGTTCCACAGTGATCTCATAGGGCTTATGGCAGAAACCTGTCGGGGCGTTATACCGACCTGCCAATGCCAAGAGGCACCCAATGTCTCCTTCGGGAACCGACCAGAAATGGGCAAA
>NW_011494780.1:9843-11306 GCF_000754665.1 Bison bison bison | reverse complement strand
AGGACAGTCTTTGGATTAAACCTTCTGGCTAATTCTGTTATCTTAAAATGTAAATTATGGGAGTAGATCTGATGAGGTCTTTACAACCTCCAGACATTCTTTGGATTCACTGGAGAGTATAAACTTCATTGTTAACACTAGCAAGCGGGTACTCTTTCTGCCCCCTTCTGATGCCTATGTCAGAAGCTTTCTCTATCTCCTTTATACTTTAATAAAACTTTATTACACAAAAGCTCTGAGCGATCAAGCCTCGTCTCTGGCCCCGGATTGAATTCTTCTCCTCCGGGGGCCAAGAATCCCGGTGTATTCGTGTGATTCAACAACAACCTTTCACCATTTTCCTCAACTCTTTATGCCCACCCTCATCTGTCTATCTCTGACTAGGTCTAGAAGGGTTACACCACCATATTGAAAATAATTATCTCCAGAAACTGGGTTTGTGGGTCATTTTTTTTCAAAGTTTGTTGTTTTCTGCACATAGCATACATTCATTTTATAACTTTTAAAAATATTATTGCATTTAATAATTTCCTATGGCAATTCATCACAAACACTATGTGAAAACTCGAGTTCATTATTGCTTTAATCAGATCTTAAATTTTCCAGTTCAAGCCACTGCACAATTGCACTCATTTCACATGCTAGCAAGGTAATGCTCAAAATCCTTCAAGCTACATTCCAACAGTATGAGAACTGAGAACCTCCAGATGTACAAGGTGGATTTAGAAGGCAGAGGAACTGGAGATCAAATTGCCAACATCCATTGGATCATAGAAAAAGAATTCCAGAAAAACATCTACTTCTGCCTCACTGACTATTCTAAAGCCTTTGACTGTGTGGATTACAACAAACTGTGGAAAATTCTTAAAGAGATGGGAATACCAGACCACCTTTCCTGCCTCCTTCAAAATCTGCATGCAGGTCAAGAAGTAACAGTGAGAACCGAATATTTAATGTCAGACTGCTTTCAAATTGGTAAAGAGTACATCAAGGCTGTATGTAGTCACTTTGCTTATTTAACTTATATGCAGAATACATCATGCGAAATGCCAGACTGGAAAAAGCACAAGCTAGAATCAAGATTTCTGGGAGAAATATCAATAACCTCAGATATGAAGATGAAACCACCCTTATAGCAGAAAGGGAAGAATAATTAAAGGGCCTCATGATTAAGGTGAAAGAGAAGAGGGAAAAAGCTGGCTTAAAATTCAACATTCAAATATAGAAAATCATGGCATCTGGTCCCATCACTTCATAGCAAATAAATGGAGAAACAATGAAAACAGTGACAGATTTTATTTTCTTGAGCTCCAAAATCATTGCAGATGGTGACTGCAGCCATTAAATTAAAAGATGTCTAGTCCTTGGAAGAAAATCTATGAAAAACCTGGACAGCATATTAAAAAGCAGAGACATTACTTTGACAGCAGAGGTCTGTATAGTCAAAGCTGTGGTTTTCCCAG
>NW_011494780.1:8487-9743 GCF_000754665.1 Bison bison bison | reverse complement strand
TCTGAGCGATCAAGCCTCGTCTCTGGCCCCGGATTGAATTCTTCTCCTCCGGGGGCCAAGAATCCCGGTGTATTCGTGTGATTCAACAACAACCTTTCACATTTCTAAGGTTAACTTAATTTCTAAGTCCTACAGACAGATTGTACCTCTTTTAATAGACAATTAAAAAATTACTTAATACCCCACTAAAGGGAAGAAAATCCCAAATTCTAGTGAAGTCTTCTGGTTAGTGTGGACCAAATTCATGTCCACTCTTATTAGAAATTAATAATAAAAGTGTAAATACCATCCCTCAACTAAGATTTTCAAATTTAAAAATTATTTAATTTTACTAACATATCAGATAATATCAGTGATAGGAATGCCAGTTAAAACCCTACAAAACTAAAGCTTCTATACACTTTCATTATTTTAAATGTGAAGATGCTTTAAATGAATGAAAGATTAGTATCCAAGAAACGAGTAATGAAAATGGTGAGGAGGCAGCTCTAAGGACACTTGTAGTTTGAAAGTAATGAAAACCTATACTGGATACATATTTAAGGAAATAGAACAGCAGAAGGAATGAAAAATGCAGGAGGCACTTAGAGAAAAACAAACCAGAAAGAAGATAAGACTCATAAATCTAACAGTGTCAAAAGAGTATTGAAATCATACATGCATTGAGAAAATCATTGAGAAATCTACAAAGCTCTGTGAAATGGCTGATTTTCTAAGACAAAAATTGAAAAGAATTAAAAAGTAGTAAACTTTAATGGGCAGACAAAGAAGAAATTGAGGACAGTTTTAAAGAACTACTTTTTGTAGAGATTTCAGCTCAGAAGGTTTAATGGCTAAATTCTTGTGAAAATTCAAGGAGTGAATAATTCCCAGACAGGAGGTTCCAGAACATAGAAAAATGATGCAATTCTAATTCCAAAACTTCCAGATGTACAAGCTGGGTTTTGAGGAGGAAGATCATGGAGAAAGCAAGGGAGTTCCAGAAAAACAGCTTCTTCAGGTTCATTGACTACACTAAAGCCTTTGACTGTGTGGATCACAACTAACTGTGGAAAATTCTTATAGAGATGGGGGTTCCAGGTCACCTTACCTGTCTCTCAGAAACCTGTGTGCAGGTCAAGAAGCAACAGTTAGAACCTGACATGGAACAAACTGACTGGTTTGGAAAAATTGGAAAGGAGTACGACAAGGCTATGTAGTGTTACCCTCCTTATTTAACTTCTATGCAGAGTACATCATACAAAATGCCAGGCCGG
>NW_011494780.1:7313-8387 GCF_000754665.1 Bison bison bison | reverse complement strand
AGAGGGATCTAAGGAGGCCAAAAACCTCTCAGAAAAGGTCATTTAAGGAAATATGGAGAAGACACAGGAAATATTAATCCAAGGCTGTCTCGGTGAATTCAGATTCTGAGTCACTATCTGTTTGCTTTGAAATCAGCATAGTGGTCAAGAAGGGGCAGTCGTTTTCCAAGGGAGGAGTCGGAGACAGTGCCCTTCCCAGGCCAGAGCCATCATCCCTGGTGGACACTGTTTAGAATTTCCAGCACAAGTGATTATTAAAGCAAACTATCTTAGTCAATCACTAGTTTTCTAAAAAGTTATAGACAACAACCCCCTTACTGCCTGTGACTGTCAGAGAGGACCCCACCCCTGTTGCTCTGGAGACAAATAAATTGAGGTTAAATAAATTGAGGTTCAAGTTCCGATGGCCCATTGAGTGACAGAGGGAGATCTGTTAATGCAACACGTCCATTGTTAGGTTAAAAATACTCAAGACAACAAGATGACAGGTCAGTAGGTGAAGTTGAGTGGCTCACGGTTTAGAGAAGAGGTTCTGGGATTAAACTGGGGTCAAACCCCGCCTGCACCAGGAGTGACGGGGCAGGTGTTTGCTGTCCAAGGACGGCAGCAGGACCAACTGTTACATAGGGTCATGGGGAAGGTCAGCTGCAGCAATGCTGCCAAGGTGTCCCGCCGGGATGCAGGGCACAGTCAGGGGAGCTGCCGGGACTGCTGCCTCGTCATGACCAGGACAGAGGGGCATGGTCAGGGTGGACACAGGGACAGGGTGACTGGAACCACATGGGGGGATGGTGGTAAGAGAGGGAAGGAGGTAAAGGGGATGGAAGAAGGGAGAAAGAGAAGGAAAGTGAGGAGAGATGAACCGAGGGAAGGATGGTTGAACTGATGTTCTGGGGTTCAGAGCAGAGAAGGAAGGGGAGATGGGAAAACAGGTGATGGGGCACGGGGCCCCTCGGCACCTGCTGTGTGTGTGGGCTGAGCTCATGGCTGGTGGGGGACAGACAGTGGGGCAGCTGGGGCTCCACAAAGGACTCAGGACAAAGGGGAGGAGCCACACCCGGAGGATGTCAAGTC
>NW_011494780.1:6707-7213 GCF_000754665.1 Bison bison bison | reverse complement strand
CCACAGGGTCAGAATTTAATTTGTTTGTCACTGAAAGAAAAGGTGTGACATTGGGAGTTTTGACACAACCCCGAGGGCCTCACCAGCAACCTATTGCTTATCTAAGCAGAGAATTAGATGTAGTTTCATGTGGATGGCCCCACTGCCTAAGAGTAATTGGGGCAGCGGCTTTATTAGCACCTGAAGCTTTAAAAATAATGAATGGACGAAACCTTACTGTACTGACTTCTCATGATGTGAGTGGAATCTTAAATTCTAAGGTTAATATTTGGATGACAGACAGTAGGCTTCTTAAGTATCAGTCATTGTTGTTAGAGGGACCAGTAACTAAGCTTAAAGTTTGTGGAAATTTAAATCCTGCCACTTTCCTTCCTGAGAAGGAAAATGAAACACCTGATCACGATTGTTCTCAATTCCTAACCTTAAACTATGCAGCTCGGGAGGATCTAAAGGATACCCCATTAGACAATCCTGACATGGAAATATTTACAGATGGCAGTTCTTTG
>NW_011494780.1:6294-6607 GCF_000754665.1 Bison bison bison | reverse complement strand
ATGGGCTTGCTACTGCTGTGGAAAGGAGGGGCACCTCAAGCGGGATTGCCCTCAGGCATCTAAGCCACCCCCAGCTCCATGTCCAGTCTGCAAAGGACCACACTGGAAGAGAGACTGCCCCCAGAGGCGTAGGTCTCCGGGGTCGGACTCTCAAGACAATCAGGACTAAAGGTGCCCGGGGGTCCCCACACAAGCTCCCGTCCTAATTACACCTGAGGAACCCCGGGTATTAATAGTTGTGGGGGGCCAATCCGTCGATTTCCTTTTAGATACTGGGGCAACTTATTCTGTGCTTACTGAAGCCCCTGGCCCA
>NW_011494780.1:4906-5643 GCF_000754665.1 Bison bison bison | reverse complement strand
CTTGTCACAGCTATTTGTAAGGCCTCCTCAGACAGCCATTTTGCTTTTTTGCATTCCTTTTTCTTGCGGATGGTCTTGATCCCTGTCTCCTGTACAATATCATGAATCCCCATCCATAGTTCTTCAGACACTTTGTCTATCTGATCTAGTCCCTTAAATCTATTTCTCACTTCCACTGTATAATCAGAAGGAATTTGATTTAGGTCATATGAATTGTCTTGTGGTTTTCCCCACTTTCTTCAGTTTATGTCTGAAATTGGCAATAAGGAGTTCATGATCTGAACCACAGTCAGCTCCCTTGTTTTTACTGTATAGAGTATAGACTGTATAGACTGTATATAGCTTCTCCATCATTTGCTGTAAATAATATAATCAATCTGATTTCAGTGTTGACCATCTGGTGATGTCCATGTGTACAGTCTTCTCTTGTGTTTCTGGAAGAGGGTGTTTGCTATGACCAGTGTATTCTCTTGGCAAAACTCTATTAGCTTTTGCCCTGCTACAGTCTGTACCCCAAGGCCAAGTTTGCCTGTTACTCCAGGTGTTTCTTGACCTCCTACTTTTGCATTCCAGTCCCCTATAATGAAAAGGACATCTTTTTTGAGTGTTAGTTATAAAAGGTCTTGCGGATATTCATAGAACTGTTCAACTTCAGCTTCTTCAGCATTTCTTGTTGGGGCATAGATTTGGATTACCATGATACTGAATGGTTTGACTTGGAAATGAACAGAGATCAT
>NW_011494780.1:4467-4806 GCF_000754665.1 Bison bison bison | reverse complement strand
AAGGAGGCCAAAAACCTCTCAGAAAAGGTCATTTAAGGAAATATGGAGAAGACACAGGAAATATTAATCCAAGGCTGTCTCGGTGAATTCAGATTCTGAGTCACTATCTGTTTGCTTTGAAATCAGCATAGTGGTCAAGAAGGGGCAGTCGTTTTCCAAGGGAGGAGTCGGAGACAGTGCCCTTCCCAGGCCAGAGCCATCATCCCTGGTGGACACTGTTTAGAATTTCCAGCACAAGTGATTATTAAAGCAAACTATCTTAGTCAATCACTAGTTTTCTAAAAAGTTATAGACAACAACCCCCTTACTGCCTGTGACTGTCAGAGAGGACCCCACCCC
>NW_011494780.1:0-444 GCF_000754665.1 Bison bison bison | reverse complement strand
GACCTAGAGTCCAGCTGGAAAGGGAAGATCCACAGCATGAAACAAGCAGAGGGAGACCCAGGCCCCATAAAGTTACTGTTGAAACAGGCAGGAATGGCATCTCCCACTTATGCTGGGAGCCTTGTACTCACATTGACTGTGTTTTCTCATTCACTGTGTTCCTGATGCTCTGACATCTGGGGCCTCAGTGACCAGGGAGAGACTGTCCCTGCCAGGGCTGCCAGTTCTTAGAAGAGCAATGGACGTGCCCAGGAGCTCACCTCTCAAATGCAAACCAACCAGTCCACAGCCCATGTTCCCCACCACCTCCTCCGTTTGGCTCTTTTGCTCCACGAGGCCCATATTCTTCTGCCTTATTCACTCCAGGGCCAGGTACCAGGTTACCAGTGACAGCCCCTAATCCCCAGAGCCTGCAGACGTTGTTCAAACCAGCCAATCCTAAAT
>NW_011494779.1:2395827-2396445 GCF_000754665.1 Bison bison bison | reverse complement strand
TAATTTTGTTGATTTGATTTTTCTCCCTTTGTTTCTTGATGAGTCTGGCTAATGGTTTGTCAATTTTATTTATCCTTTCAAAGAACCAGCTTTTGGTTTTGTTGATTTTTGCTATGGTCTCTTTTGTTTCTTTTGCATTTATTTCTGCTCTAATTTTTAAGATTTCTTTCCTTCTACTAACCCTGGGGTTCTTCATTTCTTCCTTTTCTAGTTGCCTTAGGTGTAGAGTTAGGTTATTTATTTGACTTTTTTCTTGTTTATTGAGGTATGCCTGTATTGCTATGAACTTTCCCCTTAGGACTGCTTTTACCGGGTCCCACAGGTTTTGGGTTGTTATGTTTTCATTTTCATTCATTTCTATGCAAATTTTGATTTCTTTTTTGATTTCTTCTGTGATTTGTTGGTTATTCAGCAGCGTGTTGTTCAGCCTCCATATGTTGGAATTTTTAATAGTTTTTCTCCTGCAATTGAGATCTAATCTTACTGCATTGTGGTCAGAAAAAATGCTTGGAATGATTTCTATTTTTTTGAATTTACCAAGGCTAGCTTTATGGCCCAGGATGTGATCTATCCTGGAGAAGGTTCCATGTGCGCTTGAGAAGAAGGTGAAATTCATTG
>NW_011494779.1:2393628-2394009 GCF_000754665.1 Bison bison bison | reverse complement strand
TGTAGTCCGTAGTAACCACAGGGTTTTGATCTATTGCCTGTAGCTTCCAAGGCGTTTCCCTCTGTTATATCTTCTTTTGTTTGCTGGTCTCTTCAGTATCTGGTTTCTGCCCTGACACAAAGGGGACGGTGGAGGACACTTTTTTTTTTTTTTAGGCTTTACTTGTTCAGTCGCGCTGTGGGGAGGGAGGGAGGGATGCTGCAAACAAATAACACTGGCGTGGGCTCGCAGTGCCTCAGCCACCCTGGGTCTGCCCCCGGTCACGGCGCGTGTAGCCCACCCTGCCCACACTGCTCGGGCTCCAGGTTTCCACTGGGAACAATCCGAGGCCGGCCCTGGGCTGCATGACCTCCCAGGTCCAAGCCGCTCAGGTTCAGGCAC
>NW_011494779.1:2392164-2393528 GCF_000754665.1 Bison bison bison | reverse complement strand
TGCTTGGTTTCAGTGTCGGTATGGAGGCATTTGATGAGCTCCTGTCAATTAATGTTCCTTGGAGTCAGGAGTTCCCTGGAGTCAGGGTTTGGACTTAAGTCTCCTGCTTCCGGTTATCGGTCTTATTTTTACAGTAGTTTCAAAACTTCTCCTTCTATACAGCACCATTGATAAAACATCTACATTAAAGGTGAAAAGTTTCTCTACGGTGAGGGTCACTCAGAGAGGTTCACAGGGTTACCTGGAGAAGAGAAGAGGGAGGAGGGAGTTAGAGGTGACCCAAATGAGATGAGGTGAATCAATAGTGGAGAGTGGGCTAGCCAGTAGTCACTTCCTTATGTGCGCTCCACAACTGGACCACTCAGAGATGTTCACGGAGTTATACAGAGAAGAGAAGAAGGAGGAAGGTGACAGAGGTGGCCAGAAGGATAAAAGGGGGGAATGAAAAGGAGGGAGAGAGATCCAGCCAGTAATCAGTTCCCTAAGTGTTCTCCACCGTCTGGAACACACAGAAATTCACAGAGTTGGGTAGAGTAGAGAGGGGTTAGGGAGGAGACACAGGCGACCTGGTGGAGAAAAAGGAGAGTCCAAAGGGAGAGAGAGCAGTCAAGCCAGTAATCTCGCTCCCTAGTGAAAAATGGGTCCTGAAGATTGGGTTCTTAAAGGTACAAAATTGGTAACAAATACATAAAAGCAAAAATTAAAAATCTAGAGTACAGTTTGGAATTTCAAAAATACGATGTTAAAAAAAAAAAAGAAGAAGGAAAAGAGAGAAAACGAACAAACAAAAACAAACAATGTCGCAAAAATTATAAAGAAAATACAGGTACAAAATTGATATCAAATACCAAAAAGCATAAATTAAAAATCTAGAGTAGAGTTTGGAATTTCAGATATACAATGTTATATAAAAGAAGAAGAGAAAGAAACAGAGAAGAAGAAAAAAAAAAGTCACAGAAATTATATTAAAAAAACCTATAGGTACAAAATTGATAATATATACCAAAAAGTGAAAATTAAAAATCTAGAGTAGAGTTTGGAATTTCAAAAATACAATGTTAAAGAAAAGAAGAAAAAAAAAAACAAGATCAAAAAATTATAAAATATATATATATGAAGTTTGCTGAAGAAGAAAAAAATAGGGTCTTTTTTTTTTTGCAAAGTAATAGGTTATAAAAGTGAAAATTAAAGGAACAATAGAGGACTTAACATTTTTTTTTAAATTAAAAAAAAAGAAAGAATGATCATAAAAATAATAAAAATATATCTAGGACTTCCTTGGTTTTGTTGTGGGTGTTGTGGGTTCAGTTCATTTTTGGCTAGTTCCTTGGTCAGACTTATATTTCTCAAGATCTATAGGCCCC
>NW_011494779.1:2349930-2391869 GCF_000754665.1 Bison bison bison | reverse complement strand
CCCCTCCCCGCCACTCGGTTATCTGGGTGTAAAACCGGCGCACGTTCTCAGGCAGATGTTGACCATCCAGACCCCCAAGAAGTTTTAGTTAGCAAAGAAGCCTGCTTACAGTTCTATAGATAATGTCTCTCTGGGGCCGCGATTGCCCCCTTCTGGCTCTGGCTGCCTGTCACCGGAGGGGGAAGGCCTGCAGCCGGCTATCTCTGTTCAGTCCTTTGTTCCATGCGTGGGCCTGGCGGTCTTAGGTTAGGGCTGGCTTTTCCCGTGGTAGATATTCCACAGTCTGGTTTGCTAGCCCAAATTATTTCGCTCAGATAGCGCTCAGGGTATTCAGGCCAGATTCTTCCTCTCAGCGATGCAGCCTGCGCCGCGCCTCCCTGCCCAGCCCCTGCTTGCTAATGGTGGATGCAGGCGTCTGCGCTGCTTCTCCGCTGGGGGAGTTACCGTAGGGCTCGCAATCTGCGAGTTTTAATTGTTTATTTATTTTTTCTCCCTGTTATGTTGCCCTCTGTGCTTCCAAAGCTCGGCACAGATTCGGCAGTGAGAAGGTTTCCTGGTGTTTGGAAACTTCTCTCTTATTAAGATTCTCTTCCCGGGACAGAACTCCGTCCCTCCCTCTTTTGTCTCTTTTTTTTTTTGTCTTTAATATTTTTTCCTACCTCCTTTCGAACAGTTGGGTTGCTTTTCTGGGTGTCTGATGTCCTCTGCCGGCATTCAGAAGTTGTTTTGTGGAATTTACTCGACGTTTAAATGCTCTTTTGATGAATTTGTGGGGGAGAAAGTGTTCTCCCCGTCCTACTCCTCCGCCATCTTGGCTCCTCTCCCTAAATAGTTTTTTAAAACAGTTCAAGGCTCTGTTTTGACCGTTAGGAGTCACAGCAGTTTGAGGATAGATCATAGCAAGTCTTAGGTGCTAAAGTCATTGTAATTTTACAACTCTTTTCTCTGTAGCTATAGGTTCCACACTTCTTACAGTTAGATGAGCTATTTGAATACTACACCTACTCTAAATACACATTAGATGCTTAATGGAAGAATATCTCAGCAATAGTTGCTGTAGATCTTTTGATAGCAGAAAAGTAAATGGTAAAATAATACATGGTAGAAATATGCACTTCACTTCAAATTCCACTGAGTAATAGTGGAATTTGAGCAAATTTTAATTTTTTTGGTAACTGTTTATCAAGCACTTATCACTTGCAATGCACTCTACTTGTCCCTGAGGATATAGAAACAGGTTTTGGGGGGGGGGGTTGTTTGTTTTTTTCTTTAGTTACTTTATATGCAAGCCTAACACATGCATTCAAACAGGTGCACCTCAGGTGGTTAATTTGCCTAACCAAAGTTGAAATGAATCGATGAATGATGAAAATGAATTAATTGTCACTTAGCCCATAATGAGTCACTTATACTCAAGCCATTCAGAGGGAATTAAGCTCTATTCTGAAATGCATTTCATGTACAAGTTATTCCTTGCAGAAAACAAACTGCATTGAAAAAAAATTTTTTTAAGCTGTTGATTCTGGATGAGGAATAGCATTTTTCTAAACTACCAAATAAAAGCTATTATGAGGCTACTAACATGGTTCTCGTAATTAAATATATTTGACAGCCTTACTCAGAGTGTTTTATCACTGATGGTATGTTACATCTTTTTGAGAATTTACTGGTTTTGTGCAATGAGCCCTTTTAAAATATAAAATACTTTAAATTTTATTTTCAATACTGCAATCTGGAAAAGAAAGTGCTATCATTTATAAATATATTGTCAAAGGATGGGTCTCAATTGTTATTAGAGAGAGGGACACAGGCAAACTGGAAAAAGGGACAGAGAGAATTAATTAAGTGCAGGAATTAATCAAGATATCACATATCTTCACATATATGCTCCCGGGACAATTTTAGTAGGTTTGCTCTCTGTGAATCCAAAGTTATTAAATCATTATCAAGAATGAGAATTACTATATGATTATGCTAACTTTAATTCCAAAATAAAATATAAGCATTGAAAGAGAAGCCTACGTAATACCACCAGGATGTGTGGCAATACAAGGATATTTACTTCAGAATTGAGAGTTGAGTTGCTTAACACTAAAAAATTGATATCGTCAAGTCACTTACCAAGTTTCCATCAGAAGTGGCAAAAGCTGTCAAAACTGACTCAAGCCATTTGTTGCACAGACTAAAGTGACATATGGAAAGCATGGAAGTAACATGCCATTACCACTTCCAATACTAATTCTAAACACAGAATAATTGCCACTCATTTTATGACAAATCTCTCTCAGGTGCACTCATTTCTTAACAAGAAGTGGTAATCCTTTGACAAAAGCTTCCTCAAAGTGGATGTGTTCTTGTCAAAGATGCCTTAAAGCAAAGAAGAAATTGAAAGAGAGCAAGAACTTAGATAAGTGAACAAACCTAGGCTGAAAATGTATGTAATCTTTTCTTATAGATATAAATTGTAGTACAGAATAGGCTACCTTTCTTCACACCATTTCAAATTCCTACAGCCAGAAGTCCCTTTTAAGTCTGCTAAGAACTGTCTTCAACTTGTGTAAAGGGACTCAAGGTCAAATATAAACAAAGACAGAACTCTGTTCCTGTGTTCTGGCCTTTAGGTAATGGTCACCTTGCAACCTCAAATTCATAAAACATTCTTTCAACAAGGTGCAAAGTGTGGGCTATGCACCAGTCCCATTCTAGACATTTGAAATACATCTGGAAAACAGAATGACAAAGATTTCTGAACCAACATGCTTTCAAACTTGGATTTCTATGACTGCCTTCCATCTCTGCAATGACTACCTCAGTCTCCACAAACAGGCACGTCTGTCTTCTTTACACTCGGGGCAGGTTACTTCACCTCTTATCCCTCAAAACAACTGGGATCCATGAAATATAAACTTTCAATTTCCTGGGCCCAAATCTGCTCCCTCACCCTTCCACCTGTTATGAATCCCGCCACCTTTAACCTTCCTAGAATCTTAGGCTGGTGATGTCTCTCTTTATCTAAATAACTCTCTCTTCACTGAATCCTTACCATGAGTATTTATGCTTGATCTAAACCAAAACTATCTGTTTAAATAGGTGCACATGTATACACACACAGACACACACACACACACACACCAAGATTCCACTTTATCTTTAGCCACTACCTTCACTTCTCCCAAAGTCAAACTTCTTGAAGTAGGTACAAAATTCTTACTTTTCAGCTTCCTTATTTCACCAGTTCATTCATTCAATACACGCATTGCCCTCTCCACATCACTAAGATTATTTTTGATAAAAGCTTTGATAACTTTTACACTATGAAGTATAATTGCTGCTGCTGCTGCTAAGTCGCTTCAGTTGTGTCTGACTCTGTGCGACCCCATAGATGGCAGCCCACCAGGCTCCCCCATCCCTGGGATTCTCCAGGCAAGAGTACTGGAGTGGGGTGCCATTGCCTTCTCCGAAGTATAATTAACACTACTCAATTGTCATCTTACTTGAAGTCTTAGACATGTTTACTGCCTTGAAATCCTCTCTTCCCTTGGCTTCTGTCACATTATGGCACATCTTCTAATTTACCTCCTCCTTCTCACTTTTCCAATTTCGTTTTCCTTTCTTACTTGCTCTTTAAGTACTGGAGAGCCTTGGAACCCAGTAAAGCCCTCATCCTCCTCATACGCTTTTCTCTCTACCCATCAAACTCACTCACTTCCATAGTTTAAAATGCTACCACTATAATGGAGACCTCAGAAATCATAGTTCTACTCTCAGATTCAGAGTGTCCAAATCAAAGTCACAATTTTCCCTCTAAAACCTGCTGTCCACCATTCGATGTCCATCATTATTTTCTATTATTGTTGCTACTATTACCATACTTATCTTGCTTTTCAAAGACCTTTTTTTGATTTTCCTAACTACATCAAATCCTCTCAGTATATGCTCTCCTAGCATCCCAAACTTTCCCTTCACTAGATCTAACTCAACTATGATTAACTGAATATTATTTATATTGAATAACTGAATATTATCCAATATACAAAACTCCAAGCTCCATTGTTGTGTTCATCACTGTGTTGGCATGCCCAGTGTGTGTCTGGCAGAGAGGACATTCATAAATTCCTATAATGCTAAATGAGTGATGACTCACACTCCATTAATTTATTTTTTGTCTTAAATATTTTAGAGCACTCATGTGCTCAGTCACTTAGTCGTGTCCGACTCTTTAAAACCCTGTAGACTGCAGCCAGAGAGGTTTCTCAGTCCATGGGATTTCTCAGGCAAGGATACTGGAGTGGGTTGCCATTTCCTTCTCCAGGGGATCTTCCTGACCCCAAACTCAAACCTGTGTCTCCTGCATTGGCAGGTGGGTTTTTTACCTCTGAGCCACCTGGGAAGCCCATAGAGTACTCCTAGCCTATTACTCTAACTGACTTAACTCTCTTGTTTAGAATGTAAAAGTAATCTGTTTCCTAGTCTCCTGTGAATTGAATTGTGTCCCCTAAATATAAATGTTAGATCCTGGTCCCTGAGAATATGAATTTATTTGGAAATATAATCTCGACAGTTATAATCAAATTTAAGATGAGATCATCAGAGTGAGCCTAATCCAACAGGACACAGCTGGTATCCTTACAGAAGGGAAAATTGGACACACACATAAACACACGCAGGAGAACACTCTGTAAAGACACAGACACAAAGGGAAAATGACCATGTGAAGACAGAGGCAGCAAGTAGAGTTCCATCGCCACGAGCTAAAGTTCACCTGGGGCTACTCAAAGCTGGAAGAGGCGAGGAGGCATCCTCCCCGGAAGACTTCACAGGGAACATAGCCTTTGCAACACTTTGACTTCTCGCTTCCCCAAAACCGTGAAAAAATAAACCGAAGTTGTTTTAAGCCACCCAGCGTGTAATACTTTCTTACTGCAGCCCTAGGAAACAGATACATGCTAAGGTGCAAAGTTGCCTCAGTCATGTCCGACTCTTTGTGACCCTATGAACTGTAACCTGCCAGACTCTTCTGTCCATGAGATTCTCTAGGCAAGAATACCAGAGTGAGCTGCCATCCCCTCTTCAGGAAACAAATACAGGCCCTTAAAAAAAAGTCATTTAGAGGCAGGTAAACTGAGACCTTGGGCACCTGGACAGACAGCAGAATCATCTTTGCCCCTCAGTTTTCTTTCTTGCCTTTTTGCCTCCATTATATTGGGTTGGCCAAAAAGTTCATTTGAGTTTTTGTCCAATCTTAACCCAAAAGAACTTTCTGGCCAACCCAATATATGAGGCTTACTGATGAGTGATCCAGCTATGGAGCCCTCCAGGTCCTGCCCCCAGCTCACCAAGTGATCAGAACTTTCCAAACAGGGAAACAGTCCTCATGGCTCCTTGGATAATGCCCAATCAATGGAGAAAGTTAGACTGGCTCCAAAAAATGTTGTTTTTAGTAGGATATTTTGTGTATTGTTTGCTCCTTTGCTGAAAAAGAAATGTGTCCTTATAATGCATTCAACACAGCTGATTATGGAATAACTAATTCAATATTAAACAGCATTCTTTCTTTCTGCCAGTCAGCAAATCATGATGAGTCTGAAAATGCTTTAAAGTCCAGCTCAGAAAATGGTGTTTTGCCACCTGTGCTTTTTAAAACATGCAGCAATAATATATATTCAGTCAATTGGTAGGAAAGTGCTTGTCCTGTCAGCTTTTGTATGCTTGGTGATTACAGAACTGCCAACATTATTATTCTTGCCAGTTCCCACGACTGCTTGACAACCTCTTATCCATTTGCATTTTTCAGTGATTTTCCAACAGTGTAATTGGGAAGCTTTATGATTACACAAAAGTGGAAAGCTAGAGAAATCTATGGATGCTGTCTGTATTACTCTGAATTATTGTAGCTGCAGTCTTATTACCTCTGATAGGCTTGAATTCAAATATAATCATAGCCATTTGTTAAATATGAATTACACTGTAATATATGTATTTTGATAGGCTTGGCACAGTAGCATCAAAATAAAAAGGTGATCTTGTTATTTCTACCCCCAAAAAGAGCTCTAGAAATACTCTCATGCTACCCTTTGAAATACATTTATAAAATTTTCATGATATTTTCATTGTTAAAGGAGCAAAACATTAACTGAGAGTTAAAAATTCAGTGTTCTTTGGATTGAGCCTTAAATGAACAAAATATCTAACAATAATAATAGAGTGAACTTCAAAATGCAAAAGCTCTTGAAGGATTCTGATAAAAAGACATTTCTACTCTAAGAAATCTACTATATGAGCCACTTTCATCAGTATTTTTTTAATAGATAAAAATATATTGATATTTTCCTCAGAAGAATAAGGTTCTGAAAAACAGAAGTAAAAGTACTGGTCTTCATGAAACATTATACACTCTTAGAAAAATAAATTCAGTTCGGTCCAATTTACCTAAAATTGAGTCTTACTTGAAATTCCATCATCAAGTACAGAAAAGTGCTTAGATGTTTGGATTAGAAAACTGCATTTGTGAATATGCAGTAGTAACTCCAGGGACCTGTATCAACTCATTTGTTCACTCATCTCTGCAGGTGATGACTCGTTTGCCTCACTCAACCTTTCACTGCAAAATTATTAGTATAGTGGTTACAAAATTATGAATCTTTGACCCTTAGGAAACAATTAATTTATCAAAACATATCTAAAAACCCATATGCATCCCAGCATTTTCTGTAGTAAGAATAAATACAAATAATGTTTCAAATGTAGGTAAGATAAGCCTGCTATATCTATTCACTTTATAATGAAAATATTTTTGCCAAAATTACAGAATTCATAATAGGTATTTTATTTTCTCAATCCTCAGATTAAAAAAGCAGTTACTCTTCTGTAACTGCATTGTAATATCTCAAAACTCCATATAGTCAATAATAGCTACCAACTATTGAATGCTTATTATGTTTCAGGAATTGTATTGAGCACTCAATCATTACCTCATTCAATTTGCACAACAACCCTTTGTAGTATTAATAAATCACAAATTATTGGATATAGCCAGAAAGGTTATTCTCCCAAGGTCATACTTCACAAAAAATGGGGCCAGAATTCTAAACTAAGATCATCACAACCTCTCTTGCACTGTACCATATCATATAGCTATTGGTGTGCTGAAGCTGCCCATAGGTCTTATAAAAGTGTCAGCAAGTTTTAAGCCAGTTGTTAAAATCTGGGAAATATAAACTTGATCATGGTAAGAATATTTGCACCCCCAAAATCAACAAGCAGCACAAATAAAGGCTTCCTTTTGCCGTCTCAGACAGCTGGTTTACCAGCTCTGAATATAGCAAGATTTCAACTGTTACTCCACTTTCACTTTGGTTCAAAATAATCAGTCCCCTCAAGAGTTTGTTAAAATGGGGACTTGACAGAGTCATAGACACATTTGAAAGTAAAAAAAAAAAGTTTGCTCATGGTATGAATTCCAATATTCCACCTCTGCATTCTGCTATGCAGAGGGCTTTGAAAGCACATATTTCCCTTTTCATAGTGTCCACCATTCACCCTCCAAAGCCCATTGAGTAAGACCAACACTTTATTCCTCTAAGCCTTCTAAACTTCAAGTAACTTCAGGCCATAAAACCTACTCTATACATTACATTTATATTTCCAAAACTTACTACTACTCCATATTTTTCCCCAGATTAAAAAAAAGTGTTTTTCTTTTCTTCAGCCTCAATTATAAAACACTTGATCAGAGTCACAGTCTAGAGTAGCTATTTCAAGTCATTCATTTTCTTTGGGTTTCATGGCTATCTTCTGCTCAGTTCTTCATGAGAGGCAACAAAGCTGAAAACAACCTGCTAGTAGAGCCAATGTCATCGCAACATTTTGAAATCTTTGCCAAAGATCCTTCCTTAGTCAACTCAAGCTCTTTCTTATAGACATGCTTATTGTCAAAAGACGTTACTAAACTATGACATGCTACTATAAATTTCTGAGAACTGTTTTGGTTTTTAAATGAGACATACCATGTGCTCACTCACCCAGATAAAGGAAGATGCTCATCACAGCTCAGTGGACTAGATGAGTTTAGTAAGATGCATCCTGTCCATCATATACCCTGAATATACCATCTTTGGTAGTATTTTTTTTTTGCACAAGCTATTTTTTATGAATAATGAGGAATAGCTTTAGTGCAAATAAAATTTGCAGAGAGCCACTGACTCACCATTGAGCAATAGCCTTTGACAGTTTTGTTGTCAAATAATAACACAATCAAAAGAAAGACATCATAGAAGTCAAAACGTTTATTTGGTGAGATTATAGAAAAAATAACTACTGTAGAAGTCCTTTTAAGAATAAGAATAAGAATGAAGTGATCAATCTATCCTTTAAATGTGCTTTAAAATGTAATACTTTGATTCTCTATCCTGCCACAAATATCACTGAGCCTATAAAGTTATAACATTAGCAGCTACTTTTTCTAATGTAATCTAATTTTAATGACTCCCAATTTTAGCCATAGTGGAGTTAACTGATCCTGGATTATAGCTCTTGCTATAATAACTACAGAACTGGTTAAAATATGTAATTTTTTCATATACCAGAAAACAGGCATTACAGGATTCTGATCTATGAGAAAAGGGAAACCAATAAGAAGAACCCCACAAATGACCCAGATTGCTTCATGAAGGCACTTTTGGAACAGAAGTGGACAAGGCAGAAATAAAGCAAAGTGGTTCCACTGAGATTAAGAGACAGAGATCAGAGGTGAGAGAGGCACTTGTAGCTGAGGGACAACAAGAGAGACACACAGAGAAAGAGCTCCAGAAATCAACCTGAGCCCTTGTAGATCTTTAGCTTAATTCTAGGTTGCATACATCCAGGATGAGATTATATGAAAATGGCAAAGAAGTGCTAGTAAGAGTGAACAAATACCTGGAGCTCTAACCAGACTCACCACCAAAACTGGCATAGGGCCAGTTGTCTCTCAAATGAGAGACATTTGAATACTGACCAACCAGAGTAAAGAATCTTTTTTAAACACTCAAGAGATTCTGAAGAGACTCCAGAAAGACAACTGCTAAAGAGTAGGGCTAGTTCAGCAAAATTGACTTTCAACTTGTTGGAGAAGAGCTTGAGAAAGCCTCAGCAGAATCAGACTGATCCTCAAAGATGTTAAATGTCTGACATAAAACTCAACACACTTCAAGGAAGGAAAGAACATCTAGACCTTCACAAATACTGCATTTGCAATATCTAGGATCCAGCAAAAACTTTGTAGACATGAAAAGATGCAGAACAACATGACCTATACTCAGGAGAAAAATCAGTAAATAAAAACAGAACCATAGAACCATAACTTACATAGGTGATTCAAATGTGTTAACAGACAAGGACAGTGAAAAATAGTGTTATAACTATGTTCATGTTGAAAGACTGAAAATAAAACATAACTATATGGAGGAATGAGCCAACTCATTGGAAAAGACCCTGATGCTGGGAAAAATTGAGGGCAGGAGGAAAAGGGGGCAACAGAGGATGAGACAGTTGGATGACATCATCGATACAATGAACATGAGTTTGAGCAAACTGTAAAAGATAGTGAAGGACAGGGAAGCCTGGTGTGCTACAGTCCATGGTTGCAGAGTGGGACATGACATAGTAACTGAACAACAGCAATAACATAGGGAGGGAAAGGATAGAGACTGTAAATAAATAAATAGAAACCATACAGAAGAACCAAATGAAATTCTATAGCTAAAAATACAATAAAATAAAAATTCACTGGATGGGCTTAATGAAGATTAGAAACAACACAAGGAAAAAATAGTGAATTTCAAGATCAGGTGATAGAAACAACACAAAAAACACATAAAGAAAAAAGACTTAAAATGAACAGAACCTCAGTGATCAATGAGACAATATCAAACGGTCTAATAAATATGTAATTGGCGTCTAAGAAAAGGTCAAGAGATAGGGTTCGGCACAAAAATATTTGAAGGGACAGTGGCTAAGAATTTTTAAAATTTGATTTGCAATATAAACACAGACCCAAGAAAACTCACAAACTACAAGCAGATGAAACATAACAAAAATCACACTAAGACATATCGTAATTAAATTGCTGACAATGAATAAAAAAGAGAAAATCCTTAAAACAGCCAAGGGGGGAAATGGGTGTTCCGTGTTGGATGGGACACTAGTTGATTTGAAAGAGGAATTTAAAAAACTCTTGGGGTTGATTAAAATGTTCTATATTTTGATGGGGTAAGTGCCTGCATTTGTCATCATTCATTATAACACTTAAGATCTATACAACTCTATGTATGTAAATTATATTATACTTTGATAATCTAATTCTAATCTAATTCTGGAAAGGCCATTTGGAAGATATGTGGACAAATAATCTGAAATACATATATTCTCTGACCCTAAGTTTATGGTCATAAGAAGCACAAACACTTGAACGACTCACAGTAATGAAACTCAAATTACTATTATAAAAATTAAAAACAAATGCTTTTGGAGCACAGAAATCTTTGTGTAAGGAATATTTAATTCAACTCAGAAGATAAGAATCATCTTTTATTTCAAAGAAAGAAGCATTTATTGAACACTTACAGTAACTTATATACTAAATATATAAAAATGAATAATATGCATTTGGTTAATAATTAAATTACATTGAGTATATACCATATGTAGACACTGAACTCACTATATCATCATCTTACTATAGAATAATAGTTAAAACTCAAGCAGATCTGGGCTTAAGTTCAGGGTCTGTTACTTGCTAGCTTAGGAAAGTCACTAAACTGTAAACTTCAAATTCTCACAGGTAAAGTGATGATAATAATTAAAACACCTATTTTATTGTATGTTTGTGAAGATTAAATGAATTAGATAGAATCAAAACAAGGTCCAAGTCCTATGAATGCACCAGAATTGGCCTATAAAAAATAATGTCATTGGTGGTGGTTTAGTTGCTAAGTTGTGTCCGACTCTTGCAACCCCATGGACTGTAGCCTGCCAGGCTCCTCTGTCCATGGGATTCTCCAGGCAAGAATACTGGAGTGGGTTGCCATTTCCTTCTCCTGAAATAATGTTATTACGTTATGTTCAATAGTACATCCCTGCTATGAGAATACAAAGAGGAATTCATCTTATCCCAGAAGTCTTCCTTAGAAAGATGCTTAATGGACTTTTAAAGAATAACAGAGTTATTCAGAAGACTTGGGGAATAAATAAACTCCAGGCAAAGGAAACATAAACATAATCTCAAAGGCAAAAAAAATCATAATTGCTAAAATGCAAAACACAAGGCACATGATATAGCACGGATTCAGAGAGACCAGGTTTTATAGAAGGTTTTATGTTGCATGTTGAAGAGGCTTATCTGTACTTTGTAGGCTTTTAAGAGCCACCCATCACTTCATGGGAAATAGATGGGGAAACAATGGAAACAGTGTCAGACTTTATTTTGGGGGGCTCCAAAATCACTGCAGATGGAGACTGCAGCCATGAAATTAAAAGACGCTTACTCCTTGGAAGAAAAGTTATGACCAACCTAGATAGCCTATTGAAAAGCAGAGACATTACTTTGCCAACAAAGGTCTATCTAGTCAAGACTATGGTTTTTCCAGTGGTCATGTATAGATGTGAGAGTTGGACTGTGAAGAAAGCTGAGCACCGAAGAATTGATGCTTTTGAACCGTGGTGTTGGAGAAGACTCTTGAGAGTCCCTTGGACTGCAAGGAGATCCAACCAGTCCATTCTAAAGGAAATCAGCCCTAGGATTTCTTTGGAAGGAGCGATGCTAAAGCTGAAACTCCAGTACTTTGGCCACCTCATGAGAAGAGTTGACTCATTGGAAAAGACTCTGATGCTGGGAGGGATTGGGGGCAAGAGGGAATGACAGAGGATGAGATGGCTGGATGGCATCACCGACTTGATGTACGTGAGTTTGAATGAACTCGGGGAGTTGGTGATGGACAGGGAGTCTTGAGGGGGTCCTGGAGTGCTGCAATTCATGGGGTTGCAAAGAGTCGGACACAACCGAGCGACTGAACTGAACTGAACTGGACTGAAGAGCCACTGAAAACTTTCAAGGGACAGCAATTTTACATTTTAGAAACACAGGTGGCTCAGTGGAAGGCAATGGCACCCCACTCCAGTACTCTTGCCTCGAAAATCCGGTGGACAGAGGAGCCTGTTAGGCTGCAATCCATGGGGTCGCTAAGAGTCAGACACAACTGAGTGACTTCACTTTCACTTTTCACTTTCATGCATTGGAGAAGGAAATGGCAACCCACTCCAGTGTTCTTGCCTGGAGAATCCCAGGGACTGGGGAGCCTGGTGGGCTGCCGTCTGTGGGGTCGCACAGTCGGACATGACTGAAGCGACTTAGCATAGCATAGCATATGAAAATGACAAGGTATCAGAGAAGCAGTTAGGCAGTCGTCACCAAATCTCAGGCAAGAGTTGTGAGTCATGAACTGGAACAACTGTAGAGGGACAGAGACGAGCTCCAGGGATGGGAAAGACCTGAAAAACTCTAAGGAAGTAAATTTGGCAAAGCAAGGTCAGTGATGGGATGTGAGAGGTGAGGGAACTAGCACCTAGGTTTGTTCTCTGGGTGATGATACTGTGATAAGAGTTATAGGAGGAAGGATGCATTTGGTCTCAAGCATGTTGAATCTGAGATGCCTGTAGGAATCCCAAGGGGCTGTGAGTAGCACAGTGAATTTGCATCTGGAGCTTAGAGGATAGTTAAGGAAGATTGATGTGGATTGGAGAACCACCAAATATGAGGAGACCGATGCATTAAAATAGCTGAGAGCATTTGAAAAAAAAAGACAAACAAACTGTGGTGAGGCAAGGACATAACCCTGGGACACTAATCAAATCAGTTGGTAATTAAGGAGACTAGTAGGAAGATAGAGAGCAATAGGAAGGAAACAGAGAGTTGTAACACTGAATAAAGGACCTTTGAGTGGAGAAAAGGCTGAGAGTGTATCAGGTAGGACAAAACCCTGAAAACTCTATGTTGTGTTAAGGAAACTATTTACACACAAAAAGCATCATATGAAGTGAATTAAGAGGTTGAGACCAGCTCAGGGAGGATCTTGAAGTCAATGCTATTAAGTTCAGGTTTTATTTTTTAGTATTGGGAAACTTTTTGTCCAGTTTAATTCAGATGCAATTGATTAATGAAACCATCATGTATACATCTATATATACACATAGATTTGTATGGGCTATATATGGACTTCCTAGGTGGCTCAGTGGTAAAGAACCTACCTGCCAATGGAGGAAACGCACAAGACGTGGGTTTGATCCCTGGGTCAGGAAGGTCTCTTGGAGAAGGAAATGACAATCCATTCCAGTATTCTTGCCTGGAAATTCCCATGAATACAGGAACCTGGTGGGCTACAGTCCATAGGGTCACAAAGAGTCAGACACGACTGAGCGCACACGCGCGCACACACACACACACACACACACACACACATACATATATAAAATATGAAACTATTGTAAATCATTTAGGAGAGAAGTTATACATGCAGTTATTTATTTTAGAAATGTAACTTTAACCTTTGTGTGAAAGAAAGTGTGGAGACAGGAGAGATGCTGGAAGAGCATTTGGTAAACATTTGGGAAGTATGGGAGCTGAGAGTGACAGCCTGCATCAGAGGATGGGGAAGTGAACATGACGTCAAGCTCGTTCCCCGGGAGAGCAGCAGGGTGGTGGGTGTTACCAGTGACTCAGGCAGGAAACATCTGAGAAGGACCTGGTTTAGGGAGGTGAGAACTGAGACCATCTGTGTCCACATGACTTAGACAAGCCTGCAGACCACCTATGTCAACATGATAGAGTTCTTTGTTCCGGGAAAACTTTTCCAGAGAAAGATAAGGCTGTAAAGCAAAAAACAGCTCCATCAATTGTTTTAGGAAATTCCTGCAGATAGATTTATTAAAGATAAGAGGCTGTTCACCTGAGCAGCAGCCCACTTACCAAATAAAAGTTTGCTTATCAAGACTTTACTTATCAAGTTCTTAGGGAGATTTTGTGCAGCCCCAATTAGTTCTGTCTTGGGGGAACCAACTTATGCCACCTAAGCCTAGAAGCCAAAATTCTGTAAATATTCCTCTTCTAAGACACTGTTAAGACTCTATTAGATTCATGGTTTTTTCTTGCTTCAAGAAGCACAAGCTAGGTTTTGCTTTACTAACAGACTCTATTGTGGTAATTTGGGGCATTCAATAGAGGGGCTATGATGAATGCAGTGTGGGGCACATTTGATTTGAAAGATATGTGGGATGTGAGCAGGCACTTGAATATTTCCATAGAGAGCTAGAGAGATGATGAAGATGATATTTGATAAGGCTTCCAATAAATCAAAATCATTCATTCAGATGGTTTCAAGTCAAAATGTTGTAATTTAATAATGGATACTTCTTTTGTCACTTCCCACATCAAATTTTCACTACCACCTTTTCCCACTGTGTAAAGGCCTGTCACACCGAGATCATTATCAGTTTCATGCGTTGGCTCATGTTGCTTCCTCTGCCTGAAATTATTTTCCCTTCCTTCCTTCCTAAGGTTTAAGTCTCTCAGGGTCAACAGCCTCCTTCTAGCCCTTGAAGCCTTCTCAGAGGTGTCTTTAATTCTCAGGGTTTGTTCCTTCACTGTCTGTCTTCCATATTGCATCAGCTGCTCTCCAATCTATTCCCAATGTTTGTTTTGTATCCTTGGGCACACTGAAATCACTTTTAAATGGTGAGATCAGTTATTATATTTTGTTATTGCTTCTAGCCCTTATATTATTCCTGGATGTGTTATAAACCTTCAATGAATATACTTAAATGTACTGATTTAAACTCAGAAACGTTAAGAGGAAACATATCTGACTCTCAAAAAAAAATGTTTAATTGGCAATTAGCTGGTTAATAATCATTAGCTTGATTGTACATTTATTTGCTACAAGCTTAAATTATAAGCAATTAGGAAAGAACGAGAAGGAAATCAGAAATTTTATTCGAGTAAAGATCTAAAAGATGCAACTTTTTCAATTTGTTTCTAAAATGAAGATATTGAATATTTTGCATCAGAAATATATGAATATATGTGGAAACACTGTGTGTGCATGCATGCTCAGTCACTCAGCTATGTGTGTGCTAAGTCCCTCCAGTCGTGTCTGACTCTTTGCGACCCTATTGATTGTAGCCTGCCAGGTTCCTCTGTCCATGGTATTCTCCATGCAAGAATACTGGAGTGGGTTGCCATGCCCTTCTCCAGGGGATCTTCCCGACCCATGGACTGAATCCACATCTCTTACGTCTCCTGCGTTGGCCCGCAGGTCCTTTACCACACCAATGTATATGTCTGGGAGGATGTGGACCCATATGTTTCTTACATCTCCTGCGTTGGCCCGCAGGTCCTTAACCACACCAATGTATATGTCTGGGAGGACGTGGACCCATATGTTTCGGTGGTTAGCCTAGGTATAATGACAGCAGGAGAAAGGATTAAAGGAAATTTTTTTTCTTTAATTTGATCTTAATTATTTATTTAATTGATTCTAGAGCAAACTGGTATTTTTTGGACACTAAAACAAAGTTGAACAAAATTTTAAAATATCAGTGTGCACGTTTTCATATGAAGTGTTAAAAAGAAACTGGCACAAAAATTCATCTTCGAAAGAATGCAGTGAGAGACATGCACTTACTGTTTTGAACAAGACTGTGTAGTTGGTTCCCTGTTCTAGTATACCAGAATTTTTATTGCTGAAGCTATCAACCCAGATGTTAATTATAACAATGAACTGAACCTACTGACCCTCCTCAAATGCCTGTTCTACTGAAACAAACCAGGAAATCTTTTTTATTGTGGGTTGTGGTGATCAAACAAGGACAAGATTTGATTTAAACTTGAAAACTTCGTATTTGCAATTTAATAGTCTTGCTCATTATTTTAATATCCAGTATCATCCAATACCCAAGGTATGTCAGTAAAACAGAATTGTTTGGGGACCTGAGATTAATGTGCACACACTTCTCATTCAGTGCTTGTCTGATTGGCATATCTATCCAAATTTTTATGGGTCAGAAGCCAATATGAACAGCAATTACTAAATATGAACTTGGACACATCATTAAAATATGGACTTTTGCCCCTGAATGTCCCTCTCACCATCTTCCTTCTCCACTCACTTTTTTAAAATTTTATTTTGAGCTCCTTTACAAGCTAATTTTTTTTTTCCTCTGACTAATAGGAAGTGTCTTGGATGAGCCTAACTAATTCCAAAGCGGTATCTATAATCCTTTAGTCACTTTAAGACGTAAATGAATAGAGAGGCATTTTGAAAAAAATTAAAGAAAAAAAGAAAAAAGGTCTAGTGACAGAATGTATTAAGCTAGTGTCCTGCAGTTAGAAAAGCTTTCTACCATCCTCACACCCCAGTGATATGTAAGAGCAAAATCATTATTCTGAAACAGCCACATCAGATGGCACATTGGTTTATCTATTTTTTGACCGACCTGACCATTAATGTTATGTCAATAGGGAAAAGTTCATGTGTACATATAGATGGTGTCATATTGGCTACTGATCCTGTATTTCTTATGATCTATTTCTTTGTTTTTAACAATTTTAAAAAATTTTTTTATTTTAGGAACACAATTGTGTATATTCATAAAGGTCTGTGCCTAAAGTCATAAATAATATAGAAAAGCAACTAACAGAAAATTAGAAATAGATATATATACAACACTGTAAATTTTCATTCTCTGCTTTATGTCAGTCTAGTTTGCCTTATGGTGAAATAATCCACAATTAAACTTTACTGCAATATAAATGTTAGCAAAATGGACTGTCGTAGTCAATCAGTGTTTAGAAAAAATTAATCAAATCCAATTCCTTTCTGTAATGAACTTCTTCATGCACTGCTAGCTCATGCATCAACTCTACGTGAGGTTGGGCAGGTAATTTGGAGAAGCCCATGGCTAGTTAGAGGAATCTTCTCACTCTGTGCTGGAAAGATTTGAAGTTAAGAATCAGGTACAATATTAACTAAGGGAGAAATCCATACATTTGGTAATTTCTGGAAAAGTTCATATATGTAGTATCTGATCTGATTTTAATGGCATTACAGCATAAAATACTTGTATGTCAATGAAAATTAGCATACTAAAAATCATCTTTAAGGACCTTTTGAAAGCTCCGTGTAAACATTTTGTACACCAGAACAAGGCTTGGTCAGCCCAATCCCTTCAATTATCCATGTGGGAAAGTGTTAAGAAACAAGCTTTATATGCTAAGCCTGAATCTGCTCCTTACAAAGTATGTAACCTTAGGCAAGCCTTTAACATCTCAGTGCCTCAAGTTCCATCATTTCTAAAGTGTGGAGTAACACTGCACACAGTAGGCTTTTTTTGAGAAGATCAAACAACTACTCACACATAGACATACAAATAGGCAAAGTACACATTGACAGATATATACTGCATTCATATAAGAGGTAAAATTCATGTGTTTAATACAAGAAAGCAATGAATTCTAAGTTGTTCTCAAGGAATTCCCTTAGGCCTTCTGTCTATTTACCTTGCTGGACCAATTTTCCAAGTTTCCTTCCTTGTCTGCTGCAGATTCCAGGCTCTGAGCTTGTTTTCCTATCCTTTTTGAAAGCTTTTCTGGTTTGAAGCTGCCACCATTCTGAACTGGAGGAATGAACTTTCCTTGGACTCTCTTGACAGCCAAGGGTATCAATAAAGTACAAAAATAATCTCCTTCAGTTCGCCCAAGCACCCTTGGAGGGCCTTTACTTTACTGCTTAAAAGTTTGGAGGAAACAGACTGAGAATAACAAAGGGAGGTAAAGTCGGAGAAATTGCAAACTGTAAGTCATTTCTCAAAATCCATTTAGATAGCCACCTGTTAAAAGAGGGTAGTTTTTGCATTTCTGAAACCAATTTACATAGAATTCAGTCTTTGGCCAACATCATCCACTCCCTGGACACATACACACACATTATATCTCAATTTTCACAAACCTTTAAGTGAAATTTAACAAACCCTATATTTAGAAGACAAGAAGCAAATTGCTTCTTGGCAGGAAAGCTATGGCAAACCTGCTGCTACTAAGTCTCTTCAGTCGTGTCCGACTCTGTGCGACCCCATAGACAGCAGCCCACCAGGCTCCTCTGTCCCTGGGATTCTCCAGGCAAGAATACTGGAGTGGCTTGCCATTTCCTTCTCCAATGGCAAACCTAGACAGCATATTAAAAAGTAGAGACATCCCTTTTCTGACAAAGGTCTGTATAGTCAAGGCTATGATTTTTCCAGTAGTCACGTACAGCTGTGAGAACTGGACCATAAAGAAGGGTGAGTGCCAAAGAATTGATGCTTTCAAACTGTGGTGCTGGAGAAGAGTTGAGAGTCCCTTGGACAGCAGGGAGATCAAACCAGTCAGCCTTAAAGGAAATCAACCATGAATACTCATTGGAAGGACTGATGCTGAAGCTGAAGTTCCAATACTTTGACCACCTGATGCAAAGAGACAACACATTGGAAAAGGCTCTGATGCTGGGAAAGATTGAGGTCAGAAGGAGAAAAGGGTGACAGAGGATGAGATGGTTGAATGGCATCACCAATGTGATGGACAGGAACTTGGGCAAACTCCGGGAGATGCTGAGGGACAGGGAAGCTTGACGTGCTCAGTCGCCAGTCAGACACGACTTGGCGACTGACCAACAGCAATAATTTATTACCATAGTAGTAATAATAGAATTACTTGAGCCTTTGTTACTACTATATAATTGTTGCAGATATTATTTAATGCTTATTGTGTGTGTGTGTGTTCTGTCTCTTGTCTGAGTCTTTACAAACCCACGGATTGTAGCCCATCAGGCTCCTCTGTCCACAGAATTTTCCAGGCAGGAATACTGGAGCTGGCTTCCATTTCCTACTCCAGAGGATCTTCACAACCCAGGAATCGAACTTGCGTCTTTTGTATCTCCTGAATTGGCAAGTGGATTCTTTACCACTGCGCCACCTGGGAAGCCCATTGCTCACTGCTACATAGAAATTAAGGCAACTACTAGACCACTGTAGATTTTACTATTGATGTTCTAATAGAATATATGTGCATTTGTATATCAACTCTGGGTTTTTGATGTCTCTATTACCACGTGGGCTTCGCTAGTGGTGCAGCGTAAAGAATCCACTTGCAATGAGGGAGACCTGGGTTCAGTCCTCGGTTGAGAAGATTCCCTGGAGAAGGGAAAAGTTACCCACTTTAGTATTATGGCCTGGAGAATTCCATGGACTGTACAGTCCATGGGATCACAAAGAGTTGGACATTACTGAGTGACTTTCACTTTCATATTACCATATAACTGGCCTCCTTTGTAATTCTAAGGATTTTCTTTATGATTATAAAACAGTATATATTTAGTTATTATTTCATCTAAATCCCACATTATTTTGGCTGAAATTCTGACTTTGTTTGCTTCAGATGTGATATGCTGATATGTTAGCTATGATATGATGGTGACAGTAAATTCCACATGTAAAAATGATACTGAACTCCAGTTTAACAATGGGATTTGAAGCTAGGAATTTTAAAAATAAATGATAAAAAGATAACTTCATTAAAACCTCACATTTAATCTTTGGAAACTATTTTCTAGGGAAAAGGAGAGGTATATGCAAATCTGTGAAGTAATGAGCTCTGCTACAATTAATTTCTGGAGTCTAAGAGGCTGAATACATAATCTATGGCCTGAACACAAAGACACAGCTCGTGGAATTTGCTAACTTAACTTCCCACTTTTGGAGGCATCCTGCTGTACTATTGACAAGAAATATGAGTTTTGTCAGACAGCCATCTGGGCTGGACTTGCCTTACCGTGTGCTTAGGTGTCCTGCTTCCCAAATCCACACAAATAAAGTGATTTCCTTTTGTTTTGAGCCCATAATGACAGCTGTATGTTGTCACCATGCTTTTTAGAAACAAATCTCTAAGCTTTTTAAAGAAATCAGAGGATCCCAAAATGATGATTTCCTATTATGTTGCAAAATTGCTTCAAAGCATTATTAATACTCTTTATGTCCAAACCATGGCTGGTAAGTAAGCTTTAGAAGGAATTTGCTCACAGTTACTGCAACAAGATGAAAATTTACTGTTTCTCTCTTAAAGTGAAAGAAAGAAAGTGAAGTCACTCAGTTGTGTCTGACGCTTTGTGACTCCATGGACTGTAGCCTGCCAAGCGCCTTTGGCCACGAGATTTTCCAGGCAAGAATACTGGAGTGGGTTGCCATTTCCTTCTACAGGGGATCTTCCTGACTCAGGGATCAAACTCAGGTCTCCTGCATCTTAGTCACCAGGGAATTCCCATTTCTCTCGTAAGGAGCTTGCTAATGTAACATCAAAATTATGCATATAAAACAGTATATGCCACTTTGCAGAATACAAAATGTTTGTTTATTCATTTTACTTAGGAAACCTTTCACCTGTAGATCTCAAGGTTCTCATTTAAAAACCAATCTGACTACCTGTAAATTTGGCCCAAATCCAGAAAGTTCTAAGAAGACAAAGCCAACAATATAGTCATCTCAGTGAACAACACGGAGTGCCTCAGATGGCCACAACTCCAGAACTCATGCCAGGTGAAAAACTAAAGGGAAACATAATCTCAGTTCACTGGGATAGTAATTACCTTCCACAGAAAGCATCTTTCAAACCCATACGATTTATAATCACTTAGAAACACTTAGGAAAATCAGATAGAGGAATATACTTCAGCACTGTGTACTGATGAATTAATCCTACACAAATAAAGTCTGTCTTGTGGAAGGTGAGCTCTACCCCCTGGCATGCCCAGCCTGGTATCAATAAAACTATCTATTTGTTGGGGCCTTTGACCACCAGAGAACCTAACACTGATTTCTTATGGTGGCTCTGAGTCATGCTAATCAGTTTTGACCTCCAGACTAACTAAAAATAAAGGCATTAGCCTGACATCGGGAAGGTTTGGAGACAAAAGATTAGACCAAAGTGGGCAGTCTGTGGTTGAGCCCCAGTAAAAGCTCTGGACACCAGCAGCTGGAGTGAGCCTCTCTGGTTGGCAGTGCTCCCTGCATGTTGTTACACATCACAGCCAGGAGGAGGCAGTGCTGTGCAGAACTTCACAAGGAGGGGATGACCAGAAGCTCTGTGTGGAGGCCTCCTGTGTGTGTGTGCTTAGATGCTCAGTCGCATGCAGCTCCTTGTGACCCCATGGACTATAGCCTGCCAGGTTCCTCTGTCAATGGGGGGTTCTCTAGGCGAGAATACTGGAGTGGGTTGCCATGCCCTCCTCCAGGGGATATTCCCAACCCAGGGATCGAACCTAGGTCTCCCAACATTGCAGGCAGGTTCTTTAACATCTGAGCCACCAGGGAAGCCCTCCTAGACTCTGTTTAATGTAACATTCTTTGGATAATTTTGTCCTGTACACCGTCCCTGTATAATCTTTGTGAGTACAGTGGCTTTCAATGATTCCTGTGACTCCTTGTAGCAAATTATCAAACCTGAGTGTGGCCATGGGAATCCTGGAATTTGCAGCCAGCTGGTCCTAAGTGAAGGTGGCACTGGAGACCCTGAATTTGCAGCTAGTGTCTGAAGTAAAGGTTCTTGTGAGGACTATTTCCTATAACTGTACAGTTTGCTTAACTCTGCATAGTGATTAAGAAAGAATCTGTGAAAATTTAGGATTTTATACAGTTGTTAACATTTAGCTTACTAGAGCCACAGCTTGTAATTCCAATTTAAAAGCAGCACTTGAGTTGACTTTTGACTTACGATAACACCTTACTAAATTTATTAGTTACTGACTCAGTTCAGTTCAGTCACTCAGTCGTGTCCAACTCTTTGCGACCCCATGAACCGCAGCACGCCAGGCCTCCCTGTCCATCACCATCTCCCAGAGTCCACCCAAACCCATGTCCATCGAGTCGGTGATGCCATCCAGCCATCTCATCCTGTGTTGTCCCCTTCACCTCCTGCCCTCGGTCTTTCCCAGTATCAGGGTCTTTTCAAATGAGTCAGCTCTTTGCATCAGGTGGCCAAAGTATTGGAGTTTCAGTTTCAACATCAGTCCTTCCAGTGAACACCCAGGACTGATCTCCTTTAGAATGGATTGGTTGTATCTCCTTACACTCCAAGGGACTCTCAAGGGTCTTCTCCAACACCACAGTTCAAAAGCATCAATTCTTTGGCGCTCAGCTTTCTTCACAGTCCAACTCTCACATCCATACATGACCACTGGTAAAACTATTGCCTTGACTAGATGGACCTTTGTTGGCAAAGTAACGTCTCTGCTTTTGAATATGCTATCCAGGTTGGTCATAACTTTCCTTCCAAGGAGTAAGCGTCTTTTAATTTCATGGCTGCAGTCACCATCTGTAGTGATTTTGGAGCCCAGAAAAATAAAGTCTGACACTGTTTCCCCATCTATTTGCCATCAAGTGATGGGACCAGATGCCATGATCTTCGTTTTCTGAATGTTGAGCTTTAAGCCAACTTTTTCAACTTCCTCTTTCACTTTCATCAAGAGGCTTTTTAGTTCTTCTTCACTTTCTGCCATAAGGGTGGTGTCATCTGCATATCTGAGGTTATTGATATTTCTCCCGGCAATCTTGATTCCAGCTTGTGCTTCTTCCAGCCCAGCGTTTCTCATGATGTACTCTGCATAGAAGTTAAATAAGCAGGGTGGCAATATACAGCCTTGACGTACTCCTTTTCCTATTTGGAACCAGTCTGTTGTTCCATGTCCAGTTCTAACTGTTGCTTCCTGACCTGCATACAGGTTTCTCAAGAAGCAGGTCAGATGGTCTGGTACTCCCATCTCTTGAAGAATTTTCCACAGTTTATTGTGATCCACACAGTCAAAGTCTTTGGCATAGTCAATAAAGCAGAAATAGAGTTTTCTGAAACTCTCGCTTTTTCTATGATCCAGCAGATGTTGGCAATTTGATCTCTGGTTCCTCTGCCTTTTCTAAAACCAGCTTGAAGATCTGGAAGTTCAAGGTTCACATATTGCTAAAGCCTGGCTTGGAAAATTTTAAGCATTACTTTACCAGCATGTGAGATGAGTGAAATTGTGAGGTAATTTGAGCATTCTCTGGCATTGCCTTTCTTTGGGATTGGAATGAAAACTGACCTTTTCCAGTCCTGTGGCCACTGCTGAGTTTTCCAAATTTGCTGGCATATTGAGTGCAGCACTTTCATAGCATCATCTTTCAGGATTTGAAATAGCTCAACTGGAATTTCATCACCTCCACTAGCTTTGTTCGTAGTGATGCTTCCTAAGGCCCACTTGACTTCACGTTCCAGGATGTCTGGCTCTAGGTGAGTGATCACACCATCATGATTATCTGGGTCATGAAGATCTTTTTTGTACAGTTCTTCTGTGTACTCTTGCCACTTCTTTTAATATCTTCTGCTTCTATTAGGTCCCTAACATTTCTGTCCTATATTGAGCCCATCTTTGCATGAAGTTATTGACTACTTAACATTAAATCTGCCACATTTTTAACTTTAATATATTAGTTATGAAAGTTATTTAAATACTAAGAAGATTTTGTGTGAGTCAGATATTAAAGTACTTAAAAATTACAGAAAATGATTAAGTTTATGAATGCAGTTTAAATTATTTCAGAATATGGGTATACAGTTTGTAAAAGGCCCCCAAATTCACTTAAATATGCCTTAAAATTGGCTACAAAAATTTTGCAGAAGTACAATAAATTTCTGAACTGAACTTAAAATCTCAAGGACCTAGGTTTTGAATATGCAAATTTAATAAATTGCTTAGAATGTAAAAAACATTACGAGTATTTTCTGTTCTTTTAAGTCTATTAATGGATATTATAAGGCAATTTCTAAATTTAGAAAGGGACTAGCTAAGTGGTTATTGACTACTAATAAAGTAGGGACAGGACTAATGCAGGAAATATTGAGAAAGTTATACATTCCTAAGTCTAATCTATTGCTATCCTCTTAAATCTTTATCTACATTTGGGAAAACAATATTTGGGGTCCTTTCCTGAAAAAATAGTAACTAAGTTGTGAAAGAAAATTAGATTTTTAGTTGGTTGACTTATCTCTTGGCCTGACTACTGCTCTGTTGGATTATGCAGAACTGGTGAAGCCCAAGAAAGTTAGAAGGGCACAGATTATCAATTAAAATTATTTTGGCTACAAAAAATCCAATCCAACTGGACTAAGCATGAAAGTAATTTAGGGGCTCATGTAACTGAAACTCCCAGGCACAGCTGGAATCAAAGGCTCACACAATGACATCAGGACCCATCTCTCAGTTCTTTTCTCTGGGTCAACTTTACCTATACATTATGAAGGTTGGGCCTGCATCCTTCCATGTTTAAAACCAGCAGAGGATAACATGCCTCTCCAGGATTATCCAAATGGCATCTCATTGGATCATGTCCCCGTTCCTCCCTCAACCAATCACTCTGCTGCTCTTGCTCTTAAGTTGCTTTAGTCGTGTCCGACTCTGTGAGACCCTATAGACAGCAGCCCACCAGGCTCTGCCGTCCCTGGGATCCTCCAGGCAAGAACGCTGGAGTGGGTTGCCATTGCTTTCTCAAATGTGTGAAAGTGAAAAGTGGAAGTGAAGTCGCTCAGTCGTGTCCAACTCTTCAGGACCCCATGGACTGCAGCCCACCAGGCTCCTCCGTCCATAGGATTTTCCAGACAAGAGTACTGGAGTGGGTTGCTATTGCCTTCTGAACTAATCACTCTACATGGGTATAAATCTTACCCTCATCTTTGGAGCCAGAGGAGAGTGAGATCAGGAACTGTGCAGGAAATAAGTAACTGCCCCCGCCACTAGAGAACATTCACCTAGGAGAAAGATGAGTAGATGCTGGATGCAAGTCACTTGTAACACAGAATGTTTACAAATCCAATAATTCTACTTGCAAAATGTTTCTCTGGTGGAATCTTTTTTTATTATTATTAAGCATGTAAGAAATCAAGGAGCTTGAGCAAGGGTTAGGGGAAAAGTTCATTTCTTTATGGGATTAAATAATGGTGAAGCCAATAGAATCAAAGCAAAAATAATGTTAATTTCTACTTCTGTCTCCACCAGGAAGCTCTGTGACAAGACAAGCTACTTAGCCTTGCTGTTTTATGGCTTCCTTACCTGTCAGATGAAACTACCACATTCCAGGTTTTAAAGGTGATATGAGAATTGAAAGAGATCATCTGAAAGTCAAGACACAAAAGATGTTATTTTATTTTTATTTTTGGCTACACTGGGTATTTGTTGCTATATGAGGGCTTTCTCTAGTTGTGGCAAGTGGAGGCTACTCTTTGTTGAGGTGCATGGGCTTATTGTGAAGGCTTCTCCTATTGCAGAACACAGGCTCCAGGCACATGAGCTCAGTAGTTGTGGCACAAGGGCTCGGCTACCCTGTGGCATGTGGGATCTTTCCAAACCAGGGATGGAACTCATGTCCTCTGCATTGGCAGGTGGATTCTTTACCACTGGACCAGCAGGGAAGTCAGATGTTATTTTAAAATTACAAAAGTTCTATACAAATATAAACTATTAGTAGTAGCAATAGTATTGATAGTACCATTGTTTTAGGTACTGTACTAATTGAAGTTGTGAGATGCAGACAAAAGAAGCTGTTCTGAACCATTCAAGTAGAAAAGAAATTTAATAGAGGGATTCAGATAGCTTACAGACTTCTGAAGAATCAGGCTTAAAGGCTATATAACTAGGAGTGGGACAAAATGACTCTAGAGGACACTAGGCCTGCATGCAGGGCACAGGCTCTGTATTTTGTCTTTCCAACATCAGGTGCTGGAACCTAGGCTGCATGCTGCTGCTGCTTCTGAAACTGAGCATCTACCTACAATCAAATTCATCATCAGACTTGAATCCCCCTTGCACTACCTTCTTCACACCACTCTCTACCAATCAGAGACCTCATATTTTAATGTGTGTCTGGCAGAGTCAAGGTCACACATCTGTACCTTAGCTGCCAGGGAGCCTGGAAAAACATGTTTATGGCCTTCATCTTAGGAAGCAGGATTCATAATGTAAGAAATTCACTATAGGAAAGGGCTCAGGACATTCCAAAGGCACATAAATATCTACTATATGCATAACATTGTTTTAAGTCTTAAAAAACATTAAAACATTTAATGTCAGTGTGCAGATGCAACCTACAGAACTATAGTCATAGCAGAACATATACATCCTCGAGCTACAAGTCTTGTTACATTTAGCTTTCTGCATCTTCTTTATGGAAACTTTTAAGCCAAATTTTTGCCTCATTGTGTTTTTTAAAATCATTTTTTGCTCAAATGAACATCTCTAGAGTTTATAAATATGTCAATCAACTTGAGTGTTTTTCAGAAACTCAAACTCACCTGCCAATGAACTGGTAGAAGTTACTCATTCAACTATATCCAAGATAGAGACTCATCTTGCAGACCAAATGTCAGAGATTTTTTTCCAGGAGTCTCCCAGAACATCACTATATGGAAATCCTGCAGAGATGTTTTGGAGTTTGAACAATATTTGACTTACAGTTCCATGACAAGTAGAATTTATTCCTGTTTTTCCAAACTGTGTTCTTGTAAATCTTATTTTTTTATTTTTAAAATTCTACTGGAGTAGAGTTGCTTGACAAGGTATGTCAGTTTCTGTTGTACAGCAAAGTGAGTCAGTTATATGTAGGCATATGTCCCCTCTGCTTTAGACTTCCTGCCCGTTTATACCACCACAGAGCCTTGAGTAGAGCTCTCTCTGCTATACAGTAGGTTCTCATCAGTTATCTGTTTTATGCATAGTAGTTTACATATGTCAGTACCAATCTCCCAGTTCATCCCACCCCTCCCTACCCTCCTTAGGAACCATAAGTTTGTTTTCTTCACAAATCTTTAAACTTTCTACTCACAATAGACACATGAAAAACAGAATGGGAATTCTGAACATCTATTATCTCTTCTGTTGTGACATGTGATACCTTTAGTTGTTAAGGAGTTTTCTTGCACAGCTGACAATGACGACTAGGTTTAAGAGAGCAGTAATTTAACTTTTGTTGTCCATTCCCCTGAAAAACTGAGAGAAGATAGGAAAAGAAAAAAATCAAAAATAGAATGTCTTAGGTGAATTTTTCTTGATCTGGGTGATAGCGTGAGTGTTATAACTCAATTTTGTCTCAGCTATTACATTCTGGTCAAATTTTTGTATGCATAACAAAAATGTAGATACTACATAAAAATTTCAGATTTTTGCATCTGAGTGTGTATGTATGTGTGTGAGCGCACATGTGTGTGAGCAAAGGGAGTGGTAAATGAGAGTTTGCTTAGGCTGAGCTTCAAGGAATGTCTGTGCCTTGCCAGGAAGAGTGCAATGTATAAAATTTTAATTTCAAATCTGTTCATTTATTTTTACTCCCATTTGTTATCATTAATCCCATTTTGGCATTATTAATACCAAAACAGTCTCTTGGAGGAAACATTTAAAGAAAAGCTGGCTTATATCTATAAATTATTTAAAACTTTTATATGATAAATATAAAAAGTGAAAATACTAGCAATATATTTCTTTTTAAATAATATGATTTTTAGTAGAGTTTATATAACATGTCTACATTTCCTGTGTTTCATAATCACTTAATTTTACTAACTGACTAAATGCAAAAACCCTGCCATCCAGCATGCTCTGTTAGCCAGCATTTCCAGCCCAGCCTTGTGGCAGATGTTGCAGGAGAGGTTACTGAACCAAAAATACGGTTTGGGGGGTTTAGGCGGAAAAAGGTAAAAAGCACAAAGGGATACAATTTTCCCTTTAAGATTGATCATCAGTAAATCAAGAGAAAGATGAATAGTGCTGAATGTGAGAATAAGAGTGACAGAAGGAGTGTGTAAGACTGCAGAAATCCCAGAAGGAGTGTGTAAGACTGCAGAGATCCCAACACAGAGGTGAGAACTAGGAACTAGGGCTAAAGGAGACGAGGAAAATGTGAAGGAGGGTGGAAGGCAAAAATAGCAATAACAGTTTAAGTTACATTTATTAAGCACTTACTATTGTAAATACTATGTTGAAAAGTGAAAGTGATAGTCACTCAGTTGTGTCCGACTCTTTGTGACCCCATGGACTGTAGCCTGCCAGGGTCCTCTGTCCATGGGATTCTCCAAGTAAGAATACTAAAGTGGGCAGAAGATCTTCCTGACTCAAGGATCAAATTCAGGTCACCTGCATCACAGGCAGATTCTTCACTGTCTGAGCTACCAGGGAAGTCCTATTAAATACTATGGATGCTTTAATTTACTCTCAACAACAATGAAAGAATGATAACACTCCTAGAATGACTATTATTCCTAGGAAGACGATATTACTCCCAGAGGAAGAAATTGGGAGGAAGGCAGGAGCACAGGTAACTCTCTAGTAAAAAATATCATGAAGAGTGACAGCATCAAGATTTATATTCAGGGCTTTTTATTTATGCTCAAGACCTTTCCATATTTGGCTTCTTTTGACTCAATCACTTTGAAAATTGATTCCTCACTAAGTGTGTTTAATAATTCTTTATTAGCTTGAATATGCACTTAGCAATAATTACCTATAAGTCAAATTTTAATATTCTAGCTCTAAAGGGGGAATAAAAGGATATTAGCAAGCAGGAAGTACAGTACCAGCTCATATTCCATCAATCTGCCTTTTACTTATGATGGTTTTCACATGCAGATGCAATGCCTTGATCAATAACTACAAAAGTTGACTAACTGTTGTTTACTAAATCAAATCCTGCTTTAAGCTAATGTCTAAAACCAAAGCAGGAATTACGTGAGTTGGGTTATATAAAAACTGGTATACATCAGGTCATTTCCAGGAAGAGCTTTCCTGGGCCAAAAGGATGTTTTCCCCTTAGCCAGAAAGCATGACGTATGAGGGCTTCCCTGGTGGCTCAGACAATAAACAATCTGCGTGCAATGCAGGAGACCCAGGTTCAATCCCTGGGTGGGGGACGATCCCCTGGAGAAGAAAATGGCAACCCACTCCAGTATTCTTGGCTGGGAAACCCCACAGACAGAGGAGCCTGTCAGGCTACAGTCCATGGGATCGAAAAGGGTTAGACATGACTTAATGACTAAATGATGATAATATGAACAACTGAATCAATTTTAATATTGTAACCTGTTAAGAAAAAAATGGATACCAGTTCATTGGAGGGGCCCAATGTACACCCTGAACATAAAGTGTTTTAAACTATCAAGAATATATACCTGTGTCTTTGGTTAAAGATGGCTAAATTTTTTTTTCTTTTTTTTTTTTTTTTAATTTTTTAAATTCTTTTATTTTTGGTAGCTTCGCCCCATTGGCTCCTCAGCCAAGCACATACACCAAATGTCTGAACCTGCGGTTCCTCTCGTACTGAGCAGGATTACCATGGCAACAACACATCATCAGTAGGAAGATGGCTAAATTGACTAATCCCACACGCTTCTCTTTCCTTCCAAACTCTAATTGAAATAAAAATAAATAGACATTAGGTAGAAACAAGAAGAGATTATTTTGATAGGCAAAAAATTTTTTATGAAATTGTTGGAAATTGGAATCAATAAGAGAGTGAGTGTTTAAAATACATGCATATGTTTGTGCACACACACACACACAAACACACACAAAACCCAAAACAGGTAGAGAGGACTACTACAAAGGTGAAAGCCATGTATTCCTAGAATCTCATGCAAAACCCCAGAGAAGTTCCCCAGTATTCCATAGGAAGTCATCCAACAGCAGGGGCTGTCCAAAGACAAAATAATCAAGGTAATTAATTCAAAGACTACAGAAATGCTGAACTGGTGTGCCCTACTGCTTCTCATTATTCCCCATAAAGCCATATACCTGAGTAATTCACCCCTATCCCCCAAACAGAAGGCCCTTTTTCAAGAAGTGTTGGTGAGATGGGAGAACAGAGCAGAGCCCAAGATAACTCCAGATGTCTGCCATGGAGAAAAATAAAAAGCAGTATCTCTTTCCAAAACTGAAATAAATAAACATGAAATAAGTCCATTTACAGAACAAAATCCAACTGATGAAATCTTAAGTAGCTGTCCTTCCAAGATTCAATTGAACTAACCCAAGACCAGAACTCAGCCTTTGTTACAGTCCTGAAATGCCTGCTATCTCACAAAATATTAGTGAGAAACATCAGCTTTTATCAATTATTTTATGGGAAGGTTGAGAAAACATACATCACCTATTACATAGGAATAATTTATTAAGTATCACACATTATAATCACATACATTTAACTGTTCTTCCTAAAGACATCTACCCTTCATTTCCTTTCCCTCTTTTCTGCCTGCAAGAATATCAAATTTTATCTTCCTCTTCATTATGTCTATGCCCTCCAAGGTCCTTGCTGATTCCAACACATACTTCCTACTTTCTGCTGAAGTAATTGTACTGGTGAAATATGTTTTAGTTCAAGCACCAACCACACAAAGTGTTTCCAAGTTTGCATAACCCTATAATTAGTTATATTTCTACCTGCAAATCCTTTTCTAATACTTTTTGTCCTATATATTATTTAATTGAATCATTTCCCTTAGGATCACTACTAACTGTCACTCTTATGTAAGTCTTCCCATTATTTATTTAGTTCCCCATAAAATGAGTCCACATTTGCCTTTCCAACATCTGTCTCTTCCCATTACCACATAGGCTAATTTTTTTCAAATGTTCCATGCATTCTTTATCCTATAAGACTCTTGTACAAAAGGAAATGTAATTCAAATCGGGTCCCCATATGGAAAGAATAAAGTGAATCTTTGGGGATCTGTATGATTAAATCTGTAAATCTTCTCTATGGTCCAATTGACATGTACCATCATAAGATGCCTTCCATCTCACCTATCATGCAGTTGTACATTAAGAAGAAAAGCATTTGAAAGATTTTCCAGAATTTCAAGAAAGTTGCCTATATGACATCCAATGTAACAAATAAGTCAATAATAACAATATAGCTTAATTAGAACTTTTCAGAATGGCAGCTAGAAAAGTTAATTTCCTTGAGAGGTCAAATGGCATATTCAATGGCTTGAAATTTCCAAACCAGCCTCTGCAATTCCTCTATCCTGATAAAGCACGAAACCTAATTTATTTGTCTTGGCTAATTAAATTCTACCTAGAGTGCCACCACTGCTGCTTTTCTGTAAGTTAGAGATGTTAATTACATGAGAATATTCAGTGTTATCATGGTGCTGCTGCTGCTAAGTCACTTCAGTCGTGTCCAACTCTGTGCGACCCCATAGACGGCAGCCCACCAGGCTCCCCCGTCCCTGGGATTCTCCAGGCAAGAACACTGGAGTGGGTTGCCATTGCCTTCTCCAATGTGCGAAAATGAAGTTGCTCAGTCATGTCCGACTCTTCCCGACCCCATGGACTGCAGCCCACCAGGCTCCTCCACCCATGGGATTTTCCAGGCAAGAGTATTGGAGTGGGTTGCCATTGCCTTCTCCGGTTATCATGCTAGGAAAGTTGATTACCACAGCCATGTTTTTAAAGGCTTGGCCCAAAGTACTTTCTAACTGTTCTGCTGGAATGTCAATGAATCCTGTATATTCAAACACAGAACAGTTACCTAATCACCTTCCATCCCCTAGTTTGTATCTGATAGCTCTAGTTTTCATATACTATATATCATTTTGAAAAACATGTGAAGTCTAAAACATCAGAATTATACATTTTAAAAAAAGTACAGAAAAACCATGAGCAAGAGGAAAATAAATTTTAATTGATAATGAGATTAAGACATAAAAGTAGAACAAAGGGCCATAAAGTAGAATGGCCATAAAGATACATGTATGGCTTATAAATTTAATCTGTTTTCTATTTTTAAATGAAAAGGAGCCCCTGGAAGTGTTTCGAATAGACACTATGTTTCCTACTCAAGATCTCTTCCTGTCTCTTTCTTATTAAAAAAAAAACAAACACATTTTTATTATGGTAGTTATGTAGATTGGGGGTAAATTACGGTTAACCTAAGCTAGCCATGGTCATTTCATCTCCTCTGCAATAGTTGTTCTGCTAGTATTTGTTGTAGCTCGGCACCTAACCTGGTTCTGGCCAATGAAATTGTAGGAGATAACTGGGGGTTCTCTGGAGATGTTCCTTTGCATTTAGCTAGATTTCTCTGAGAAAATTTGGCATATGTTACTCTTTAGGATGTTACTCTTAAGAGGATTTGATTCCCAGTGCTACTACAAACACCTAACAACAATGACATAGGCTAGCCTGATAACAAGCTTGACACTGAAAGTGCACAGCTGAAAAAAAAGAAGTTGTAATTGCTGTGAATATCACTAAGTTGCTAAATAATCACTCTTAAACCAAACTGTCTCCTGACATCTTGTAAACTGAGGTTATATATTTATTGATGCTTTAATTTGGAAGAAGCAAATTTTCACTAGCAATTAACAGAAATTTTTCTAAAAAACATTTTCATGTGCAGTGAACATTGGGATGGACAATATTTCCAAATAGCATTCCTGTATCAAATATAAAAGTAGATTTGATAGTACTTTTAAGTGAATATAGCATCAAAAAGAAACTCCATGAGAGTAAATTATCAGATCTATGCAATCTAGACTATGCTATAGTTTTCTCCTAGCCTGATTTTATTTCACAGTAAATTCTAACCTATCTAGAGGTCTTCCAAAAGAACACATCAGAGGTTAAAATATAGTATTAATATTAGATATTCTGTCAAAGTAGAAGACGGAGGAAGAGTGATAGGGAAGAGAAGAAGGAGAAAGAAAATGCAAAATGGTCAAATACACATAGAAAATTTTAGGATAACAATGTTAAACAACTTCTCAAAGGTTCTTGATGTGCTAATGGGTGTTAAGAATATCTAAGTGATGCATGTAGCATTTCCGATGTTATTCAGACCCTAGACCTCAGAGCATATAGAGGGAATATTTTCCTGTATTCTTATCATACATAATATAAAGAAAATCACATTCTATATAGTCTTTATATATTCTTCCATGTAGATGAAACAATAGGAAACTGAGTAATGAATATACTAAAAATTGCCAAAAATCACCCCAGGCATCACTCCCTTATGCTAGGTTTTTGACCAGTGCACAACCAGCTGTGGGCTTCACTGGTGGCTCAGGGGTAAGGAATCCGCCTGCCAGGCAAGAGACTCAGAGATCGGGGTTCGATCCCTGGGAGGGGACAATCCCTTGGTGGAAGAAATGGCAACCCACTCCAATAATCTTGCCCAGAAAACTCCATGGACAGAGGAGTCTGGCAGGCTACAGTCCATAGGTCACAAAAGAGTCGCACTTGACTGAGGGACTGAGGTACAGCCAGCTGTACCAGACTCTGGTTTCCCACACGCTCCCTCACATGCTGTCTCCTATAGTTCAGTCAGACACTATTTAAGTGAATAGTACAGATACTATCCATTTTATGGATCAGCTCATGAAGTGGATAAAAAAGATCTCAATCATGTTAGAAAGGAGGAAAAAGGAATTATAAACTTTTTTCGACACTCCAGACAAATATGAAAATGAAACAACCCAGCCCAGAGGTCTAGGCAGCCGAGAAGGCGAGCAGAGCTGCAGGCCAGCAGAGCTGCCTGCCACCTGCAGCCTGGACCACAAGGCAAGCCACTGTGCGCGTGCGCAGTGGCAGTGGCCTCTGCGGTGGCCAAGAGCGCTCGCGCCATGGGCGAGCGAGGGAGCCCGGCGCCAGGAGAGGCCCGGCCACAACGACAAGGGGCACCACAAGCAGCTGCGACTGCAGCTGGCCAAAGCCTCTGCGATGAAGGAAGCGACCAGCCTCAATGAACCCGTCTTCACTGAAGACCGAGACCTCTTCTCTGTGGCTTACAAGAACGTGGGCATTGCCTGACTGTCTTCCTGGAGGATCATCAACCAGAAAACCATGGCGGACAGGGAATGAGAAAAACTAAAAAGGGTTAAGGTTTAGCGAGCGAAAATCAACAAGGAGCTGGAAACGGTGTGCAACGCCATGCTGGCTTTTCTGGACAAGTTCCTCATCAGGAACCACAGTGATTTCCAGTGTGAGAGTACAGTCTTCTCCCTGGAGATGAAAGGCGACTCCTGTCGCTACCTGGCAGGGGTGGGTTCCGGTGAGAAGAAAAACGATGTAGTCCCAAACTCTTCACTCTGTGGAAAGGAAGCCTCCGCAATCAGCCAAGAGCACTTGCAGCCCACGCACCCCCATCCGGCTAGGCCAGGCCTCAGCTTCCTGATGTTCTACACAGAGATCCAGAAAGATCACAGGCAAGCCTCTCTCTTAGCCTTTCTCTATGCCGTAACCCAGCTGGACTCACTGAACGAGGATTCCTATAAGGACTACATGCTCGTCATGCTGCTGCTGCAAGACAACCTCACCCTCTGGAGGAGCAACCAACAGGACGAGGAAGCTGGAGAAAACAACGCAGGCACCTCGGTCCTGACCCCACCCTGTCCCGCCGGTCCTGCCTCATCACAATCACTGAGTATCTAGTGCTAAACTTGTCTGTGTGGCAGTATAGCTACTCAGACTACTCACATCTACTCTCTGCTCTCCCAGGAAGCAGTTCTGGACAAATTCACTGTCTGGCATTGCTTTGAGCCTGTGGAAGCTTCCTTTTCCAATTGTGCAGACAGGTGCATTCCCAAGGAGGCCTTTTCAGTACTATGCCTGCTGATCTAAGTGAAATGAAGGTGAAAGCAATGGGGAAGTTAGAAGGGAGAATTAGCGGACACAGGCTATTTAACAGTCAGCTATTTAAATGATTCATTTAAAACAAGCTGGTAATGTTTGTTAAAGCAGTATGTCTGTACATGCAAAAATGAATTCACTGCTCTCTCCTGTTTCTTAAACTGATGGAAAACTGTTCGGGAAGCTGAGACGGAGAGATCCTTTCTTCTTTCCATCTGGTTAATAATAAGCTGCCTCACATGACGATTAAGTTGCACCCTGTTTTCCCTCTTTAAATAATGAGGTGCACAAACCTTCTTTTCAATGCAATACATCTAAAGTTTTGATACCTGTAACTTTTAGGGGTAGGGGGAGGTTACGATTATTTAAGAGTCATGGATTTATTTTTTGTAACTCTTTGGCTGTCGTCCTTATGTGTCAGCCCATGTCAATAGAAATGGATGATTATAAAATACTAGACTTTTAAAGTATATCTTTTGGAGTTCAATGGGTAAATAAATGCTGTTTGGGGGATATTTTTAAAAATAAGAAAAAAATGAGATAACTTTCAGTTCAGTTGCTCAGTCATGTCCGACTGTCTGCGACCCTGTGGACTGTAGCACGCCAGGCTTCCCTGTCCATCACCAACTCCCAGAGCTTACTCAAACTCATATCCATGGAGTCAGTGATGCCATCCAACCATCTCATTCTCTGTCAGCCCCTTCACCTCCCGCCTTCAATCTTTCCCAGCACCAGGGTCTTTTCAAATGAGTCAGTTCTTCACATCAGGTGGCCAAAGTATTGGAGTTTCAGCTTCAGCATCAGTCCTTCCAGTGAATATTCAGGACTGAGATAACCTTAGATGATTCAGTTTAGAATATTAAGTGATTCCTTTTGTATCTCATGATCTCACACTCACTGTCTCACATCCCTTGATACAAGTTTATTAAAAAGTATATATTGTTGAAATGAGACTACAGTTGACCCTTAATACGGGTTTGAACTGTGAAGGTCTACTTATATGCAAATTTAGTTTAGTAAATACATGCTATGCTGCTAAGTCGCTTCAGTCGTGTCCGACTCTGTGCGACCCCATAGACTGCAGCCCATTAGGCTCCTCTGTCTCTGGGATTCTCCAGGCAAGAATACTGGAGTGGGTTGCCATTTCCTTCTCCAATGCATGAAAGTAAAAAGTGAAAGTGAAGTTGCTCCGTCGTGTCAGACTCTTAGCGACCCCATGGACTGCAGCCTACCAAGCTCCTCCATCCATGGATTTTCCAGGCAAGAATACATGCTATACTACTACATGATTGGTTGAGTCCACCGATCAGAACCCCCAGATGAAGAGGGCAGACTGAATTTACATGTGGGTTTAGGACTATTCAGGGGTCAGTGCCCTAAACACTTCCCCACCCTGAATTACTCCAGGGTCAACAACAGTTAGTTAAAGACTAGTCACTCTGAAAATATTGCAAATAGTGTGGCTCACTGGGAGCTGCAATCCCTTGTTTACGTTCTTGGAAGTCTCTTTTGAATTCATCCAAGAAAAAAACTAATCTATTGTTTTCTCTGCAAGCTCCCCATCTAATCCTAACCCAGCTCCCTAGGTCAGGATTGTTCCATGCAGTAAGCCTTAATAGAGCAGATACTTAGTGCCAGATGTCATGACCAATGCCGGCAGCGCAGAACTGGACAAGACATGATCCCTGACTTCAAGAAGCTCAGTCAGGTAAATCTTAACATTTGTCTGCCAGAAATTGATGAGTACTTAACTGTCTACAATCATAATGAGAACAGAGAGTGGAAAATACATGTCATTAATCAATAGCAAATGCAGTAAAGAGGAGTTAATTCTTTTTTATTGATGTGAGATTATTTACTTTTTGAGTAATGAGGCTAATACTTAGAAATTGCATCGAGTGATCACCAAGACAACTGGCCAGTTTAATCATTTTGTTGTAGGAAGCAGGGCCTGAGAATGAGCTCTTGTCTAATGCTTGGGAGTGAATTATCTGAGGAGACACAACATGCTGACAAAGCAAGAGTCTTTATTGGAAAGGGGTGCCTTGGTGAAGAGTAGCAGGGTAAGGGAACCCAGGAGAACTGCTGTGCCATGTGGCTCAGTCTTGGGTTTTATGGTGATGGGATTCGTTTCCAGGTTGTCTGTAGTCAATCTTTCTGACTCAGGATCCTTCTTGGCGGTATGCACATCACTCAGTGGAGGTAAGATTCCAGCAAGGAGGATCCCTAATCCCAAATTCTTTCAGTTGGTAGTAGCTTGTTCGTTCCACATTTCTTACCAAGACCTCCGATTGTAAGAAAGTAAAAAGAATGAACACAAAAGCAAAAGAGAAGTGTCAGGCTCAAGAAATTTACAAAACAGTGGGAGAAATTGACATGTGAATAGTTAATTTTAATAGAAGACCGCACTGAAGGGAAGATAGAACAAAATGGAAAGGAAACTGAATGGAAAATAGGGTTGGTGAGGGGCAATCGGGACGTTTTTATAGGGTAAGTAGCTTTTTGACTAGGCTTTGAAGGAAGAGTATGATTTTTATTACAGGTTAAATAGGAGAAGTTCATCCATCACCACAGACATTCTCTCCACTTTAAGCTTTAATCTTCCATTCTTCTAAAACTCTGCTTTGCCATCATTCTTGGCAGACATCATTCTTGTTCCACTGACTGGGTCTTGAATTTATGACACTTAAGTGCTTATAAGTTTATCGGGAGGAAAGTTGCTTTTAATACCAAATTTTCTGGGTCATAATGGGATTTGGGGAAAATCCACCTGTCATGGGGGTTATTTGACTCTGAATTTATATCAGTTCAAAGATGCTTAGATCACAAACTCATTCTACACAGCTTGAAAAATAAAATCCATATATCAAATGTTATAGCTGAAAGGTACACAGCCAGCATGTAACCCAAACATCTTGATGGGAAAACAGAAACCAAAAGCTGTTAAGGGAATTGCTGAAGGTCACATTGGAATTTCTGTAGAAGAAATGGTGCAAGAAATTGGGACACAGATGACCTCATTGTTTTCTCTCAATCACACCTATCTTCTGTGATTTGCTTGGATTCATCCTGGTTCAAATATCCCAATTGCCAAGCTCACTGGGCTCCATGGGAAGAGATTTGTTTGGGTGTCTTTACTGACATTCTATATCTAGGAATTATTAGTGATGTGATAAAGCAGGAGATCATGTCTTTAACTGAAAACTTTCCATACAAATCAAAAAATGCTTTTAGCACTACCCTTGTCTTTTTTCAACCACAATGTATATATATTTTCCTGTCAAAAGGAATGTGCTTTATGCACAAATTAGCATCTGTCTTGCTCATGCTGAATCTGTATAATCAGTATAATAACAAGAGAAATGGCTCATAATTTTTGCCTTATGTTTTTTTCAATTTGATAAATTAAAAAGCAGTGCCAAATTGCAGTTGCGAAGATGCAGCTGAGAAGTATGTTTAACTGCTGCAGCCTCATACAGTCTTTATGGGAAGAAAAGCCACATCTGTTTCTTCTGTAAGCTTGAGGGATGATGACACTCATGAGAGAAACACCAATTCAGGAATCTCTGTGATTTTATGAACCAAACCAAAAAGAAAAAACCCGTGTCCTTGAAAAGAAGTGTCCTTGTGAAAGAAATAAAGAAGTGATTTTTAGTTTCTCTAGGCTTTGTTGTTTTCTCTGGAAAAAAAAAAAAAGGTGAGCCAGATAATCCTAATTTCAAACCATTTAGAACATTTTCTGATAATTAATATGCTTAAATGTTAACAGTATCTCTATCAAGGGTTTTCTGCAGAGAAGTATTACGTTGCAATTGTACCATGTTATTCCTATATTTAGTGTTTATAATTCTTATTTAATGTTACCGTGTAATAAAAAACACTTGTGCCCTAACATGTTAACATATAATGCTGATGTGGGGAAAATCATTGGCAAATGACTTTGTAGCTATGGGTAGAATTACAATCATTTTCAGCAATATTATGTGATCATTTTTATTGCTAAGCATGTATCTACAGTTCAGTGACAGACAGTAGATAAAAATACATTGTCAGTAGAGAGCTTTGAAAAAGTAAAAATTAACTAAGTCAGGATGCTAAAGAAATAGCAATATCCCTTATGAATTACGTAGGACATATCTAATTAATTCTTACACTTTAATGCTCTAATATATGCTGAATTGTTTAAAACTCTAGATGCTCAAATGGAACTGCAATTTGTTCTTTGAGTGACCATTGTGACCCAATTATGAGAAATAATTTACTGCAATCTTAGGCTCCTTTGGTGGGAGTATAATATTCAGAACAAAGGAGATGAAAAGCACACAAAGCACATCAGGAAAGGCAAAGCTCTTCTTTATATTAGAATGCCAGCTAGTAAAGTTTAAAGAGATAAAATTAGAACTGCTGCACCAGCCAGTGTAATAATTGATGAAGGCAAGAGTCATCAATAGATGCTAAAACTGTAGGTATAAATCTTAGAGAACAAGATGCTCATATAGTCTTAAAGTAATATTACCCCCTATATGTGGATTAATTACAAAGGAGAATACTGACCTCTATAAAGGAGAGTCTGGGAACACCATGTTAAATGATGGTGATCAAATGACAAAAATGTTTACCACCAGAAATGGAACCAGCTGACACCATGCTCCACTTAATGCAGTAGAGTGATATGACGCGACTTTACCTATGTAGTATTATTTTGAAAATGTTTAACCTGAATCTAATAATGAAAAAGCAATCCGACCAATTCCAATTGTGGAATATTCTGTAAGACATCAGCCCCAAAGTCTTTTTAAACAGAAAATAATCAAAGAAAAGTGAGAGAATTTGAAGAATATTAAAGAGACACAACTGCCAAATGTAAACCATGATCCTTGATTGGATCCTGGGACAGGGAAAAAAGAAGTACCTATAAATAACAATTGGACAGTTAGGTATATTTGAATGTTGACTGTTTATTGTCATAGCAATGTTACATTCTTGGATGTGTTAATGATACAGTGATAATGTGAGAAAATGTCTTTGTTCTCATAAAATACATGCTATTTTTTAGGGACAAATATATTTAGGGGCAATTTTTTTTTTTAATGTCAGCAACTTAGCAAAGCTTCAGGCAAAAAATGTTATATTTTTATATGGACAAAGAAAAACTCAATGAGAATATTAAATATTTGTTAATACAGGCGAATAATACAATGTTCCTTTAAGTTTTCTCTAGATTTATTATATTTTTAACTGGGATTAAAAAAAGAGTGAATCAGGAGTACTGAGTTCAATTCATGATACCACATATTAAAGGAGATTTCCATGTCCCAGAGAAAGGTGAAAGGATTAAATATCAAGATGATGAGAGTCAAGAAGCAATGTCATAAAAAAATTGGGGATGTGCATGTGCAGAAAGACAACTATTCTTCTGGATCGGAAAATACAGTCATATAGAAGATGGAGTAACTTTTTTCTTTCTTTTAAAAGAATGCCTAAGACAAATGATTGGATGTAGCAAGCAAACTAAAACCAAAAAGAGCAGAAACAAACTGCAGTTTTGCTAAAGTGGGTAAGACGTTGAAAAGACCTCTTCACTTACCTTCAAATCTAAGAGTCCATGGTCGAAATCAGAAATAGGTCATAGTCTTCCGGAAGCACAGTGACACTCACTGCATAACAGCACCCTCACAGTCTGCTTCAGTATTTTCAGACCATCAGGTACTCAGTTCAGTTCAGTTCAGTCGCTCAGTCGTGTCCGACTCTTTGCGACCCCATGAACCACAGCACGCCAGGCCTCCCTGTCCATCATCAACTTCCAGAGTCCACCCAAACCCACATCCATCGAGTTGGTGATGCCATCCAACCATCTCATCCTCTGTAGTCCCCTTCTCCTCCTGCCATCAGTCTTTCCCAGCATCAGGGTCTTTTCAAATGAGTCAGCTCTTCATATCAGGTGGCCAAAGTATTGGAGTTTCAGCTTCAACATCAGTCCTTCCAATGAACACCCAGGACTGATCTCCTTTAGGATCAGTCCTCCTTTAGGATGGACTGGTTGGATCTCCTTGCAGTCCAAGGGACTCTCAAGAGTCTTCTCCAACACCACAGTTCAAAAGAATCAATTCTTTAGCACTCAGCTTTCTTTATAGTCCAACTCTCACATCCATACATAACCACTGGAAAAGCCATAGCCTTGACTAGAAGGACCTTTGTGGACAAAATAATGTCTCTGCTTTTTAATATGCTATCTAGGTTGGTCATAACTTTCCTTCCAAGGAGTAAGCGTTTTTTAATTTCATGGCTGCAGTCACCATCTGCAGTGATTTTAAAGCCCAGAAAAATAAAGTCAGCCACTGTTTGTACTGTTTCATCTATTTGCCATGAAGTGATGGGACCAGATGCCATGATCTTAGTTTTCTGAATGTTGAGCTTTAAGCCAACTTTTTCACTCTCCTCTTTCACTTTCATCAAGAGGCTCTTTAGTTCTTCTTCACTTTCTGCCATAAGGGTGGTATTATCTGTATATCTGAGGTTATTGATATTCCTCCTGGCAATCTTGATTCCAGCTTGTGCTTCTTCCAGCCCAGCATTTCTCATGATGTACTCTGCATAGAAGTTAAATAAGCAGGGTGACAATATACAGCCTTGACGTACTCCTTTTCCTATTTGGAACCAGTCTGTTGTTCCATGTCCAGTTCTAACTGTTGCTTCCTGACCTGCATACAGGTTTCTCAAGAGGCAGGTCAGGTGGTCTGGTATTCCCATCTCTTTCAGAATTTTCCACAGTTTATTGTGATGCACACAGTCAAAGGCTTTGGCATAGTCAATAAAGGAGAAATGGATGTTTTTCTGGAACTCTCTGCTTTTTTGATGATCCAGCAGATGTTGGCAATTTGATCTCTGGTTCCTCTGCCTTTTCTAAAACCAGCTTGAACATCTGGAAGTTCACGGTTCACATATTACTCAAAAGCAATACTCAGGGATTTCCTTGGGGGAACAGTGGATAAGAATCTGCCTGCCAGTGCAGGAGACCCGGGTTCAATCCCTAGTCTGGGAAGATTCCACATGCCACAGAGCAACCTAGCAAGCCACAAATGCTGAGCCCATGGACCTGGAGCCTGTGCTCCACAACAAGAGAAGCCATCCCAAGGAGAAGCCCATGCGCTGCAACTAGAGAGTAGCCCCCACTCGCCACTA
>NW_011494779.1:2329628-2349807 GCF_000754665.1 Bison bison bison | reverse complement strand
TTAAGAAAATAGGGTTTTGTCCATTTTATAGAAATGTTCTCTTGTGCATAAGAAAGAATTATAAAGCCTATCCTGAAAAGCTAGATCTTTTTTAATAAAAATATTTCTGAGACAGGGTTTTGTCCTGTTAATATCTAAGCACTTTTCTGAAGCATCTGCTCCAATGTACCTATTTTAGGAAAATAAACACCGTGACTATTTACTTTTATTATACCTATTTTTTATTATTTGGTACATGTACATATTCTAAATTTATGTCAATATGAATTGATGTGGGTTCAACAATTATACTGTAATACTGATGTCGAGATAACTGAATGTTCTCTGCAAAAGTAAGGTTGATAATTTTTTGCTATTATATGTTCAAAAAACCAAGTACATGTTTCTTGGCTTAGTTACTCAGTCGTGTCCAATTCTTTGTGACCCCATGAACTGTAGCCCACCAGGCTCCTCTGTCCATGAACTTCTCCAGGCAAGAATGCTGGAGTGGGAAGCCATTCCCTTCTCTAGGGGTCTTCTCAACCCAGCGAATTCTTCACCATCTGAATTCTTCACGGATTCTTCACCATCTGAGCCACCAGGGAAGCCTAAGTACATGTTGAATATCAGTAAATTAAAAGAATGGGGCTTTTTTCAAATAACTTGGTCAGTTTTCTATCTCTGTAAGAAGATACTTTGGTGGATCTTGTTTAGAATCTTCATAAAACTGGAGCAGATCTTGTTCAGAGTGGTCTGTGCCAGAGGAGATGATTCTAGTTGACCAAAAATGGTAGGATATTTTTTTTGAGGAAGCCCCAGATGTTGATGGAGTGTCAAATTGAGTGTTGGGGAAGAGTGGAGGGAAAAACAGTGAAGAAGCCCTGAGCATATTAGACCAAAGATCATGGTGAAACCATAAACTGAAAATGATTCTCTTGGTGAAACAAAATCAGTACAAGTGGTTCATGATTAAAGCTTTGACAGTTTAAGGGCAGGCTTTTATAGGAGTGAGTCTACTTGGTGAGCCTGCCAACTTAAAGGAACTAAAGTCAGAAAGACCAATCTATTGTTTCCTGCCAGACTCACTTGCTCTATACCCTTCCAGAGATTAGCAAAATTTACCTTTGGCATTCATATTTAGGCTAGGGCATCTTGCATTTTTCCTATAGAATCAAACTAGTTTCTTCTTTATTTATTGGTGTCTCAAGCTTGTGAGAGTTGGCCCTGGTGTTTCATCCATAGCCTCAGGGAAATTGCTGCTTTTTCATCCTTAACTACTCAGTTCAGTACAATAAGGATTCCAGAAACATTAGCCAAGCCCTTCGTGTAAGTATGAGGATTATGGAACTATGATAATTTATTGTCCCTAAAGCCTTTGTTATTATTTATCCATTAATTCAAAATTACTTATGAAATAAAGTGATTTATTATGAGACACAAGAAATCAGAGTTAGTTCCAGTTAGTGGTTCCAGGATTGTTGTTTTTTTGCCCCCTTTTTTTTTTTTTATCAAATTTGTCTCTTGTAGTGACAAGTGTATCTGTTAGTTTCAAACATCCTATCCTGACTTTGCAGCATATAAAAACCAGAAAAGACCACCCCATCCTCACATGAGATGTCCCAGAATCCCCATAAAAAATCATCTCTCAAATCAGTCTCATGGACCAGGATGGAATGAAGTCATCTTTTCTAAACCAACCATGAAAAGGGTAATAGAACTGTTCCTATTGACTTAGACTAACCAAGATTTAATCTCTAAGGCTTACTCAAGCCTTAAGTGATTTATGAGGCTACTAGAAATACAAACAAAGTTGGGATTTCGATGGCAAGGAATAACTGAAGAGGAAATGGTGCTTAAAGGGGCAGCCAGTGGGGTCAGGGACATATTCCCTTTGTTTGAAATCTCTTTCTTGACTTCCTTTAGAAGTCTCACTCTTTTCTTAAGATTTCTCCTTTGGGCAGCTTCCCTCAACATCAAACTTAGTTACTCTCCTGTGTGCTCACGCAGCATCTCATACATACCCATCTCCCTATAGAACTTAACACACAGGATCACGTTGATCCAAACATCTGTCGTCTCCTTGAGTACCTTGAGTACCTTGCTGCTGCTGCTGCTAAGTCGCTTCAGTCGTGTCTGACTCTGTGCGACCCCATAGACGGCAGCCCACCAGGCTCCCCCGTCCCTGGGATTCTCCAGACAAGAACACTGGAGTGGGTTGCCATTTCCTTCTCCAAGTACTTCTTGAGTACTCCAAGTACTTCCTGAGTACCTTGTAATTCTATTCTGTAAGCCAGCATCTATCAGTACTATAGATATTGTATGTTCTTTGTGAATATTTACAAAAGAGCAGGAAAAAAACAGAGAGCAAGAAGAAATAAAAGATAAAGAAGGGAAGCATTGAAGATTAAAATGATAATCTTTACTGATGATTTACTGATGATTACATAAACAGGAGTATCAATGTTTAGCATGAGCATTGAAGATTATTAGATGGCTTCCCAGGTGGCACAGTGATAAAGAATCTACCTGCCAATGCAGAAAAAGCAAGAACTCAGTTTCAATCCCTGAGTTGGGAAGATCCCCTGGAGAAGGAAATGGCAACCCACTTCAGTATTCTTGCCTGGAAAATTCCATGGACTGAGGAACCTGGTGGGCTACGGTCCGTGGGGTCACAAAGAGTCAGACATGACTGATTGAGCACCACCACATTAAAGGTTATTAAGCAGACAATTTTATAAATATGTTCAGCAATTTACAAATACATCAATGTTCGATGCTGTTTTTCTGTACTCTGATTTAACCATCCCTTTAATAATGCTCCCTTTAGCAAAGTCACAGCAGTAGTCTCCTCCCTGAAATAGCTCCTCACAGAGCTGTGGCTCAGGTGAGTGTAGGTGACAGGGAGAATGGTCTCCTCAGCCGAATATATTTTTTAAAGTGGTACTTATGAAAAAACGTTTAAAATACTAAGTTAATACAGTAGTAGTTAGCATTGTGTGATAAAAAAAAAATTTTAGGAAAAAAAACAGTATGAAAGCAAGACCATGAGATACTTGGAAAGGGCAACCAAAGCCCAAAACCGTTCTTATGTTTGCTCTCCCAGGAACCGATAGTGCAGACTTCTGACCCACCTTACTCCCCTCACCCTTCCCCCGCACCCCAGACACAGGGTTAACCCTTGCTATGCTTCCTGTTCCCCAAGAGCAACTTGGCACTAAATATCCACATGCCTCCCATGTACCAGCACTATCCTAGACAGATAGGATGCATCCATGAGTGAAACAGAGGAAGATGGCCTCTTGAAGGATTTTAGTAGGGAGCATCTGAGTTGGGGAAGCAGAGAGAGCTGCAGCACACTCAAACTGCAGTTGTATCTTTGGAGATAGATGACAAAAACAGCATTAATTTCCAAGAAGAGATACACCTATTCTCATTACCTGGGCTTAGGTAAAAGACATTCAGCAGGACATTCAGCAGACCCATCAGCACTCAATCAGTGAAGTCTGCTGGCTAAGAATATAGGGAACACATATGTTATAAGTGAATTTCCTAAATTCCTATTAGGCTTCCCTGGACATGTATAACAGATGAGATCATGAGCGCTAACAAATTTCCCAGTATACATCTAGGAAAGAAAAGGACAAAGGAAGAAATAATGTAGTTAAAAAAAAAATAAAACAAACATATAGAGCAAGCCTGCTTGGTACTGTGGAAGATAGTATTTAGATAAACTTAGTGTGAGATTTAAACTATTATGTGGGTCATCCCAGTGAATCCCAGAGGGATGGTATTAGGAGGGAGGTGGGAGGGGGGTTCAGGATGCGGGACACGTGCACACCCATGGCGGATGCATGTTGATGTATGGCAAAACCAATACAATATTGTAAAGTAAAAAAAATAAATAAAAAATAAAACCAAAAAAAAAAAGAATAAACTATTATATGTAGCTACCTGGAGGAATGCCTAAAAAGAGCCTTTTTATTTTATTTTTGGTTGCACTGCATGGTTTGTGGGATCTTAGTTCCCATCCAAGCATCGAATCATGCCCCCTACAGTGGAAGCACAGAGTCCTAACCACTGGACCGCCAGAGAATTCCCAAAAGAGGCTTTAACTAATGGCTTCATGAAGATCATAAAAGGAATCCACTGAAATGGATAACAGCTACTAGTTCTTTACATGATGACTATACATTGAAAGCCATATACTTGATATTTGCACATAACTTCAGCATGGTTATGTATAAAGACATTAGAAATATTGTAAGCTTCACTTTGGACAGTGAATTTCTAAATCCTCCTCACTAGCTCACTAGCTAAGTGATTTGGTCTTCTCTGGCCAGAACATATATTTTTTCTCGTTGTGTTCAGGTTCTGCTTCTTGGCTTCCCATTGTCTCACGCTTCCAAGCAACCTGGGGCTACTACATTCACTCCCTTGATCTCACCATCTACAGTTGGACTTGCTTCCAGATTACTTTACAGGTGATAATTCTCAACTCTATTGCTAGGAAAGCTCTGCCCAGTGCCCCAGTGCTGGTTGCTTACCCCTAGGGACCAACTTTTCTTTTGATTTCTGTGGCCCTGAAGCTCTCTTTGTCTATATCATGTTCATGACCAGATGCGTTTCATCTGGCTTATGCTCAGCTAGTCTTTTTGACTAGAAGGGTGATTGAGACCAAGCCCAGCCTGAAATCTGTCTCTTCCTTAAAAATAGGTTCCATTACACTCCGTATGTTCCTCTATCATATATCTCTTCTTGCTGCCTCTTCCTTGTTTCGTACGTGTTGTGTGTTATACTTAGTCACTCAGTCATGTCCTACTCTTTGAGACCCCATGGACTGTATCCCATGAGGTTCTTCTGTCCATGAGAGAGGAGCAGTATTCTCCAGGCAAGAATACTGGAGTGGGTTGCCATGCCCTTCTCTAGGGTATCTTCCCAACCCAGGGATCGAACCCAGGTCTCCCGCATTGCAAGTGGATTCTTTACCATCTGAGCCACCAGGGAAGCCTGGTTTAGCATGACCATTATCATGTAACTAGGTAGATTCTGAGTGGGTTGCCATTCTCTCCTCCAGGGGATCTTTCTGACCCAGGGATGTAACCTGTGTCTCTTATGTCTCCTGCGTTGGCAGGTGGGCTCTCTACCACTGGCGCCTCCTGGGGAGCCCCATTAGAAACACAGTAACAGGGAATTTAAATGTGAGAGACCCAAAAGTAAAGAGGCAAGGAAACAAGGCAGAAATAAATCTACATTTGCAAATAATAGAATTTGCAAAATAATAAGGAATTTCATCTCATGTTGCTGGAAAGTCATTTAAACTAAAATTTTCATTTTCACTTAATTGATTTAATATTTTGTTCAATTACAGTGTTACAGAATGAACTATTTTAACAAATAGTGTATCAATGTAATAATAATTCAGTAGCTTGTTACTATGGGTAAAAGGTATATTTTTATATTCTCCCTAATATTTTGGCTGCAATTTAAAGCAGTAAAGTCTAACAGATTAAAAAGAGAAAAAGAAGTGCCATCCATCGAGGGCTCACAGTGTGCCAAGCACTGTGCTAAAATTAATATATTACCTCACTTTTCCTTATAATCATCCAGTATGGTAACAATCATTAATTTTACAGATGCAAAAACTAAGACCTAGAAAGTGAAATGCCCAAGTTGACGAATCTCTTAAGGGAAAGATCTGGGCTTTGCACCTGGCTGTCTTATATAAAGGCCATGTTACTACTAATAACCAGCTATACCAGAGAAGTCTAAAAAGTCAGCTTCCACATGAAGCAAACCTCCACATTCAGACTGTAGCTCATTTGTGACACTAGCACTCTGACATCTGTAGCTGAACTTGAGGTGCTCTCTGTCTGTCATAAATTTTCCTCTGCAGTCAACTTGTCCGTCAGTGGAAACCATCCAATGCGAATGATGTCTTTCCATTGAGTCCAGCATGTTGCCACGCACACAGTGGGAAGCGGACTTAGCTGGAGGAGGCTGAATTATGCATCAAAATGCTCAGCCTGTGGACTTTTAGATAAAGTGTGTCTGCCAGGAGGGCTTTGTGTTCTGTCACGTATCTGTCCATGCGGGAATCAAGGTGGGTGCCCTACGTGGCGGACTGCAAAACAACAGATGATGCTGTATTGGTCACTGTGGAAACCAGACTTCTGAGATGAAAGAATCTCTTGGCATTTCTATGTGAACATGTTTCCAAAAATGAACTATCTCTTCCTTCTAGAAGTCCAATTCTCTCAAATTACTTAAAGAACTCCAATTTTATTTTATTTTTAAATTAACTTTTATTGGATATAGTTGCTTTACAATGTTGTGTTGGTTTCTACTGTAAAATGAAGTCAGCTATATGTATACCTGTATGCCCTCATTTTTGAATTTCCTTCCCATTCAGGTCACCACAGAGCACTTGTAGGGCTCCCTGAGCTGTACAGTAGGTTCTCATTTGTTATCAAAGAACTCCAGTTTTAAAATGTCAGTTTTCCAGTGTGCTAACCTGGATATGTTTAAAGGATGTTAAACCTATTTTTGAACAACTCGTGGTAGGCAGAACAATGAACTCTTAAAGATGGCTGTGTCCTACCTCCTGGAACCTGGGAATCTATGTCACCTCACGTGGCAAAGGGGTATTAAGCTCGAAGATGGAAGCAAGATTGCTAATTAACTGACCTCAAAATAGAGAAATTATTCTGGATTATCTGGGTGGGCCCAATGTCATCACAAAGGTCCTTAAATGTGGGAGGAGGAGGAGGCAAAAGAAAAATCAGAGTAATGGGACAGGAGAAGAACTCAACTTGTCTTTTGTCAAGCCTGCAGAAGAAATGCGGCCCTGCCAATACCTTGTCTGAGCCCAGGGAGACCTCTGTCACACTTTTTACCTGTAGAACTGTAAGAGAAGAAATCTGTGCTGTTTCCAGTCACTGACTGTGTGGTCCTACAGCAACAGTAGGTAACCAATATGCTGCTCAAAGATTATATTCGTGAATACTTGAGGACCTGTGATTTTGTGAATTTTAGAAGTTGTGTCTGGGCCAAGACAGCACAATGGATAGAAGCAGACATAAGTGTACCAAGGTGAGGCCAGAACACAGCACAACCATGGAGCACAGCACAGTCAGCACTTGGAAAGCTGATTGAAGGTATAAGTGCTTTTACACTTAGGCCTTCCTGATCCATGTTATCAGTCTCAGTTACCTGGGGAAGTTTCTAAAATTCATATGGATGAGTTACATTTGAAGTGTGGAAATAATGGATCTGGGTTCTAGTGGGTTATGAGCTTACAAGAGAAAAAAAAGTGGCAAATCATCAAAGGGAAAATGTAAATTTTCAGTATTTTTGCAAACTTTTATTCTACTTCTGCTATGTGTATGGTATAGAAAGTATTACTGTATTAATTTCCCAGGTTCCTAGTGAGTTCTTTCATAATGTAAAGCCAAGGAGACTCACAGAATTTAGTGTATGCCAAAGTACTAAAATTAAACTAATATTAATTTTTCTCAGTTGATAATTTTTTAGTATCCACTATATTTAAGATACTGACCTATGTGCTATGGAGTATAAATACATATTGCTTCCATTTCTCAGGGAATTAATAATGTAAAATGTATGTGTGTGTGTGTGTGTGTGTATATATATATATATATAGAGAGAGAGAGGAATAAAAAGACACGCAAGCAGTTAAAAAGTAGAAGGTGGGAAAAGAGATCGATATAGATTAAAAAACCATGAGAGGTTACAATACAGTGAGCAACTATATTTGCTGCTGGTGTGCTGTGCTGTGCTTAGTCATGTCCAACTATTTGCAGCATTCAGCCATGTTTTCAAAGACAATCTTTAGCCCTCACTCTGCAGCTGAGTATTACCGTATATATTCCCTGTTTTAAGATTAAGAAAATCAGAATCAGAAAAGTGACTTACTCAAGGCCAAGTGGCTAGGTGGTAACTCTGACAAATTGCTTTTTCTAAAATGTTGGTTTTAATAGTGCCAGTTATGTTTCTGGTGTCTGTGTGTGTACCTGGTAATGTTCTCAAAGTTTTACATCCTTACCACAACCTATGAAGTAGGTCCTTCTTATCACTCCTGTTTTACAGGTGACAAAACAGATGCACAAAAAGATTGTCTCTTCCCAGAGTCACAGATAGTAAGCAGCAGGGTTTATGACAGAAGCCCAGGCATCCTGGCTCTCCAGTCCTATGCTTCACTACTATCCACACAGACTCTCTGCAGTGATTCTTGCATAATGAATACTGAGGGTTTCCCTATGAACCTGTTTTAAAGTGGAGCCTAAGGCACTGCCTGATAGGGAACCAAAAAATTTATCGTTTTTATGGGTGCAAATTAATATTATCATATTTTGTTTGAGGAGAGTGTTCAAACAGAAAAGAATCTCTAGCAAAATCATAAAGAGTAATTGCTGTATTTGTGACAAAAGCCTGAGGCTCATTGTGACTCCTGCTGTGACTTCCATGGAAAGAAGCCAAGGTTCCAGTCATTAATTCTAAAATTCCTAAAGGTTACAGAACCCTCTCGTTAATTTTCTTGGTGTTATATAAATATTACATGAAACTATGGTTGCTTACTTTATTCATAACTTATCAAAACAAAGCACTTTTGCATGAGCTTCCTTCTCCTTTCATTTAGTTCTTAACATTTTCTTTGAATTGCCCTCCAGGTACATCTGTAGATTCTGACAATTGGACAGTTGACTAAACAACAATATATGTGAAAAAAATATTTGAGTGAGAAATTCTCTATATGTCTATTTCTTCACTTCAGACCACATTATTTTCATCTGTTTGCATTCCCCAGCCCGGTGACAAGGTCACAGTGTTTTGGCAAAGTGATAATAGGGTTTTTCTGGAAGAACTAGAGAGAAAGAACTCGTCTGTCTTCATCTGGCAATCTGTGGTTAATTAGCTGTTTTTCAGTGGAGTATGGCAGTCAGGGAGCCCTACATTTTTTAAAAGATTGGTTTTATATTGAACTTTTGGTGTGAGGTTATCTTATAATCATTTCTTTCCTCAGAATTGATAGAAATCCAAATCTTTATTCTCAATTTAACCTTAAGTTTTGATCTACACACTATGAGTTTTATTCTCAGTTCCAATTTACTATGAAATAATATGCACATGGTAAGCACTACAGTTAGGCATGAAGGAGGAAGATAAGTAGTCAGAGGGACCACCTGTTGGTTTGGTTCTTGACACTCATGTTCTCATTTGTTGTTATCATTGATGTTTAGTCACTAAGTTGGAGAAGGCAATGGCACCCCACTCCAGTACTCTTGCCTGGCAAATCCCATGGACGGAGGAGCCTGGTAGGCTGCAGTCCATGGGGTTGCTAGAGTCGGACACGACTGAGCGACTTCCCTTTCACTTTTCACTTTCATGCATTGGAGAAGGAAATGGCAACCCACTCCAGTATGCTTGCCTGGAGAATCCCAGGGAGGGGAGCCTGGTGGGCCGCCGTCTATGGGGTCGCACAGAGTCGGACACGACTGACGTGACTTAGCAGCGGCAGCAGCAGTCACTTAGTTGTATCCAACTCTTCTGCAACCCCATGGACTGTAGCCCACCAGGTACCTCTGTCCATGGGATTCTCCAGGCAAGAATTCTTGGGTGGGTAGCCATTCCCTTCTCTAGGGGATCTTCCCAACCCAGGGAATGAACACGTCTCCTGTCCTGGCAGGCGTATTCTTCACCACTGAGCCACCAGGGAAGCCCATGTTCTCATGTAAGCCTCAAATAGTCACATTTTGTAGGTGAAGAAACTTAAACTCACAGAAATGGAAACATTTGCCTAAGTTCATCTTGGCAGTAATCAAAGTTCTATTCATCTGGCTCCAGATGAATCTTTAAAGTTACTGTATATACTAGGTACTGTTTAACAAAATATTCAGTTAAAACAGAGCAAAAAGTAAAATTGGGGGTTGTATTTTTAACTCTTGAGTTTACTTCTGAATTAAAACTTGGATTCTACTCACTACTTGTAAGATATTCGACTGAACAATCTCAGACTCAATTTCTTTACTTGTAAGGTGGGAACAATAATACGTACTTGCAGTTTCTGTGAAAGTGTTAAAGATAATATATTTGAAATGTCCAAACATAGTGCCTGATATACAACAGCCTGAAAAAGATAATTGCTATTATTATTAATTTATAAACTGCTTTTCATTGTATTTCAAATACACATAAAATATTCAATAAGAAAAATGTTTGCCACCTTTACAAATATATCTGTGCGATGAAGAGCTGTCAGTGTATTACTAAATGCATCAAGTTGCAGACATTCACATAACTGGCAGCATGTCCAGATAATTTTAGGACACTGCAAAAAAAAGAAAGGAATCCTGTGTGCCCTGCCCATGCCCATGGGCCGTGCCAGGATCATACACAGCTAACCTACTGGTCAGGAGAGTCTTCCTGAGTTCATATTGGCTCAGAAATGTGGACAGAAGTAAACCTGTCTGAGAGATTCAAGTCTCCTCACGCGTACAGCATAGTTGGGGAGAGTACTGGGGAAATAAGTCTGACTCGTGACCCTGCCATGAAACCCAGCGTGATCTTCTTAGGTTTCCCAAGATGAAAGGGCCATATTCCCACCAAAATGTACCAGTTTATATCCCAAGTAGTAGTCCATGGACTGCCTATTTTGCTAATTTAACAAACCTAAAAAAAAAATTTCTCAAAGAATTAGTTATCATGGTTCTTTATCAAGCTAATGCCAAAGTTAAAAGACAAGAGTGACACTTCCCTCTGGTGAATTAAGAAATTAATTGGTTTGGGACCTCAAAGACTTGAGCTAGCAGGGAAGTAAAAAAATAAGTAAATAATGAGGCACATCTTGATAGCAACCAGATCACTGCAGACAAAAAGTAAAGCTGCAGCTGTTGATACTGCTGTTTGTGCTTTGGAAGGCTTGTGAAAGTAAGAAAGGGGAAAAATCAGGATTCATTATGACAGTTTTTTCTTTTACTGGCCTATAGTTGATTTACAATGTTGACATTATTACAACATTGATTTACAATGTTGTATCAGTTTTAGGTGTATAGCAAAATGATTCAGTTATATATATATATTCTTTCCAGATTCTTTTCCATTAAAAGTTATTACTCGATGTTGAATATAGTTTCCTGCGTTACACAGTAGGTCCTTGTTTTTTACTTTATATATTGTAGTGTGTATTCGTTAATCCCAAATTCCTAATCTATTTCTCCCGCTGCTCCCCCTCCCTGCTTTCTGCTTTGGTAACTATAAGTTTGTCTTCTATGTCTGTGAGTCTATTTCTGTTTTGTAAGAAAGTTCATTTATATGATTTTTCAATTTCACATATAAATGATATATTTGTCTTTCTCTGTGAGACTTAGTTAATTTGATAGAGTCTAGGTCCGTCAATGTTGCTGCAAATGGCATTATTTGATTCATTTTTATGGCTGAGTAATGCTCCATTGTGTATGTGTACCACATCTTCTTTATCCATTCCTCTGTCAAAGGACATTTGCATCCCTGTCCTGGCTATTGTAAATAATGCTGCTATAACATTGGGGTGTATGTATGTTTCTGAATTAAAGTTTTCTCTCTCCATCTCCGTATCTATATCAGTATCTATCTATATATATGGAGAGGAATTGCTGGATCATATGGTAACCATATTTTTAGTTTTTTAAGGAGCCTCCATTCTGCTCTACAAAGTGACTGCACCAATTTACATTCCCACCAAGAGTATTAGCGGTTTCCTTTTTCTCCATACCGTCTCCAGCATTTATTATCTGTAGATGTTTTAATGATGGTTGTTTTGACAGAGGTGAAGTGATAACTCACTGTAGAAAAAAGTCAGGACTCGTTACATTTCTGTTGATACTTAGCCTTGAAGTGATCCTGAGTGCAATTAAGGTGCCCTCTTAAAAACATAGATTTCAAGGCCCAATGCTAAAGATTCTGGCAGGCATTTTTAACAAGATCCTGGGTGGCTCTGAGGCATGTCATTTTCAGAGGAACTTTGAGAAATGTGGACTCCTGGCCTCAACTGTGGCTTCACACTGAACTAACTAAGACAGGAACTTTTAAAACCTCAGATGGTCTTAAGGACACCAGTGGAAGAACTGGCAGAGTGATGAAAGGATTGTAATTTTTCAACAGACTTTAAAACCTTATGAAATGCTTTAGCATATTCAGGACCTTGCTGTGAATTTCACGGTATTTATGTTTTTGGTACTCATGGTACTTAACGTCGGAAAGGTGTAATTAACATAAAATTTGAGATACTCAAATTTTATTATTTTTCTCTACTTTTTATTTTACTAAATCAAGGAATGGAACAGAGTAAACTTCCCAGACTATTTGTGAAAAATCTGATAAATATCAAGTTTTATGGGAAGTTCCTCACTAAAATATCAGAGAAGGCAATGGCACCCCAGTCCAGTACTCTTGCCTGGAAAATCCCATGGACTGAGGAGCCTGGTAGGCTGCAGTCCATGGGGTCGCTAAGAGTCAGACATGACTGAGCGACTTCACTTTCACTTTTGACTTTCATGCATTGGAGAAGGAAATGGCAACCCACTCCAGTATTCTTGCCTGGAGAATCCCAGAGACAGAGGAGCCCGGTGGGAGGCCATCTATGGGGTTGCACAGAATCGGACACGACTGAAGCGACTTAGCAGCAGCAGCACTAAAATATAAATAAATAAGTTTTATTGCTTTTCTGATAGAGTCTTTTTGCACAGTTAGGATAAAATTTTATTGTTATTGTGGAGTTGTGTTCACAATATGTCCCTGAGTTTGGACCCGGGAAAAACTTTTGAATTCTGATAGCATGTATTTAGGGCTTCCCCAGTAGCTCAGAGGTATCTGCCTGCAATGCAGGAGATGCAGGAGATGTGGGTTCGATCCCTGGGTCAGGAAGATCCCCTGGAGGAGGGCATGGCAAGTCACTCCAGTATTCTTCCCTGGAGAATCCCATGGGCAAGAAGCCTAGCAGGTTACAGTCCACAGGGTCACAAACAGTCAGACACAACTGAAGCGACTGAGCACATGCAGGCAGCATATATTTATGCCTCTTTTCTAGTATTAGAATCAGTAACTGTTCACTTAGTTAAACAGCTTACTTATAGAAGTCTTAATGCTTCAAGGTTTGAACTTACTTCATTAATAGTTAGCTCTTAGATAAATGATCCATAAAACATTGACAAGTAATTTTTATTAATGATAAATTTTGGCTCTGCCGCTGTCATTTGTTCTAAAGGTTAATGGCAGGCTTGTCATTTCTCCCAGTTTCATTAGGCGGATATTGTCAGAAAGGTATTTACCAGCACTGACATGTTTACAGAATCAATAGTGGTAATGAGGAGCTGCTTTCTTCTGGAAGTGGAAGCAAAATATGTGTGTCGTTTTGTTTGTCATATGCCTCGAATCAGTGATCTGGGTCTTCCTGAACTAGCCAGCTGTGTAACTCACAGGCAGGCAGAGACTTCGGTAAATGACAGCAAACAGCGTAGATGAAGGTGACGGACAAGCAGGTAAGACTTTTGGTATATTTCTAGAAAATAATAAAGTCTGTGGCCACAGAATAGGAAAAGGACTAGTTTAAGTAGAGCATGAACAGTGGTAAAAATAAAGTTTGGGGACCACATGTCACTGTATCCTTATTTTCAACGATAAACAAAAAATAGCACGTTTAATTATGTAAGACAGTAACTTCACTAAGAGGATTTGAGATTAGAACTAATTATTCTTATATTTAATTGCTCTGTAAAGCAATTGACTTGGGTTAGATTTGCACTAATTTAGGGCCCTCTAGTTCTGCTCAGTGGCTTTAAGAATGTGACTCATTAAACAAAAAATTGGAAGCTTAAAAGAGATAATAAACCTCAGCTGGATAAACATTTTTACTTACATATTTATGAGCTCAATACAGATAAGCATATATTTTCATATTAGATGATATTAAATTTGTTTCTTTTTAAAAGTAAAAACACAACAAAAAAAAAATGCTGCATTTAGAAGCAGTTGTCACCATTGAAGCTTACAATATCTGAGTTCCCCTGGGATGCAAGGTGGGGACATTGTTTTATTCACAGCTTTCTCCCCAGGACATAATACTGTGCCTACCTCTGAGTAGGCACTTAATAAATATCTTTGGATGATGAACGTCTATCCACCAATAAACAGACTATAATACTAAGAATTTACCACATGTTAGCAATATGCTACCCTTTAAGTCAAAAGGGAAGAAAATATTAACGCATGTTTGTAAAAATATGGAAAATAGAAAGGCAGGTATTGCAAGCATAAAGAAAAGTACGTGTAAACAGGCTGTGATAGAAAAATTTTTTAAATCTCCAGGGGAAGGAAAAGTTGGGCACAAAAACGAAAACCATTTTGATAATATAGTTGAGCTGTTAATAGTGACAACAATGTAAACACGACATACTAATCTATCCCAAATTATAATATGACAGAAGAGTGGTTAGTGAGAGTGATATCTGCTTATGGTATGGGAAGACCCTGATCAAAAATCTTGCTTTATATAATAGGAAATCAAGTGGTAAAGCCTCAAACTGAGTCAGGAAGTAGCAATACAAGCATGAAATTTTAAAGCGTGAAAAGAAATTCCAAAATAATTAGCTAAAAGAAGTGAAAGTGGTTGCCAGTGAGGAAAGGAGAATAGTGGGAATGCTTGTTTTATGTGTATTTGTTTGTTGAATGGTTTTATTATAAAAGATGCAGAAGTTCTTTAGAAAGCCGTAACTATGAGAAATGTCACATTAAAGCTAGTGGATTGGCAACATCATCCTAGGACCATGTTGTTGGTTATCAGACATTCATATGACTAAGTTTTTTTAATCTCTATTTTCCTTATTCATTTTTTCATTTTTATTTTATATTAGTAGTTAATTTTCAGTCTTGTATTAGTTTCAGGTGTACAGCAAAGTGAATCAGTTATACATATATCTATTCTTTTTCAGAGTCTTTTTTTCATATAGGTTTTTACAGAATGTTGAGTAGAGTTCCTTATGCTATACAGTAGGGTCCTTGTTGATTATTTTACATATAGTATTGTGTATCCTGAAGGAGGGCATGGCAACCCACTTCACAATTCTTGCCTGGAGAATCCCATGGACAGGGGAGCCTGGTGGGCCACAGTCCTTGGGTTACAGAGTTGGACATGACTGAGTGACTAAGCACAGCACACATTGTGTATATGTTAATTACAACATCCTAATATATGCAGAGTGTGCCATGAGAAACACTGGGCTGGAGGAAGCACAAGCTGGAATCAAGATTGCCAGGAGGAATATCAACAACCTCAGATATACAGATGACACCACCCTTATGGCAGAAAGAAGAAGAACAAAAGAGCTTCTTGATGAAAGTGAAAGAGGAGAGTGAAAAAATTGGCTTAAAGCTCAACATTCAGAAAACTAAGATCATGACATCGGTCCCATCACTTCATGGGAAATAGATGGGTAAACAGTAGACACAGTGGCTGACTTTATTTTTCTGGGCTCCAAAATCACTGCAGATGGTGATTACAGCCATGAAATTAAAAGACGCTTACTCCTTAGAAGGAAAGTTATGACCAACCTAGACAGCATATTCAAAAGCAGAGACATTACTTTGCCAACAAAGGTCTATCTAGTCAAGGCTTTGGTTTTTCCAGTAGTCATGTATGGATGTGAGAGTCGGACTATAAAGAAAACTGAGCACCGAAAAATTGATGCTTTTGAACTGTGTGTTGGAGAAGACCCTTGAGAGCCCCTTGGACTGCAAGGAGTCCCTTGGACCAGTCCATCCTAAAGGAGATCAGTCCTGGGTGTTCATTGGAAGGACTGATGCTGAAGCTGAAACTCCAATACTTTGCAAAGAGCTGAGTCATTTGAAAAGACCCTGATGCTGGGAAAGATTGAGGGCAGGAAGAGAAGGGGACAATGGAGGATGAGATGTTTGGATGGCATCACCAACTCAATGGACATGGGTTTGGGTGGACTCCGCGAGTTGGTGATAGACAGGGAGGCCTGGAGTGCTGCAGTTCATGGGGTTGCAAAGAGTCGGACACAACTGAGTGACTGAACTGAACTGAACTGAATTTATCCATTCCCTCCCCCAACTTTTCACGTTTGGTGACCATAAATTTGTTTTCTAAGTCTGTGAGTCTGTTTCTGTTTTGTAAAGAAGTTCACTTGTATCATTTTTCACATTCCATATGTAAGTGACATACAATATTTGTCTTTCTCTGTCTGATTTATTCCACTTAGTATGATAATCTCTAGGTCCATCCATGTTGCTGAAAATGGTGTTGTTTCATTCTAATTTATGAATGACTAATATTCCATTGTATATATGTACCACAGCTTCTTTATCCATTTCTCTGTTGATGGACATTTAGGTTGTGTCCATGTCTTGGCTATTGTAAACAGTGCTGCAGTGAACACTGAGGTACATGTGTCTTTTTGAATTATGGTGTTCTCCAGATACACTCTCAGAAGTGGGATTAATGAATCATATGGTAACTCTGTTTTCAGTATTTTAAGGAACCTCCCTACTGTTCTCCCTAGTGGTTTACATTCTCACTAACAGTGTAAGAGGGTTCTCTTTTCTCTATAGGCTCTCCAGAATTCATTGTTTGTAGCCTTTTAATTAGCACTGATGAACATCTTTTCTTGTGCCTTTTAGCCATCCATACGTCTTCTTTGGAAAAGTGTCTGTTTAGATCGTTTTTTGATTGAGTTGTTTGTTTTTCTGACATTGAGCTACATGAGCTATTTTGGAGATTAATCTCTAGTCAGTCATTTCATTTGCAAATATTTTCTCCCATTCTGTGGGTTGTCTTTTCATTTTGTTTATGGTTTCCCTTGCTGTGCAAAAACTTGGTCCTTAATGAGGACCAATTTGTTTATTTTTATTTTCATTAGTCTGGGAGACAGATCCAAAAAGATCTTGCTGTGATTTATGTCAGAGTAATCTACTTCTGTTTTCATCTTAAGAGTTTTATAGTATCTGGTCTTATATTTAGGTCTTTAATCCATTTTAAGTTTATTCTTGTGTACGGTGTTAGGGAATGTTCTAATTTCATTCTTTTACAAGTAGCTGTCCAGTTTTCCCAGCACCACTCATTGAAGAGATTGTCTTTCCTCCATTGTGTTTTCTTGCCTCCTTTGTTGTAGATTCATTGGCCATAAGTGTGCAGGTTTATTTCTGGGCTTTCTATCCTATTCCATTGATCCAGAAGTCTGTCCTTGTGCCAGTACTATACTTTCTTTTTTACCATAGGTTTATAATATAGTCTAAAGTCAGGGAGCCCAACTGACTGTTTTTGTCTTTTCAAGATTGCTTTCAGGATATTCTGTGTTTCAATATAAATTTTTGGTTTTTGTTCTAGATCCAAAAAAAAATGCTATTGGTAATTTGATAAGGTCTGCATTGAATCTGCAGATGGCCTTGGGTAGTATAGACATTTTGACAATATTGATTCTTCCAATCCAAGAACATGGTATATCATTCCGTCTGTCTGTGTCATCTTCTTTTTCTTTCATCAGCATCCTACAGTGTTCAGAATACAGTTTTTTTGCCTTCTTACATTGGTTTATTCCTAGGTATATTATTCTTTTTGATGCGATGGTAAACGGGATTGTTTCCTTAATTTCTCTTTCTGATCTTTCATTGTTAGTGTATAGAAATGCAACATATTTGTGCATATGAGTTTTGTATCCTGCAACTATACTGAATATATTAATAAGCTCTAGTAGATTTCTGGTAGCATCTTTACATCTACCTTTCAGTGGATAGTATGCCATCTGCATAAATAGTGACAGTTTTACTTCTTTTCCAATTTGTGTTCTTTTTCTTCTCAGATTGCTGTGGCTCAGCCATCCAAAACTATGATGAATAATAGTGGTGAGAGTGAACATCTTTGTCTTGTTCCTGATCTTAGAGGAAATGCTTTCAGCTTTTACTATTGAGTATGATATTAGCTATGGGTTTGTCATACATGGCTTTTGTTATGTTGAGGTATGTCCCCTCTGTGCCAATTTTCTGAAGAGCTTTTATCATAAATGAATGTGTGCTGAATTTTTGTCAAAAATTTTTCTACATCTATTGAGATGATTATATGGTTTTTATTCTTTAATATGTTAATGTGGTATATCACACTGGTTGATTTGCATATATTAAAAAATCCTTGCATCCCTGGGATTAATCTCACTTGATCATGGTATGTAAGATCCTTTTAATGTCTTGTTGGATTTGGTTTCCTAGTATTTTGTTGAGAATTTTTATGTCTATGTTCATCAGTGATATTGGCCCATAATTTTATTTTTTGTGTGTCTTTGTCTGGTTTTGGTATCAGTATGATAGAGAGAGTGAGTTTGGGAGTGTTCCTTTCTCTTCAGTTTTTTTGGAACAGTTTCTGAAGGATAGGTATTAACTCATCTCTAGATGTTTGATAGACTTCACCTGTGAAGCCATCTGGTCCCAGACTTTTGCTTGCTGGGAGCTTTTCAGTCACAGTGTCAATTTCAGTACTTGTGACTGGTTTGTTCATATTTTCTGTTTCTTCCTGATTAAGTCTTGAATGATTGTACATTTCTACAAATTAGTCTGTTTCTTCTAGTTAGTCCATTTTATTGACATATAGATGCTTGTGGTAGTCTCTGTGATCCTTTGCATTTTGTAGTGCCTGTTGTAACTTCTCCTTTTTCATTTCTAATCTATTCATCTGAACACTCTCCCTTTTTTTCTTGATGAGTCTGGCTGAAGGTTTATCAATTTTGTTTATCTGTTCAAATAACCTGTTTTTAGTTTTATTTATTTTCTATTGTTTTCTTAGTCTCTGTTTCATTTGTTTCTGTTCTTATCCTTTTTTTTCTTTTTTTAAATTTTATTTTATTTTTAAACTTTACAATATTGTATTGGTTTTGCCAAATATCGAAATGAATCCACCACAGGTATACATGTGTTCCTTTTTTCCTTCTAACCTTGGATTTTGTTTCTTCTTTCTCTAGTTGCTTTAGGTGTAAGGTTAGATTGTTTATTTGAGATTTTTCTTATTTCCTGAGATAAGTTTGTATTGCTATAAATGCTTTTTAGAACTGCTTTTGCTGCATCTCATAGATTTTAGATCATTGTGTTTTCATTTTCATTTGTCTCTAGATTTTTTTTTTTTCTCTTTGATATCTTCAGTGATCCAATGGCTGTTTGTTAGCATATTATTTAGCCTCCAGATGTTTGTGCTTTTTGCAGGTTTTTTTGTAGTTGATTTCTTTTTTTTTTAATTTTATTTTATTTTTAAACTTTACAATATTGTATTGGTTTTGCCAAATATTGAAATGAATCCGCCACAGGTATACATGTGTTCCCCATCCGGAACTCTCCTCTGTCCTCCCTCCCCATACCCTCCCTCTGGGTCGTCCCAGTGCACCAGCCCCAAGCATCCAGTATCGTGCATCGAACCTGGACTGGCAACTCATTTCATACATGGTATTATACATGTTTCAATGTCATTCTCCCAAATCTTCCCACCCTTTCCCTCTCCCACAGAGTCCATAAGACTGTTCTATACATCAGTGTCTCTTTTGCTGTCTCGTATACAGGGTTATTGTTACCATTTTTCTAAATTCCATATATATGCGTTAGTATACTGTATTGGTGTTTTTCTTTCTGGCTTACTTCACTCTGTATAACAGGCTCCAGTTTCATCCACCTCATTAGAACTGATTCAAATGTATTCTTTTTAATGGCTGAGTAATACTCCATTGTGTATATGTACCACTGCTTTCTTATCCATTCATCTGCTGATGGACATCTAGGTTGCTTCCATGTCCTGGCTATTATAAACAGTGCTGTGATGAACATTGGGGTACACGTGTCTCTTTCCCTTCTGGTTTCCTCGGTGTGTATGCCCAGCAGTGGGATTGCTGGGTTATATGGCAGTTCTATTTCCAGTTTTTTAAGGAATCTCCACACTGTTCTCCATAGTGGCTGTACTAGTTTGAATTCCCACCAACAGTGTAAGAGGATTCCCTTTTCTCCATACCCTCTCCAGCATTTATTGCTTGTAGACTTTTGGATCGCAGCCATTCTGACTGGCGTGAAATGGTACCTCCTAGTGGTTTTGATTTGCATTTCTCTGATAATGAATGATGTTGAGCATCTTTTCATGTGTTTGTTAGCCATTTGTATGTCTTCT
>NW_011494779.1:2329207-2329528 GCF_000754665.1 Bison bison bison | reverse complement strand
TCGGTTGCTTCATTTGCTATTATTTTCTCCCATTCTGAAGGCTGTCTTTTCACCTTGCTAATAGTTTCCTTTGTTGTGCAGAAGCTTTTAAGTTTAATTAAGTCCCATTTGTTTATTTTTGCTTTTATTTCCAATATTCTGGGAGGTGGGTCACAGAGGATCCTGTTGTGATGTATGTCAGAGTGTTTTGCCTATGTTCTCCTCTAGGAGTTTTATAATTTCTGGTCTTACGTTTAGATCTTTAATCCATTTTGAGTTTATTTTTGTGTATGGTGTTAGAAAGTGTTCTAGTTTCATTATTTTACAAGTGGTTGACCAGTT
>NW_011494779.1:2325616-2328719 GCF_000754665.1 Bison bison bison | reverse complement strand
TCTGTTTTTTCATTATTAGTGTATAGGAATGCAAGGGATTTCTGTGTGTTGATTTTATATCCTGCAACTTTACTATAATCATTGATTAGTTCTAGTAATTTTCTGGTGGAGTCTTTAGGGTTTTCTATGTAGAGGATCATGTCATCTGCAAATAGTGAGAGTTTTACTTCTTCTTTTCCAATTTGGATTCCTTTTATTTCTTTTTCTGCTCTGATTGCTGTGGCCAAAACTTCCAAAACTGTGTTGAATAGTAATAGTGAAAGTGGGCACCCTTGTCTTGTTCCTGACTTTAGAGGAAATGCTTTCAATGTTTCACCATTGAGGATAATGTTTGCTGTGGGTTTGTCATATATAGCTTTTATTATGTTGAGGTATGTTCCTTCTATTCTTGCTTTCTAGAGAGTTTTTATCATAAATTGATGTTGAATTTTTTCAAAGGCTTTCTCTGCATCTATTGAGATAATCATATGGTTTTTATTTTTCAATTTGTTAATGTGGTGTATTACATTGATTGATTTGCAGATATTGAAGAATCCTTGTATCCCTGGGATAAAGCCCCACTTGGTCATGGTGTATGATCTTTTGAATGTGTTGTTGGATTCTGATTGCTAGAATTTTGTTAAGGATTTTTGCGTCTATGTTCATCAGTGATATTGGCCTGTAGTTTTCTTTTTCTGTGGGATCTTTGTCAGGTTTTAGTATTAGGGTGATGGTGGCCTCATAGAATGAGTTTGGAAGTTTACCTTCCTCTGCAATTTTCTGGAAGAGTTTGAGTAGGATAGGTGTCAGCTCTTCCCTAAATTTTTGGTAGAATTCAGCTGTGAAGCCGTCTGGACCTGGGCTTTTGTTTGCTGGAAGATTTTTGATTACAGTTTCAATTTCCGTGCTTGTGATTGGTCTGTTAAGATTTTCTATTTCTTCCTGGTCCAGTTTTGGAAAGTTGTACTTTTCTAAGAATTTGTCCATTTCTTCCACGTTGTCCATTTTATTGGCATATAATTGTTGATAGTAGTCTCTTATGATCCTTTGTATTTCTGTGTTGTCTGTTGTGATCTCTCCATTTTCGTTTCTAATTTTATTGATTTGATTTTTCTCCCTTTGTTTCTTGATGAGTCTGGCTAATGGTTTATCAATTTTATTTATCCTTTCAAAGAACCAGCTTTTGGCTTTGTTGATTTTTGCTATGGTCTCTTTTGTTTCTTTTGCATTTGTTTCTGCCCTAATTTTTAAGATTTCTTTCCTTCTACTAACCCTGGGGTTCTTCATTTCTTCCTTTTCTAGTTGCTTTAGGTGTGGAGTTAGGTTTTTTATTTGACTTTTTTCTTATTTATTGAGGTATGCCTGTATTGCTATGAACTTTCCCCTTAGGACTGTTTTACAGTGTCCCACAGGTTTTGGGTTGTTGTGTTTTCATTTTCATTCATTTCTATGAAAACTTTGATTTCTTTTTTGATTTCTTCTGTGATTTGTTGGTTATTCAGCAGGGTGTTGTTCAGCCTCCATATGTTGGAATTTTTAATAGTTTTTCTCCTGTAATTGAGATCTAATCTTACTGCATTGTGGTCAGAGAAGATGCTTGGAATGATTTCTATTTTTTTGAATTTACCAAGGCTAGATTTATGGCCCAGGATGTGATCTATCCTGGAGAAGTTTCTATGTGCACTTGAGAAAAAGGTGAAATTCATTGTTTTGGGATGAAATGGCCTATAGATATCAATTATGTCTAACTGGTCTATTGTATCATTTAAAGTTTGTGTTTCCTTGTTAATTTTCTGTTTAGTTGATCTATCCATAGGTGTGAGTGGGGTATTAAAGTCTCCCACTATTATTGTGTTATTGTTAATTTCTCCTTTCATACTTGTTAGCATTTGTCTTACATATTGCGGTGCTCTCGTGTTGGGTGCATATATATTTATAATTGTTATATCTTCTTCTTGGATTGATCCTTTGATCATTATGTAGTGACCGTCTTTGTCTCTTTTCACAGGCTTTGTTTTAAAGTCTATTTTATCTGATATGAGTATTGCTACTCCTGCTTTCTTTTGGTCCCTATTTGCATGGAAAATCTTTTTCCAGCCCTTCACTTTCAGTCTGTATGTGTCCCCTGTTTTGAGGTGGGTCTCTTGTAGACAACATATGTAGGGGTCTTGTTTTTATATCCATTCAACCAGTCTTTGTCTTTTGGTTGGGGCATTCAACCCATTTAAGTTTAAGGTAATTACTGATAAGTATGATCCCGTTGCCATTTACTTTATTGTTTGGGGTTCGAGTTTATACACCGTTTTTGTGTTTCCTGTCTAGAGAATATCCCTTAGTATTTGTTGGAGAGCTGGTTTGGTGGTGCAGAATTCTCTCAGCTTTTGCTTGTCTGAAAAGCTTTTGATTTCTCCTTCATATTTGAATGAGATCCTTGCTGGGTACAATAATCTGGGCTATAGGTTATTTTCTTTCATCACTTTAAGTATGTCTTGCCATTCCCTCCTGGCTTGAAGAGTTTCTATTGAAAGATCAGCTGTTATCCTTATGGGAATTCCCTTGTGTGTTATTTGTTGTTTTTCCCTTGCTGCTTTTAATATTTGTTCTTTGTGTTTGATCTTTGTTAATTTGATTAATATGTGTCTTGGGGTGTTTTGCCTTGGGTTTATCCTATTTGGGACTCTCTAGGTTTCTTGGACTTGAGTGATTATTTCCTTCCCCATTTTAAGGAAGTTTTCAACTATTATCTCCTCAAGTATTTTCTCATGGTCTTTCTTTTTGTCTTCTTCTTCTGGGACCCCTATGATTCTAATGTTGTAGCATTTAATATTGTCCTGGAGGTCTCTGAGATTGTCCTCATTTCTTTTAATTCATTTTTCTTTTTTCCTCTCTGATTCATTTATTTCTACCATTATATCTTCTAATTCACTAATCCTATCTTCTGCCTCTCTTATTCTACTATTTGTTGCCTCCAGAGTGTTTTTAATTTCATTTATTGCATTATTCATTTTATATTGACTCTCTTTTATTTCTTCTAGGTCCTTGTTAAACCTTTCTTGCATCTTCTCAATCCTCGTCTCCAGGCTATTTATCTGTGATTTCCATTTTGATTTCAAGATTTTGGATC